>NC_060120.1:515436924-515745496 GCF_021461395.2 Schistocerca americana | reverse complement strand
GTCTCTGCAGGGTTCCGCAACTGTGTGGTTCCGTGTTCTGTCCCAGCAGGGTTCCGCTTAGCGGGCAGATTTATTGCGCACTTCTGATACAAGAGCCCTCTGTAGGTCTCGCTGTCCTTTCCCTTCTCTCGACACTTCTGCCTTGTAGGAATCGTGTCTTGCTAATTATGTCCTTTTCTTTCTTGATACTTCTCACATTGCAACTTGTGGGTCGTTGTATCTGGTCTTTGCTGGAGTTTTTACAATGGTTCTTACAAAATGTTTTACTTATGTTATGTCTAGTACCTACATTGTTTTACGCCTTTTTAAAAAGCTTTACAAATTTCGGCGTCCTTTCCATGTTACAATTCTAAGATATTTTGAGTCTTAACGTCTAGAAGAATCCTCAAATTCGTTTTTTATTTTTGTGTAGTGTTGTGGTGTATAGCATTTTAGTATTTCATGCTGTTAGACTATCTATGCCTTATACCTTCACCTTCATCTATGGTACTATTGATGTTATTTTTGTTTTTGTTTTTATTGAAACTACTTTCTTTTTCCCACCTTCCTCTCTCTTCATTCTTCTTTCTCTTGACGATCTTATCTGCAACATAAACTTGAAATATTTTGCTAATTATTTACTTGAACTTCTTGCAATTTTACGTCGATTTCTTTATGGACTTCTAACATGAGTTGAGGCGATTCCCCCTTTTGTGCATACCATTCTAATTCTTCATCCTCTTTATCTCACATCATTCTAAATTGTTTGTTTATAACTGGTATTTCTTCTAATTTTAGCTTTTGCTCAAAGAGAAGTGTGACATTCCCGAAGTTCCCCATATCTATTATCACTCGTATCTTATTTGAAAAATCTGCACCTATAATCAAATCTACAGTTACTTTAGATATAATCACAAAGTTGGCTTCAATCTTTTGACCTTGGCACGAAAGAGTTAACCTTGTTTGTCTCGTAACTTCCGCAGCATTGTTTCTAATAGGACCTCTTACTTTAATCTTACGTGTTTTCAGAACTGGCAATTCCTCATTGGCATTACAGTGCATGAATAAATTTTCTGAGATTGCAGTCAGTTCACTTCCACTATCAGTTACAATATTGACTGGGATATGCTTTACCATGGCCTTCACAATTGGTTGAATCTGAAAGGGTTGGTTCTGTTCTTCTTCTTCTTGCATCAACGAATCCTCCACTGAATCATACATGAGTCTTTTTAGGAATTTCCCTTGTGAATTCAAACTTTCTGTAGGATAAGCTTCGACTGCTACTTCTCTCTCTTTTATTTCCTCTTCTCTATTTCTTCCCTCATTTATGCTTTCTTCAACATCCTCTACTTTTTCCTCATCCTCGTCTATCTTCTCCTTCTTCGTCGCTACTTCCAACATAATCGCATCTAAATACTCTAATTATCGCTTCATAACTTCCTTCATTATATACGTTGGGTTGTGTGCCCACTCGTAACTTATTTTCAACTGCTGTCGGCTGCGCATTATCCTCATTGAATTCGCTTTCCCTGGTTTCCATCTCAAATAGCTCTGCAATACTCATTACTTCGTCCTTTCTTCCTAAATTCGTGGTGCATGCCTCTGGTAATTCATCTTCCTCGTCAGTATTCTCCCAATTAATTTCGTCCCAACACAATATTGTTATTTTCTTGTCTTCGTTTTCATCTGGTCCCTGTGGATTTGTTTCTTCCTTCTTATCTTCTCGTGATAAGATTTTTACTTCTCTGTTCAAGGTGCTGCAATTGTCCTGGGTCGGTGCGTCATTCTCTTTGGCATGGGCGCTTAGCTGTCAATTCGAACGTTTATCGGCGTTTGGAGGTCTTACCTCCACCTCTTCTATCTGTATTCTCTTTTCTTGTTCAGCTTGTTGATAGTGGTTTCTTTGTTGATAATTTGTCGGTCTATTGGTTCTCCAGTACCCTTTCCGGTTGTCGTTATTCCCTCTGTAATAGTTGTTGCCGTTCCTGGGTGAATTATAGTTATTGCCATATTCTCTTCTAAATCCGTAACCGGTTCTTTGTTGAAATCTATTGTCGTTTCTTGGTGCGAAGTTATCACATGGTTCGTAATTATTGTTTCTTCGTACTGTATGTTGTGGATTGCACGGTTTTTTATTTCGTTTTCACGTGCGCTTCGTCTTTTTCTTGCGTCATCTTCCGAAAATATGAACTCTAGTTCCCTTTGAATACCTTTAAATGCTTCGACGTCATTGCCTCCGCGACCTACTAATGATTGCTGGTATTTCAATGGTAGCTTCATCGCGCATAATTTAATCAACTCTGCGTCACTGTATGGTACATCTAAGTATTGATTTTTCTTTGCCATTAATTCGAAAAATTTCACGGAACTCTTCTCTCCTGAATTTTCAAAATATGGATTCTGTAATAAGTCGTACTTCACTCGGTTCTGTGCTTCGCTGGACCAATATCGTGAGAGAAACTTCTCTCTGAAATCTTCGTACGATCGGCATGTCGCTGCAACATTCTGCATGGTTTCTGCGACTGTTCCTGACATGTGTGCTCATATAAAGTCTAATTTGTGTGCTAGCGTCCAGTGTTCTGGTAATCCTACTCGGAATTGATCAATAAAATTTCGTGTATGTAATGAGTTTCCTTCTCGAAAGTGTTGAAATTTTCTGACTTTGAGGAAATGATCGTTGTCGTACTTCGTCATAGTTCCATATGAAATTCGAGATTTTTCGCCACTTTAGTTTCTGATCATTTCTCCCGTCGTTCTTTCCGGTTGTGGTAGATCCATTGGATATTGTCCACTGTAACTTTCGCCTACCCTTGCGCAGTATCGTTGAAGTGGTACGCAATAATTTTCTTCCATCGGTTGTCAACGTGTAGCTGAATGCATTGCACTGTACTCTTCGCGACCTGGCTTTCCATTGTCAGGTACTGGTTCGGTATTTTGTCTGGCTAACCTTGCTGCTCCATTGCACGATCCAAACTGTCTTGAAACATACATTCGTGGTTCCGCATGTGTTTGTGATGACGTTTGTTCATCAAGAATTTCGAAACGTGTTTGTTGCTGTGCAGGCTGTCTGATCTCACGTATGACACTTTCCGCCTGTGATTGGAATCGCAAACGCGTAATATCTTCGTTAATTGCTTGTTTTTCCGGTGCTGTTACAGATAGGGACGTGGTTGCAGACTATGTGCTTGTTCGATCCTGTTCACTACGCTCTTCAATGGTTTGCAACAACTCTGTTCGCAATTTCTGAAATTGTCGCTTCGTTTGCGCTTCTATTTTGACTATGCGGTTATCATATCTTTTCAGCGCTGCGTTTGTGATACGTTTGTGTAACGCACTGTTTTCAACAACTTCACGCGCTGTACCAGCTGCTTGTCTAGTAATTTCGTTTATCTGTTTCTTGACTTCTCCCTGGGTGTTGTTACGTAATGTTTTGATCGCGTCCTGAATGTCATTACGCAATGTTTGTACGTCTACTTGTACCTTGTCAGTGTCTGTTTTCAATTGATTGTGACCTGTTATTAAGTTTCCTATCACTTCTCGAGATTCCTTTGCCCCGTCTTCAATATGACTTAGGTGTAACTGATTTTTTTTGTTTTGTTCTTTAATCGCACGCATTTGTCTCGTGGTTTCTGCATTCTGAATTTTAATTTGGTTCGCTATGTCTTTATTTTGCCTTGTCATGGTTTCCGTCATTAATTGTAATAATTCTCCCAGACTGGTGGGTCCTCTTGCGTTTTCTTCCGACGTCCTACGCTCTGTGTTTTCGCCCAAGTGTTGGTTCGCAACCGATTGCATTGAACTGTGCTGTGACACGTTTCTGCTCGCATTCCTTGTACTCTGTGGTGAGGGAGCTCTGATTACTTGTACTGTGGGTTCTACGTATTCAAGACGCAAGTTAGAATCCTCATCGACTGTCTCTCTAGTTTTCTGCTCCTCTGTCGTATGCTGACTTACGTTTTCTATGCCTTGACGTACATTATCCTCGTTATGGTGCGTTACATTTCCTATTTCTCGCGAGACTGTATCGTCTGTTGTACTATCCTCTATTCTCTGTCCGTCTTCATGTTGGGTCTCTACCTCAATTCGGTCAAGGTCTCGATTTGCCATTGCTAATCTTTCCGAATCCCTTATTTTCTGTTTTAAAAGCAATTCACGCGCCCTACTTCGCGTCAACAAGCGCTCATACGATCTCACGCGTTTCATAAACTTTTTGCACACACGACTTGACAATCAATTCACTTACAATTGGGTCAGAACCAATTTGTCAATGATGTATCCGCCACCTGTGCGCTTGCATTGGAGAGAAAACTTAATTCTAACAATTTTTAAAATACACAACTTAATTATGCTATTGTCTCTGCTAGAATGTCTCACTTTTATTGAATACTTTCTTACTATCTATCGCTGCAGCTACTGTTTTCGACTATTTATAACGTTAAAAAAAATTTTTTTTATTACGAAAATTTTTCAACAGGATATTTTTCTGACCTAGTTAGGCATGTAGTCGACCTTCAGTCATGGTATTTTACCATCCTGGCAGGGTCGTCATTTTCTAACATTCTGCGTGGTGTCTGTTTGTTCTATATCGTGTCTCCCTATCACTTTCGCGCAACGACGCTCTGAGCGTGTTTTTTAGGGAATTGACTAGTTTGAACCTGGGACCTGTTGCTGGTAAGGAGACGTCAGACCACACATGACATGTAGAGTTCAGAAGAGTTCAGTGACACTAGCGGTGATATAACCAAATACTTAATGATTTCAGCGTCAGCTCCACTGAACTCCCTGTAAAAGAATCTTTATACTAACTACATTTAGTGGAAGCGGTTCAAGGCTTTCTTACTTTTATTTAGCTGGTAAAATAACGTCGAAAAAGCAGTTAAGTTTACCATTGAAAATTTTATTCTACTCACAAAACATTGTTTATAAATTGCACTATTGATAAAAGGAAATGTTTTAATACAGGATAGTAAAAACCAACTGCGTTCAACAAAAATGTGAACGAATATTCCCTGAATGGGTTTCCAAGTTCTACAATGGATCGAAGGATGACCTATGCCATATCACATCTATAATCTAGGTTTAAATTAAGTTTCACAAAAGAGAAAACTATCAAAATGGTCTACAGTGACCCTCAGTTATCTATAATTACTTATCTAACTTGTCGTAAATTACAGTGGCTCATGTGGCTTCTCAATAATTATATAACAGAAAAATCATTGCGCTTCAGATTTTAACTTACGTAGCAAATGTGAATACCATAAGCTTCAATTGACGATCGACACTAGTATTACATAAAAAGGGGATGTTACAGATGTGCTTCTGCAGTTCTGAGTGAAGCTTTATGCGCTGTTATGCGGCATCGCGTGTGTTCATTACCTTATCGGTGTTCGTCAGGGGGCGGTGGTCAGCACAGCTCCGCTCACCTCGCCGTCTCGGAAGCAACTCTCACCTAGCGTCTCCTTACTACAATTTACCGAAGTTGGTTTTAAAAAACTATCTGGCTGTGTTTTCATCTGACCAATCAGGGTCTCAATGTTAACCTTTAGCTCCGCCTACAAAAATTCTGTCTATCCAATGAGAAACGTTATACTTTTCGTGGTGGGCAATGTTTTTAAAGTTTGCAACGTAACAGAGGCGCGAAAAAGTCTCACGCTAAAACTTGCAGCTGGTGTGGTCCTTTTAGTGTTATCGTAAGATCTATACTATTCTTCTGGAGGGCTCTACCTTTTAACATGGGCTGGGGAGTGGTCCTGACGTAACAGAGACGCGAAAAAGTCTCACGCTAAAACTTGCGGCTGGGGTGCTCCTAGTGGTTAGCTGGCGATGTGGGTGTCCGTCCCTTATGGTAGGGCCTTCCAGCTTAACACGGTTCTGCTCTCGACTTCTGTTCTCGTTTCTCCCCTCGGAACTGCGTCTGTCTCACGGTGGGAAGGTATGACATGCATCTAGGCATTCTTGTGTTAGTCTGTGGTATTCCATTTGCTCACTCGTTACTCGTATTACTTTGGTTAATTTAATGTCACGATTTATTCGGAGCTATGTGACATACTACTGGATTTGCTTACCATGTCAGGGTTTTCATGGAAGGTGTTGGATTTACCTGACACCTTACAACCAGAATCCCTATAAATTACAAAAAAATGGCTCTGAGCACTATGGGACTTCACTGCTGAGGTCATCAGTCCGCTAGAACTTAGAACTACTTAAACCTAACTAACCTAAGGACATCACACACATCCATACCCAAGGAAGGATTCAAACCTGCGACCGTAGCGGTCGCGCGGTTCGAAACTGAAGCGCCTAGAACCGCTCGGCCACTCCGGCCAGCTATACATTACACACTGGATTATCTTCTGAATTTACGTATACAAACTAAGAGTGGCAAATGGTGAAATGGGGTATAAAATCGACCGTCGTGAGATGCAGTCTTAAAAAAAAAATTGATGTAAAATTCGTCTCAGGTCTTACTCTACCTAATGTAATCCCCGATTAGCTGTCGATTTTTAGTTAGCAGGTTTTAAATTTTCATGTGTCCTTTTAGTGCTATTGCTGCTAGATGTTAATTGGCATAAAATTATCTGACAGTGTGGACTGTAAAGTTACGCTATTTCCCTTTTTGTCAGTTGCGAAATGCTTGTAAGTATCAATGGCACATGTTTATGTTCTTTTAACTGATGACTTTGTCGTGTTTTCCCACGGCGCTACATATGTACCCCAAAAAATAAAAAAAACTTGTATGCCTCTCTTGTAAAGGGAAAAGTTTCATTGCGTTTTACGGTTTATACATAAATTTTATGTCGCCAGCTTCCACCCAGTTTTACTACAGTTCTGTACTGCCCTGTTCAAAATGTTCCTTTACACGCATTATGCACTTTAAACATTCTTTATGTGACTTTCTGTATAATGTTTCCTTTTTTACGTCTCTCATTGTAAATGTAAATCATAAATTCAGATTGTGAACGGCCGGGCTAGTGGCCCCGCGTTCTTGTTCCCGTCAACAGATGGGCGTACCTTTGCCACCCTGGTTTACGTTTGCTCCCTCCTTCGCGTACGCTACTCCATAGTCTGCGCTCGCTGGCAGCACACCGCACTTGTAATCGTCCAACGCGGCGCTCGGAATCACAGCACCAAGTGTAAGTGTCCTGGCATTCTTTGCGTAATTATTTACCCAGGCAGTCGTTTGTAGTAGCGTTCCGTGTCACTTTGGCATTGACTTAGGTTTCACAGCACCTAGCCTGACCGGTGAGTTTTGAAATTTTTTATGGAAGTTTTTTGTGTTTTAGGTGCATTGCTGAGTGTAAAAATTATCTGCCGCCTCTGGCTGTTTTCAGTACGATACTTGAAGATGGGCACATAAGAGCCCGAAACCGGTCTCGTCCTAAATAAAAGAACCTTATAACTTTAGCGGTATTTTTTTTAAAAAAAGAAAAAAGATACAACCGAACTTTCTGACAGATTAACACGATGTACCGGACCGGAATTTCAACTTGGAACTGCTTTTCGCGGGCAAGTACTCTGCCGACAGAGTAATCGATACACGTCTCACCGCTTTACTTCTGGCGGTTAATCATGTCCTATCTTGGTCGGTAGAGCACTTGCCCACGAAAGGCAAGGGTTCCAAATTCAAGTCCCGACCCGGCACATAGTTTAATCTGTCAGGAAGTTTCAGATCAACGTACACTCCAGTGTGGAGTGGAGAGTCATACTAGAAAGTTTTAATTGGATGAAAATACTTATAGTAATTAAGAAAACATTGATTGATTTGAGGGGAAGTTTTTTCGGAATTTTCATGACCAAACTAAGAGTATAAAACGGACAAATTAGGTATCAGACTGACCAACGTGAAGTGTAGTTTTTCAGACAAATGTTTAATTGCCTGATATTAATCAGAGTAATTAAGAAACACATAATTAGTGACTTGACAAAAAATTAAAATATTTCACGAACGGCTGCTGCTAACAGAAGCAGTGTCAAGAGGTTGTCTCCTCTTAAGGCATGGCTATTTTTTGCACAAAAGATACATTGTAGTACAAACTGTGGAATTATTTCTTTTATACAGAAAAAATTACATAAATATCAAATTACAGTAAATAAAAGCTTCTCTGACTTCTCTTGATCTGTGTATTCTTAACAATAAGATAATAAAGATCGATACTTAAAGAAGGTACCTCAACCATGTAACGCCACGTACGCCTTTAACGTCACTCCAGTAATTTCGCGTAATCGTACCAGTTAGGGCTAGTGTGCTGTATGGGTCTGTATTGTAATGCCAACTAGCGGCGGAAAAATATATTACAAGTTCCCCATCACCCTCCATCTCAACGTTACACACTCCATTGTCTCTAGTGTCACTCAACTGAACGGCTGATATTACATCAAAATAAGCCGTGTATTAATGAATAACTATATAAAATTATATATCTTCGTGATCCTTCAAGATTGTTCTTTTAGGGTACAGCCTTAATATATAACAAAACTTAGTAATATTAGGGAAGAGAATGTGTACTCTTATGAAGTACACGGTAGCACTTTAATGCTGTGGTAGTGTTATAGGTATACATACAGCAGTACAATGGCATTATGGGTCTACGTACAAAAGATTCATGTCATTATAGTTACGGTACGCTACCTAAATATTCTTTACTTTACTTTATATCTTTATAATATCAAAATACTAGTGCTGCATGAAATTACCACTGCTACCCTAAATGATATTTTCTTTAATTTTAGATGTCATGTTGCCGAAAAGAGCACTATGGTCAGAATGCAGTAAACGAAGTAATGAGTGTTAAAAGAACTTCAGAAGTATATTAAATTCCTACCAGAACGTTACGCGATCATATCCAGGCTGGATCATGTGCCAGGAAACTTCGTCGTAATCCATCCGTTACTAAGGAAATCGAAGAATAACTATGTTCTCGTATTTTTAGACTGAGTGAGAATGGTATGCCAACAGCAGCGAAAGTTTTGCGTGAGCCTATGTCCAACTTTTGCCTACTTAACAGTTTACCACACCTTCTGATGTGGCAAAACGGTCTGTAGGCAGGAAGCGTCTAAGACTGTTCCTGCAACGTCACCTGGAGGTAACTGCAAGAAAAACCTAATTAATGACCCCAGATCGTGCTATGAAATTAAATAAATTTATTGTGATAGATCATTTTTCAAAGATACAAGTCCTTCGATCGAAAAATACTACTGATGAAGGCAGAGAAGATATATAATATCGATGAGAAAGGCTGCCGGCTCACTGTACATCATCACCAAACGGTTTTGGCAAGGAGAGGCGCCAAAATAGTGGGTTTGATTGCAGTGGGGCACTCTGAAACCGTTAAAGTTGTTGCATACACCAATTATCTTGGTAGATCAGTCCCATCGATGATAATTTCCAGAGGCCGACGTTTGAAACCCGAGTGGAGAAAAGACTTGCTCCTGGAACTATGGCTGTCATGAGAGGAAAGGGTTCAATGACTACGGTTTTATTCGTCAGGTGGCTTGACCACGTCGCCAAATTTAAGGTAGCTGGAGAAGTGGCTGATATTTGATGGAGCATCATCCAATCTGAATACGAACACCGTAGCTGCTGCAGATAAACGTGACGTCATACTGCTCTGCCTCACAAGCAATACAAAACATGAACTGCAGCCAGTGGATAAAGCAGTTTTCAAACTTTAACAGCAACAAGTCCAAACATTTCAGAAAAAGTGACTTCGGAACAATTTTCAACACAGTATAGAAAAGAGCCTTGACACACAACAACATAATGAGTGGCCTTAGGACTACTGGGATCTATACGTTCTACCCTAACGTCATTCCTCAATAGGCATTTGCTCCGTCGGCTTCATCTGAAGCAGCAGAAAAAACAGAACCAGCAACTGGGAATCAAACTACATCCACAGCAGAAGGTTCACATCCCAGAAATACTCAAGACGACCTACTAACAGTGTCTCCTTCCTTGGAAATAGCTTCACAAAGTTCTCGCACAGTAGAAACTCTGAATTTTAGTCGTTCTATCGACAATGGTAATGAAAAAGCGGCAGAAACATCACCAACAACTACACCTCCAACTCCATTTTCTGCTGTTCTCTACAAGCCAAAACAAAAACACTGTGGGAGAACCCCCCCCCCCCTTAAATTGTTGAACTACAAAGGAACCGTAATTAAGGCCTGACTCTTTAATGATGTGGAAAAAAACCATAAGACCAGCTCTGAAGAAGTCCCTGCCACAAGCAACACAGCACAAGCTCAGGCAGAAGTTGCATATGGTTTCTGTGTGATGAAGATGGTGTGGCGAACATGTCACTGTGTAAATTTTGAGTCAAGTATTTGTATTATAAATATGGGGGCATTAGAATAAAAAACAAACCTTGCAACGTACAAGTGCCCAGAATGCGCAGAGAGATAATTTTCATGTGTGAATATTCACATGCTATATAAGTTCAAAATAGGTTGACACTGTGATATTTTGGTTAGTTAATGATAGTTATGAATGAAAACAACTACTTATTTTGTGCTTCAGATATATGGTGTTAATTGTACCATGTGTTTCTAATAACGCCAGAATGCAATATTTTTCTGATTCGGAGTTTCTGAACCTCCAGGAATAAGTATGAACAATATCTTTATGTTCAAAAGAGATTAAAGAGCCATTTACATAAATTTTGCGGTTCATTATGACCCACTAACGAAACCACAACATATTATGTTGTGAGGTGGAGTTATTTGGCGCCTACAGGCGTTGCATGCTTTATGAACAAAACGATTGTTTTGGAAAAGACGGTCAAATTCGTTGTGATATGATTTGCCTAAAAGTAACAAATGAAATAAATTAGAGAAACATTGGAGGCAGCTTATTTGCTGTACATGATTTCGAGCATCATTGGCAGGCGCGTCAAATGTTTCTCTAATTTGTATTTAATCTTACTTTTAGACAAATCTTTTCACGAAATATTTGGCTTTTTTTTTTTTTGTAAATAAGTCGACAGTTTCCTGCGAGTAATGCATAAGTAACCCAGTGATCCTCGAAACATTTAGGCAAAAATAAGTGCGTTTTCGATTATCCGTATTTTTCGGTTAGCAATTTATCCGCCTGTCTGAGTTAAGTGGCATAGTCGGAAGCTTCAGTGTCTGAGCACTGGAAGAATGTGCTGTTTGCTTCGGTATTTACAAATCGACTTCAAACGTTTAGTGTAGTTGATATCATGAATCTATAAACTGTGATATTTCAATGCATTTCAGTTAAAATAGTGAGCTATATGAAGATATGGGTTCTGATCAAAATAATATTATACGAAACTAAGCAGTTCGTCTTCTAATTCTACCCGAAGATTGTAATTTAACTGAAACTCATTTGTTACCAAGCGAAAATGAATTTAGTTTCAGAAATATTGATTTTTAAATCTCTCAGTTTGTGCACGCGATTTCGCTACCATTAGCTTCGCAGGTTAAACATAGCCAATGTATAATGAAGTTACTCTGAGAATCGGTATGTATGCATTCATCAGTTTTATTCAGTAAAAATCACTAAGTCTGTTTCTAATCTACCAGTAATAAGAAAGAAAAATTCAAGTACTTGGAGCTATCAAATAATATAGATAAAAAGCAGATACTGCAATGTGAAATCTAACGGCGGAAGTGTACCAACACAATCAATACTGAAGTTAGGAAAAAATTAATTTCCATTTTCACACAAATTACACACGGTAATAAAAAACTAAAAGCACTCATTTTCGTCGTGAATTATTACCCTAACATTTCTCTGTACTGAAAACGTCTACACTTCTACAACGAAGGAGCAATTTTCGGCTGTTTCATTTCTGGTGATAAGTGATGGACCTACATGTTATCCTTGTTAACAAATCGAAACACAATATCGACTGGTTTCTGTTTAAAACAATATAAAAACGCTGAGAGAGGTCTTTCCCCATTGGTCAATATCTTACAAACAGACTTACCATTTTGTACAAAGCTGTATGATGGTTAATTCCTTGTGTAAAATTTAAATTTTTTCTTTTGAGGCATCTGTTGTACATGTTATATCATACACCCTCGGTTTCTTGTTGCCTGAATCACATTGGCACATTTTCAAGAGTAACTTTGAGATTTCCATCATGCGACTTGAATTTAACCACCCATACCATTAAGTGTTGAAAATGTAAACTGAGACGCACTACCAACTTTGGATGACATTCCGTCGGCAAGGAAACTGTCGATGCATTTCACTGTGGCACGGAACCCAGTTGATCTCGACAATCCTACCTAAACAAGTTATACACACGGAACGATTGTCGTGAACAAGTTGAGTCCTGACTTAAATCATTGCACGAAATGAGCTAAGTTAGCAAAATGCCGTTCCATTAAGGTACCACTCGGAGGAGGTGTTTCCTTTTTCTCGTATCGTGGCGTAGTGGAACGGTAGTTCGGAATCCGCCGTGTCGGTGACAAGCTACATGGACAGTGAAGATGCCTTCGAATCGTAGCTATAGTTAATGGCAACCTCCTATTCTGCATGCAGTTGGTTTGATTGGCTCTTCTGTTCCTTCGAGCCGTCAGTTAACTACAGAAGTTACATACCCTCTGTTTCTGTGACTCGTCGAACCATTTCGCGCAGTACTTCAGGAATGTCGAACAGATCGTTGAAGCACTAGCTAGCAATGTCGTCCTGCCTTTCCCATTGCAACGTCAGGTTGTCTTTCCGCTATATGCATGCGTTCAACTATTTTCCGTCTTTTCCTGTCACCACCACATCCAGTTACCTTAACATGATTCAGCAAGAATCAATAACGCTAGTTACCACGACACAAAATTAATGCAATCTCGTTTTATTTATATTGGAAACCACATTAGTTTTTCTCCAAATTTTTTGTAGATAACTCAGCATTAGTTATTATTCCTCATTCAAGCAACACACTGCGTTGCGCACGGAGAATGGCTATCTATTGAGCTCATCTGCATTAAATCATGTTGTTACATCCAAATACCAAATGTGGCGTTAGAGAGCGTACTGTGTCACATAGTGCTCCGTGTAGAGGTAGATATACAAGACGAATGAATGCCAAGTGTGTACAGATATTTCTTTAATCCAATGAGCAAATGAAGCAACTGCTTGTTTAGATTTTGGTGGATGAGGGACTGTGTTTCTTAGAGGGTGAAATATCTGCGTTGTTGGCGAGTCTTTGAGTAGACTAATTACACCACTGTAAATAAAAGCAGTGCGAACTAAGAAGCTCCATGTGCCGCTCATGTGCAAGGAGAGCGTCTCCAGGAGGGCGTGAAGGCCATCCGACAAGTCACACTTAAATAACTCACTGTGCTAGTAGACCAGGCACCCATTTCCATAAAAACGGCTTAGCGAACCTAGGTAAGTCTGAAACCGCAAGTCAGTCGAATACCGTCTCTACGCATGCATGATCCATCTGTGGATCCATCTAAAATGATCGAACTTGCTAGATAAAACGGAAACCGGTAAGCTGCTGATTGGTGACGAGTCACGTTCCTTGAATGGACTTCAGTGTGTCTAGCGCGAAACTACAACTGCTTTGTATCGATTGCTGGATAACCTCAAGGGGAATGTGAACACAGCAGAGATCTGTGGAATGTTTCCGTGCCAACCACTAGGATTTTTTCTCCATGTGTACAGTACACATTACGAAACCGCACTCAACGGTAAATAGTTCCTGCCAACCCGGTATAGGATGAAATTTCCTCGTGCTCATGCAATCCATCAAATAAACAAAGGTGTCTCTAGATACCTGCAAGACCCCTTTGCACATACCTAAGTAGTTTCACGGCCCGATAATTATCAAGATCTTAACAAAAATGTTTAACTAAGGAGTTCCTGCTGTGGCGGTATTTTCTGTGCTAATCATGTATCAGGCATACTATGACAGCTGTGCATATCATCATGTACAACTTGGCTTTATACAGATTGTCGGAGAGATTGGCAGTACTTGGGTCACTTTCACTCATTTAGCGGTTGTGCACAGTGTGGTTACTCCGGAAACTAGAAAGCAGTCATAATAAGACCACCAAATGGTGTACTTCATATACATATGTACTCTGCAAGTCTTCGCGAAGAGCTTGAAGGAAGCACTTGATACAATTATTAATCGAGCGCTTTATGGTTCCGTTCACTTGTAGAACCCTGTAAATGTGGCTGTCCACAGGTACAATAAAGGAAATAGCTCTTTACAAAGCCTTCGCCAGATGATGTTGTAAGGGTTCGAAAGGAGAGTGGATAGATCACTGGAGGGGAGTGGCTTCAGAGTGGACGAGTGCAAATGATTATTGAGGATGTGTATATCCAAAAGATCTAATTGGGAACTCTATAGAGAAAAGATAAGCACGTTGCTTTTTTCTACACTCAAACGTGCTGTAACCCTGCTAGATTCAGCTAAGCTTTTTAGTCGCACTAGGTATCAACGTCATCTTAAACAGAGCTATAACGTTCAATTCTGCCGTGATTGTAGGCTTGATTACTTTATTTAGCTCTGTACTCTGTTCAGTGCGATAAAGGTGTGACTGGACACAGCAGTTGTCTCATCATATTGCAAATATATAACTAAACTAGTGGACCCTACAAACGTTGTCCTGAATGCTACTTCAAGCGATTAGGATATTAAACAATGTATGAAATGAAAAACAAATAATATTATTATCTCATTATTCTTTATTTTGAAATAATAATTTGAAATAACATCGATTTTTCTAAAAACAATTCGTTATAATCAATAATGTTTGTTTAATTTTGTCTTAATGCGAGTTGATGGACAACATTTTTAGTTAATTCCTGAGGAGTATAAATGAATAAACTTGACGGTTTTCCAATCGCGAGAACACACCAAATATAATTGGCCAAGTGAAAAGACCGGATTTTCTACATCCAACCCACAAATCGACATTGTTTGACCTTGTGACGTATTACTCCTCATGGCAAATGCCAAGCGAATTGGAAATTGCAGACATCTGAATGGAATGGGTGAGTCTAAAGGGATCATTGGGATTCGTGGCCGGAGATCAACTTCACCTTCGAATTTGCCGTTCAAAATTGTAGCTTCAAGAACATTGGCCATAATTTTTTTATGACTAATCTTGTACGGTTGCATACCTTAGGTGCATTTAAATTCCCAAACAAAAAGATAGATGAGCCAATTTTTAGTCGCGAGTTATGTGGTGGCATTCGTGGTAAATCGAGCGAAGTCAAAATTTCAAAAGGATAGTTGACTGCTTCGTTAGGGTCGGTAACAGAGTCGCTAGATTTGAACAGTATCTCATTACCGGGCAATGACTGTTGTATTTTGAAGTTAATAGCGTCAACACTGATATTTTTGCAGCTAAAATAGCTCGTTCACGAAGCCACACATGATTAATATAATTAGCTTGTAAATCTGGAAATATGCTTTCAATCAAAGCATCTTTCGTATTTACCACGTTGCAGAAATTGTCTGGCAATTTGATGCACTGTGCGTCTCCATGTAATGGTATTGTTCCATATACAGTGTTGAGCAATTGCTCGGAGAATGATAGTGCCAATAGATCGTTTTGCAGTTGAACACGTATATTTGTGTTAAGACGTAATGTACTGACATTTCGCCATAGGTAAGATTGTTTTATATATACGTTAATTTCATCCACATATGTAGCGCGTGGAGTGACCGGCAATGTCTGTCTAAAATCACCTGACAGCACCAGTAAGGCCCCACCGAAAAGCATGGTGTTATTATTTAGATCTTTCATTATTCTATCGAGAGCTTCAAGTGAATGCTTGTGGGCCATAGTGCATTTATCCCAGCTATTAATTTTGCATTTTTGCAAATCTTTAGCCATACCGGAATGCTTTTTTATGTTGTACGCCGCATTTGGATTGGTGTCAATGTTCAACGGCAACTTGAGTGCTGAATCTGCAATCCGTCCGCCATCAAGCAAAGAGGCTGCAATACCTGATGAAGCAATTGCTAAAGCAATATGATTTTGTGGTCGAATGCGCGCAAGTATTGAGAAACGTTTTTCCACTGCCACCTGGTGCGTCCAAAAAAATTAAAAAAATTTAAAAAAAAAAAAAGAAAAAGAATCCACCTTGTTCTGCTGCAATTGACAAATTAATTCCATCGTATACATTATTTTGCTCATCAATGAATAGTTGCTCATTATTTTCAACGAAAGTGGTTAAAGAAACCGTATTGAACTGTTGTTCACGCGGAATCTCGCTGTTAATGATGTCTGTTGGGCGGTTAGGTGAGGGCATACCAAAACGAATGAGTGGCATATTCGAAATCAGAATGCAAATATCTTCAATCTTTATTAGCGCCTCGTTATATATTTCCAGCGAAAAATCGATATTGGGATCTTGATCAGCGATCCGAATGAGATGCAGAATGTCGTCGCTCATGGAATCTTTATATTTGTCCCAGAGACCAGAAGCTTGAGATGGAAAACATGTCATCAATAATATTGCGAATAATTGGCGAATTTGATGAAGAGAGGAACTCAATGCTGGATCTGCAAGTGTAATATCTCAATGGTTGTCATCTTCCAGCAAATGTAATTAGCGACACGCATTATGATATGTGTCGTACAAAATGCCATTGACTATTCGCAAGTATTGGAAGGACGTCGGTCCAGGAACATTAACCAACAATAATTGCATGAAGAAACTTTCGCGTTGCTTTGAATGGACTGTGTATAATCGGCCTAGTGTATTTCCCATAAATATGCCGTTGTATCCTTCAACCGGAACACCTCGCTTTCGTGGTTCCCACTTTTTTGACTGTTTGCTCCATGTGAAATATCATGGCACATCAGTATACATTAATGTCTTTGCGAATTGATCGGGAATACCTCGTCGCTTGCATAGTTCGAAAAACTCAGTTAATGTGGTTTTTGGAGAAACTGAGCAGTCTCTTCTGTGAAATAAACACGCTGTCCATTTTCAGGGAGCACGGCCAAATGTATAACAGCAGAGTCTTTTTCGTGTATCGGAAAACCCAAAATACGCCAAACTGCTTCATTACTGCAGATGTATCGGCCCATTTGATATCCTGTTATTTCATCGTTTTCGTTAACATTGTGAACAGCAAATACAGCCATATCACTGCCCTTATGGACATGTTTGCATATATATTTTATGGACTTCACCGAACTGCAGAGCTAAATGTTTATGTGTGCCATGTAGATTTTACACAACAATGGTGAATACGGAACCACCCAGTGATTGTCAATGTCAACTGTTGTACCGTTTGACATGCGTAACTGATGTGATTGACCACCATGGTCAGTGTCCCTACGACGATGCAATGGATAACCATCGATATTAGTGATTGTATCATTTATACAGTTTTTTTGGAAAACGTTTCGTACATTTTCCATTGTCCATGCACGGCGCCGTCATGTTTATAGCACCGCATGGACCATGGATCATATTAGGGGTAACAATCTCATACAATTCTTGATCCATATTCCATCCGGAATTTCTGTTGAGATAATTTTATCAATTTCTTCAGACCGTATTTTGTCGACCAATCAAATCAAAATATGCGCGTGTGGCAAACCTCGTTTTTGCCATTCAACAGAATACAGCTAGCAACGTGTTTTGCCAAATATAGAGGAATGTATAATCAAGTTCATCAACGATTTTAGTTTTTGTCTGAAGACACGTGCTGTGATACCGTGCCGATATATTGCAGTTTGACCTGGCAATAAGGAAATTTTAATTTCATCCCATTTTGGATTACACGTAAATGCAATGACAAATCTGTTCGTCCGTACGCGCCCACAAAAGTCATGGTGTCTTGAATATATTCTTGCTTATGGCGAGGGCTACCAATATATGATGATGAAAGAATATATGAAGTACCAATGTCGTTGATATTAGTTATCCCATCTACGTTACTAACAATAGCATAACGCAAATGAATGTATTCCTCTGCTCGAAGTTTCGCTTGATTATACCTGACATATCGTGATCACTCCATTTCAATTTTTGCATACATGTCAACGATATATTGATGAAATCGGAGAATATTATTGTCTTCATTGGCACGAATCATCAACCGATATGTGTAGAGCCGGCCGAAGTGGCCGTGTGGTTAAAGGCGCTGCAGTCTGGAACCGCAAGACCGCTACGGTCGCAGGTTCGAATCCTGCCTCGGGCATGGTTGTTTGTGATGTCCTTAGGTTAGTTAGGTTTAACTAGTTCTAAGTTCTAGGGGACTAATGACCTCAGCAGTTGAGTCCCATAGTGCTCAGAGCCATTTGATATGTGTAAAAGTTCATCGCTCTCACTTTCTTGCTGGTTTCTGCACTTGCAAAGTAAATATATAATTAAGACAAAAAGAAATTAATCGTGCATAAAAATAAAATATTAGCTAATGACATGTGTAAATTGTACCTGTTGCTGGATTTCTTTGTTTGATAATTAAACGAAATACATCTTCTCTTTCCCAAAATATCAATGGATATTGCAAAGCGTCGTAAGAGCGATGACTGTCTTCAATCGTATGCACTGTGTTATCTCTGCGTTGGATTCGTATATCTCGACGTTCAAATGCGTCGCCAATTATAACAACTGCAACTTCATTAATGGTTGGTGCGTTATATTGGCCCGTGTGCTGCCCAGATGGTACTTTGTCTGCTTTGATGACGATCGTATAATTGTCGTTTTGCATGCTGTTTGAAACTGTACTGAACAACTGGACCAACTGGTAGTAATTCTGTAAAAACGGATCTAAAATACCCACTATTTCTCGCTCCTCCATCTGCTCGATGTGGTTGTACTCGCAGCGTGCGTTTATTTGCTACTCATCATCACCCATGAAGTAGATTTGCAGAAATTTGGAATCGGTATCAGGCATCGGCATTAAAGAACCAATTTGATGATACACTTGGCCCTGAATCTTAAGCGTTGGTTGAAAATTGCGACCATCCTCATTCTGACGATTCTTGTTGCTCCACACGATGTCATTTGAAAGCAAAAACAATTTAGATTGAGATGTAGCTCCAGTCACTAGTGTTTTCAATGGTTCTGGTGGCGAATTCAATGGTGGCAATACAACGTTTCCAGACGCCCAGCGGAAACCTGCCGATTCACCTTTGTATTTGAATGCATGAGAGTGTTGGCATTGTTTGTTCATAGCACCGATTACAATTTGTGAATGTGACGAATAGTCGATGTCCAACTCATATTCAAACGCAAGGCGAAGAAGTGATGGACGTATCAATGCGCGAGACACTTGCAAACGCTGTTGTTCACGTGTTCTGAATGTGTCGGCGACTCGTTGACGGGCCAGTCTTTGTCTCAGTGCATTAGTTCGAACACGTTCGTTGCGTTGATCTTTACTTTCATTAGCATGTCTGATTGCAGCCTGGTTTCTTAAATTTTCCTTGTCCGTCAATTGATCCTCTGCCGATCTATTTAACCGATGGTTCTTGACTAATTGTGAATTCCGAGTCCGTCGACCAATATTTCCTCCTCGTCCACGAAGACGTGGCATTGTTTTATGTACGTAACTTACATCTGAATGTAATACACTTAATTTTCACTGAAATGCGACACCCAAAATATCAAAAGACGCCGTACAAAAAAATTAAAATGTCAAAATAACGAAACCCACATCATATAAGACACTCAAATTATAATGTCAAAAAATAAACGAAATCCTACGCACGTATCTTATATCTGAATATAATGCGCTCAATATTGCACACAAAAATGCAACGCCACCTACGTGCTGATTTAAGAATGTAAATTTTCCAGGCCCCCACTTGAATGCATACTCAAAAATTTACTCAATCCAGCCGTTTAGTTGCAGTATAGACAAATAACCTAGATACCGATTGCAGCGCCATCTACCGGGCTGATTTGTGAATCCAAACCATCCACGACGCCACCCAAACGCATACAAAAAGATTCATCCGTCCAGCCTTTTAGGAGGAGTTCAGTGACATACACACGTACAGTAGAGTTATATACACTCCTGGAAATGGAAAAAAGAACACATTGACACCGGTGTGTCAGACCCACCATACTTGCTCCGGACGCTGCGAGAGGGCTGTACAAGCAATGATCACACGCACGGCACAGCGGACACACCAGGAAACGCGGTGTTGGCCGTCGAATGGCGCTAGCTGCGCAGCATTTGTGCACCGCCGCCGTCAGTGTCAGTCAGTTTGCCGTGGCATACGGAGCTCCATCGCAGTCTTTAACACTGGTAGCATGCCGCGACAGCGTGGACGTGAACCGTATGTGCAGTTGACGGACTTTGAGCGAGGGCGTATAGTGGGCATACGGGAGGCCGGGTGGACGTACCGCCGAATTGCTCAACACGTGGGGCGTGAGGTCTCCACAGTACATCGATGTTGTCGCCAGTGGTCGGCGGAGGGTGCACGTGCCCGTCGACCTGGGACCGGACCGCAGCGACGCACGGATGCACGCCAAGACCGTAGGATCCTACGCAGTGCCGTAGGGGACCGCACCGCCACTTCCCAGCAAATTAGGGACACTGTTGCTCCTGGGGTATCGGCGAGGACCATTCGCAAGCGTCTCCATGAAGCTGGGCTACGGTCCCGCACACCGTTAGGCCGTCTTCCGCTCACGCCCCAACATCGTGCAGCCCGCCTCCAGTGGTGTCGCGACAGGCGTGAATGGAGGGACAAATGGAGACGTGTCGTCTTCAGCGATGAGAGTCGCTTCTGCCTTGGTGCCAATGATGGTCGTATGCGTGTTTGGCGCCGTGCAGGTGAGCGCCACAATCAGGACTGCATACGACCGAGGCACACAGGGCCAACACCCGGCATCATGGTGTGGGGAGCGATCTCCTACACTGGCCGTACACCACTGGTGATCGTCGAGGGGACACTGAATAGTGCACGGTACATCCAAACCGTCATCGAACCCATCGTTCTACCATTCCTAGACCGGCAAGGGAACTTGCTGTTCCAACAGGACAATGCACGTCCGCTTGTATCCCGTGCCACCCAACGTGCTCTAGAAGGTGTAAGTCAACTACCCTGGCCAGCAAGATCTCCGGATCTGTCCCCCATTGAGCATGTTTGGGACTGGATGAAGCGTCGTCTCACGCGGTCTGCACGTCCAGCACGAACGCTGGTCCAACTGAGGCGCCAGGTGGAAATGGCATGGCAAGCCGTTCCACAGGACTACATCCAGCATCTCTACGATCGTCTCCATGGGAGAATAGCAGCCTGCATTGCTGCGAAAGGTGGATATACACTGTACTAGTGCCGACATTGTGCGTGCTCTGTTGCCTGTGTCTATGTGCCTGTGGTTCTGTCAGTGTGATCATGTGATGTATCTGACCCCAGGAATGTGTCAATAAAGTTTCCCCTTCCTGGGACAATGAATTCACGGTGTTCTTATTTCAATTTCCAGGAGTGTATATAAAGATTACAGGTACAGTCAACAGCTATGGAACAATAGTGAGTTAGAGTTTCCACTGTTTGTTACTGTGATGCACATCTCGTAGCTCAGACTGATTTAGACGGAGAGATTTCTTTAAGATGAAACAAAAATAAAAGAACCGTCACACATTAAAGTGTTGGTCGGCCGGTGTGGTCAACCTGTTCTAGGCGCTTCAGACGGGAAGCGCACGACCGCTACGGACGCAGGTTCGATCCTGCCTCGGGCTTGGATGTGTGTGACGTCCTTAGGTTAGTTAGGTTTAAGTAGTTTTAAGTTCTAGGGGACTGATGACCTCAGATGTTAAGTCCCATAGTGCTCAGAGCCATTTGAAGCATTAAAGTGTTGCCTTTTAGAAATACTCGCAGCAGGCTACAGAAATTAAGTAGGAATGTTTATAAAGTTAATTTTAGTGCAGATTTAATTTCGTGCTTTCTCCATAGGCAGATATACAGTATGACTGCATCAGTGGTTTACTGCTTCTCCTTTCTATGGCCGTAATTTACGAAGGTTGCCCAGAAAGTAATGAACTGCATTTTTTTCTCAGCCGAAAACAATGCTATGAACGCGAAACGTTAAGTATGTATTTTTTGACATCTCCTGAGTGAGCGTGCCAACTTTCCGTTGCTTCCGAAGGATGGCGTAGCTGCAGAACAGTCTAAAAATGGCGTCTGTAGGTGATGTACGTTACAAGCAAAGTGCCGTCATTGAATTTCTCACCACAGAGAAAGGAACTGCGGGGATTATTTACAAAAACTTGTGCAAAATCTTTGAGGCATCTGCTGTCAACAGAAGTACAGTTAGTCGCTGGGCGCGGAAGGTGAGGTCATCAGAAGCCGGTTCGGCGGATCTCCACGATTTGCAGCTGTCGGTGAGACCATCCATGGCTGTTACGCCTGACATGTTGCAGCGAGCTAAAGTTGTCATTCGTGAGGAACGATGCTTTACGACTCGGCGGTTGACACTGCGTCTGTCAGTCGGCAAAGGAAGTGTGGATGCAATTATCCGCACTCTTGGATATTCAAAAGTGTTTGCGAGTTGGGTCTCGCGGTATCCAACGGAGGATCACAAATCGCGCAGAAAAAACATTTATCTTGATTTGTTGCAACATTTTGAAGCTGAGGGGGAGGCCTTATTGTCCTGGGTTGTGAAAGATGATGAAACCTGGATTCACCATTTCGAGCCCGAAACAAAACGACATTCGATGGATAGCGTCATTTCTACTCTCCACGGAAGAAAAAATTCGAAGCAACTGCTTCGGCCGGTAAGGTCACCATCAGCGTGTTCTGGGAAATTGAAGGTGTGATTCTCATTGCTGTGGTACCAAGAGGCGGTACCATTAATACAGAAGCGTAAGTCAACACGCACAAAACTCAAGACGCGCTTCCGGCGACTTCAGCGCCACAGCAACTAAGGAGATGTTTTGCTGCAACACGATAACGCTCGGCCCCACATAAGTCTGAGGTCTGCTGAACACATCTCAAAACAGGATTGGGTAGTGTTACGGCATGCACCATACAGCCCTGACCTAGACCCCTCGAACTTCCACTCGTTTGGGCCATTAAGGGATGCCATCCGCGGAAGAAATTTTGAGGACAATGAGGAGATGATTCACACAGTGAAACACTAGCTCCGCCACCAGTGCAAGGATTGGTACCGACAGTACATACACGTCCTTGTTTCGCACTGGAGGAAGGACATAAAACTGGATGGAAATTACGAGGAAAGATGGGGTATGTAGAGAAAGCACCATTCTTTCGTGTGTGCAATTCTCATTATGTTCAATAAATAATTGTTGAAGAAAAAAATGCGGTGCATTACTCTCTGGGCAACCCTCGTAATATGAACATACACCCACAGATAATATTAAGTAATTTATTTTCTATGAGTAAGCGCTTGTTCAACTTTATAGATCTCTAGGCACGTATTTATGTATACATGTGTTGATGCAAGTGTGAGCTATTTTTTTTTTTCAACGTCTAGTCGGTCGTGAACCGGAAACCACAGTGAAAATCAAAAATGTTTTATTTTCGACTTTTAACTACGCCTTACAGCTACCTCTCTTCATAGTCGCCGTTCCAACTTCGATATTTGTCACAGCGTTGTACCAGTTTTGCAACGTCGTCATCAGGGAAGGCTGCCGCCTGTGATTTCCACCAGTCCCTGCGCTGGTCTGAAGCTCGTTGCCTGTGTCAAAATGCTGTCCTCACAGCCAGCGGTCCGTGTGAGCGAACCGACAGAAATCAGGGGGAACCAAGTCCGGTCTGCATGGTGGTTGATCAAACCTTCCCCACCTGCAGTGTATGGACGAGAACTGTCATGCAGAAGGATACGCGGCATGACAGTTATGTGGGCTGCATGGAATGAGTCGAAGCCCCTCTACAGACGCTTCACACTAGGAGGGAGACGCTATTGTTCTAGGCATCTTCACGTACTCACTGTGTGCACTTAACTAAAAAATGCGATGAGGTGCGATAGACGGGCTTACTGGAGACACTGCGCAACACATCTGCGCAACGCTACACCGGATTTTCGTGCGGTTTTAATTTCGCGACTTCTGAATGCTACGAGTTGTGTTCTTCGGAGATATGCTCCCATAGTAGTTAGAGACTGCATCTCTTGTCCCCCTTGAGGGTGTGTGTACAGCCTGCCGGTGCACCATCACACTTCTGTGTTAACGTCTGCGGAAACTTTAGCAATGGATGTCCTCAAACTTTTTTTAAATTGGTTTCGCTACTTACTACGCTTTTTTTTTTAATTTCATTTTGTTCGCTTTCATTCGTTGCATCTGCTCGGGGCGGACGTCGTAAGACATACGATTAAGTTCATTGTTGATCGATTAATTCAGTTTTTTTATTACAGGGGGCAGCTAACCCTCTGACCGAACACGCTGAGCTACAGTGCCGGCAAACCGAGCGAGGTGGCGCAGTGGTTAGACACTGGACTCGCATTCGGGAGGACGACGGTTCAATCCCGCGTCCGGCCATCCTGATTTAGGTTTTCCGTGATTTCCCTAAATCGCTCCAGGCAAATGCCGGGATGGTTCCTTTGAAAGGGTACGGCCGACTTCCTTCCCCATCCTTCTCTAATCCGATTAGACCGATGACCTCGCTGTCTGGTCTCCTTCCCCAAAACAACCAACCAACAGTGCCGGCAGCGTTGGATTGGAAGAGCAGCTGTGGCACCATGGAAAACGCATTCGCCAGATTCCACTCCGCTGAACTTTTTTTCTGTTGGGCTGTATGAGGATGTTGTATGACGAATTAGCAGAAACTGAAGAGGAGTCGTGCGGTACGTCGCGTATGAGTGACAGTATGACAGACTGCAGGGATATCCAAAAGCGTGGTGCTAAATTTATGCCCCTTTCAGTGCGTGCATTGAGACTGCTGGATACTTTGAACCATTAACTTCGTGTTGGTGCAATATATTCTGCATGAGAATGTTCATTTAATATCATTTTTTTCTTATCTCAAGCTACCTGACAAAATTTATTGTCCGAAATCGGGTAAGTAGATTCTTCCTGGGTCCGACCTTTAGCGTGATGAGAGACCTAAGTTCACACGCAACACGGTTTGCCTGACACAGAGCACAGACTAGAACAAGTGGCGTCCTTGTGCCACCATGATATACGGTATATCTGGCAGGAGAGGGCCGCAGCTTTCGCCTGGCAGAGCGGGCGGGACATCCGCCCTCAACCCACTAGTCGAGCAAAGTATGGCCCATCCGCCAACTAGATGTTACATAGTGTTCCCGTTTGCGTCTCTGCTATACCTTTATAATTTTTTTAACGTTCTGATACCTGTTGCTGAGCGCAGCACAGTGACGCCATCTGCATTCATTGTCTTTCGACATCGAAACAACACCAATATATCCGTCTGTTGAATTCTGAACAAGCTTTGGAACATATGATTTCTTTTTACGTTCTACGCACTAGCAACATTGCATGTACTGTATGAGCTTTCTTTGGTGACTTTTGGGTTGCAGTAAGACACCCAGAAATGTGAAAAAACCCGCTTACCCGCTACAAATTGACGCAGTCGAAACTGCTTCAATTACTCCTACTTGGAAACAAGAAATGCACATCCTACCCTTCAAATCTCGTGATGTCGGTATATAAATGAACAAGGAGTGGTCAATAATACTTTCATTCAAAATTTTATTGATATTAGGGTTTCTGTATGACCCCGTCCGGCTGTCTGTGATCAGTGTTTAGGCTGCCAGGAGGTCGCCTCCAGGTCACCTGTGTCGCTGTCGGCTGGAAAGATTTGTATGACGTTTCCTGCTGCTCCAGCCCCAGACGGCTTTTCCATTTCGATTTAGGTCAGTAGTTGCAAGATGTTCGTAATTCTGAGAAAAATAGGGGTAAGCTGTAGGGAGAGACGTGTAATATACAATATGTTCAAGAACCAAGGGGAAACAATAAGGTTAGAACGCCAAGATTGAAGTGCTCGGATTAAAAAGGATGTGAGTCACAGATCTACTCTTTCCGCCCTACTGTTGAATCTATACATCGAAGAAGCGATGACGGAAGTAAAAGAAAGATTAAAGAGTGAGATTAAAGTCCAAAGTGGAAGGGTATTAGTGATAAGATTTACTGACGACATTGCTATCCTCAGCAGGGATCACGAAGTAGACCAAGTTACGGAATTTTGCTACTGGGGAGATTAGTGGAGCCCCACTAACATTATGACCATAAAAAATTTTCTGCTGTCACAACTGCTTTATGGTAAGTAATAGAGTGCAGGCTTCACAGCATGCGGACCTGTGAAGTTGTCCATACATCGGGGCACGATCACCCTCTAATGCAGTCCAATTTGGGAGATAATTGTCAGCCAGTAAAGGGTAGTGGTTTTGAGGCTAGAGGGGAGAAAAATGTGCCATGGAAGAAAGCATCCGCGATATCCGAGCGGGTAGCAGGCCTACTGGAATCTTTGTGCTAATAGTGACAGTTCATGCTTTGGTTTTAGGAATTATTACCCCTGTAGCTGCACTTCGACGAAATTTCATAGGCCAGCTGCAGAATCAGCATACCTGTAAAATGCAATCTCGTCATCTGAATAGACAGTCTGATAATGAAATTTGTCGCTCGTGTGCGGAAGTTTGTGAGTGCCTTGAGTGTTCGGCTTTCCCGTTTAAGTCGTCTGGTTGGCTTTATGAGTTCTGCTGGCGGTACCAGTCATGGCTGCTGTAATACAGGGGTTCGCTGATATAGCGTTGTTTGTGGGCTCAATTAAGCCTGCCGTAAGTGATTAATGTTCACTAAGAAAAAGTGTTTACGGGCGGTTATGTTTCCACCTGCGGCTGTATCTGTAGTTTCCCAGATTCAGGACAAAGGATTTGTTCGAGTTTCTTGAGTTCCTGTACAGTCGTGTGGTGAATTTCTTGAATACCTCGCCAACACTATAGAGACGGTGTTCGTTATGTAAGTGCGCGGTGGGGCGTGTCGCGGAGTATTGCTTCTGTATGACCTGCAGGCGGTGCTTACTTATTGCAGGGATGTCAAATTGATTCCATATTTTTAGATTTCCAGAAGGCTTTCGACACCGTTTCTCACAAGCGTCTTCTAACCAAACTGCGTGCCTACAGAGTTTCGCCTCAGTTGTGCGACTGTATTCGTGATTTCCTGTCAGAAAGATCACAGTTCGTAGTAGTAGACGGAAAGTCATCGAGTAAAACAGAAGTAATATCCGACGTTCCCCAAGGAAGTGTCATAGGCCCTCTATTGTTCCTGATCTATATTAACGACATAGGAGACAATCTGAGTAGCCTTCTTAGATTGTTTGCTGATGATGCTGTCACTTACCGTCTTGTAAAGTCATCAGATGATCAAATCGACTTGAAAAATGATTCAGATAAGATATCTGTATGGTGCGAAAAGTGGCAATTGACCCTGAACAAAGAAAAGTGCGAAGTTATTCACATGGTACTAAAAGAAATCAGCTAAATTTCGATTACGCGATAAGTCACACAAATCTGAAGGCTGTAAATTCAACTAAATACTGAGGGATTACAATTACAAACAACCTAAATTGGAACGATAACATAGATAATATTGTGGGTAGAGCAAACCAAAGACTGCGATTCATTGGCAGAACACTTATAAGGTGCAACAGGTCTACTAAAGAGACTGCTTACACCACGCTTGTCCGCCCTATTCTGAAGTATTGGTGTGCGGTGTGGGATCCGTATCAGGTGAGACTGATGGATGACATCGAAAAAGTACAAAGAAGGGCAGCCCGTTTGTATTATCGCGAAATAGGGGTGATAGTGTCACAGACATGATACGTGAGTTGGAGTGGCAATCATTAAAACAAAAGAGTTTTTCGTTGCGACGGGATCTTCTCATGAAATTTCAATCACCAGTTTTCTCCTCCGATTGCGAAAACATTCTGTTGACACCCACCTACACAGGGAGAAATGGTCATCACGATAAAATAAGAGAAGTCAGGGCTCGCACAGAAAAATTTAAGTGCTCGTTTTTCCCGCGTGCCATTCGAGAGTGGAACGGTAGAGAGACAGCTTGAAGGTGGTTCATTGAACCCTCTACCAGGCACTTTATTGTGAATAGCAGAGTAATCACGTAGATGTAGATGTAGATGCAGCCGCGCGTCCCCAGACGGGACCCGCGTATGTGATCAGAGGTCTAATGAGTGCCATGTATGTGGACCTCGACACCCTCCTATTTAGTATGCTTTGTCTGTTGAGCGTAGGGTATAGTTCTTTGAGCCTCGCGTGTGCTTTGTTGGCGAAGTTTTATATGTGGTCTCCACATGTGAGTTTCCGATCCATCCAGACACCGACGTATCTGACTTTGTCACGGAAACGAATTGGACGTATGTGTTAAGTGTTTTGATTGTTGGTGTCTGCACAGTTGTTTCGGTATGAATGCTGTCTTTAGTCGTGAATTAATGTTTGTCGGTTTCCAATCTTGCGCCAGGATGCTATTGCGGATGAAGCCAGAGACGTTCGAAGGCTTTTACGATGTCTGGAAACACCGCCCCCGTTGCTTTGCTTGTAAACTTCTGTTATTTGTTCAACTACGCGGGGTGGTTGTTACGTTGTGAAGTGGTGATTCCTGAAGCCTAATCGCTTCGGCTTTAGTGCGCCGTTGTTAATGCGGTGCCTAATGAGTCAATTCAGTATTACGTTTACAATTATTTTACTGAGCGAGCTCGGCAAACGGATGGGTCGGTAATTTTGTGTGAGGGAGTGGTCTTTTCCTGGTTTCAGGGACATCAGGACCGTGGCCGCCTTCTAAAAGGCAAGGTTTGTTCGTGTCGTATGATGGCATTCGTGATGTGGGATAGGCATTCTACAGCTTTATATATGAACTTCTTGACGAGTGGGTTTTGAATGCCGTGGTGACCAGGAGATTTCGTAGCTGAGGTTGGTTAATAGCCCATGTGATTTCATGTGTGCTACCAAGTCTAATTTAGTTGTGCGCTGGCTGGGCTACAAGTCGTGTAACCGCCTGGTCCGTTGCAAGTTGAGTTCTGCGTCTGAGTGAACCAGTCTCGGTGTGTAGGATGCTGCTAGTATTCTGGCCATCGGCTCTGCCTTCTCCTCCGCGGAGTAAGCAGGTTCTTCTGGCCCCAGTAGACTAGGCGTTTTGTGAGGCTCCGTGTTCAAGTGTCGAGCTAGACTCAACGCTCCTGACTGTGTGGCATCCAGGTCAGCGAGTTTTTGGTCCGACTGTTCGTTTATAAATGCCTATACTTTTGCCTGTATGATACCCTAGAACCTGTTAACTAGCAGTTTATGCAACGGATGCCTTGTGCGCTGCCAATACCTCCTGAGCTGTTTCTCAATTCTCATAGAGATAAGGCCCATAACTTTCTGTGGAAGAATGGTTTAATATATAAGAACTGCCATGGTGTCAGCCACGACGTTCTGGGCTGCAGTGGGAGTGCTGCGACAGCTTCATCAATTAGCTTCATCAATTTTGGTATGTGCGTAATTTCGTGAATTTCTCTTTCCTTGTACAATGCCCAGTTCGCGCACCTCTAGTTTAGTATCCGTCGTGATCTACGTTCTTCAGTGTCTCTTCCATGCGACATAAAAGTAGCAAGCGGGCGGAGGCCAGATTGTTTTCAGCTACAACATTTATTGTACTTGTGATGCTCTTGATAAGAGCCATTTCTATCACCTCTGCCCTCAGTCGCCGCTGTGTGGCCACGAGTGTGGGTACGTTCAACCCCAGAACAATATAATTCCGGCCTAGTAATTGCTCGTAAAGTTATTTGCTGTTGGAGGTCAGAATTAATTCTTTTACCTAGGCAGTAAGATAACCCATTACGGATGGAGCTAGAAGACTAGCACTGGCAAAAGGGCAGTCCTAGCCAAGAGGGAAGAAATTTCTGGATTGTACAGTGGGAAGGCAGCATTGTATCATAGCGGAACATGGACTGTACGAAAACCAGAACAGAAGAGAATTGATGCATTTTAGATGTGGCGCTACAGACGAATGTTGATAACTATGTCATTGATGAGGTAAGGATCTAACATTCTGCGTGGTGTTTGTTGTTCTATATCGTGTCTCCCTACCACTTTCGCGCAACGACGCCCTGAGCGTGTTTTTTAGGGAATTAACTAGTTTGAACCTAGGACCTGTTGCTGGTAAGGAGACGCCAGACCACACATGACATGTGAGACTAGCGATGATATAATCAAATACTAAATGATTTCAGCTTCTGGCCCACTGCACTCCCTGTAAAAGAATCTTAATACTAACTAAATTTAATGGAAGGGGGTTCAAGGATTTCCTATTTTTAGTTAGCTAGTAAAATAACGTCGAAAAAGCAGTTAAGTTTACCATTGGAATTTTTATTCTACTCACAAAACATTGTTTATAAATTGCACTATTGATAAAAGGAAATATTTTAATACGGGATGATAAAAACCAACTGCGTTCAACAAAAATGTGAACAAATATTACATGAATGGGTTTCCAAGTTCTATGATGGATCGAAGGACGACCTATGCCATATCACATCTATAATCTAGGTTTAAATTAAGTTTCATAAAAGAGAAAACTATCAAAAATGGTTTACAGTGACCCTCAATTATCTTTAATTACTTATCAAACTTGTCGTAAATTACAGTGGCTGATGTGGCTTCTCAATAATTATATAACAGAAAAATCATCGCGCTTCAGATTTTAACTTCAAGTAGCAAATGTGAATACCATGAAGTTTAATTGACGATCGATACTAGTATTACGTAAAAAGGGGATGTAACAGATGAGACTCCTGCAGTTCTGAGTGAAGTCTTATGCGCTCTTATGCGGCAGCGCATGCGTACGTTACCTTGTCGGTGGTTAGGCAGCATCAGGGGCGGCTGGCGCCGCAGCTCCACACACCTCGCCGTCTCAGTAGCAACACTCTCTTATCCTTACTACTGTTTACCGAAGTTGGTTTAAGAAAAAGGTATCTGGCTGTGTTTTCAACTGACCAATCAGCATCTCAATGTTAACCTTAACCTCCGCCTACAAAAATTCTGTCTATCCAATGAGAAACATTATACTTTTCGTGGTGGGGCAGTGTTTTTAATGTTTGCTGTGTAACAGAGACGCGTATAGTCTCACGCTAAAACTTGCAGCTGGTGTGGCTCTTTTAGTGTTATTGTAAGATCTATACTGTCCTTCTGGAGGGCTCTATCTTTTAGCATGGGCCAGGGGATGGACCTCTTGGCGGTCGGCCGGCTATGCGGGTGTCCCATTGTCCCGCTCTTATCGTAGGGCCTTCTACCCTACATGGATCTGCTCTCGGCTTCTGTTCTCGTTTCCCCCCTTCGGAACTGCGTCTGTTTCACAGTGGGAAGGTATGACATGCACTTAGACGTTCTTGTGTTTGTCTGTGGTATTCCATTTGCTCACTCGTTGATCTTATTACTTTGGTTAATTTAATGTCAGGATTTATTAGGAGCTATGTGACATGTTGCCGGATTTGCTATCATGTCAGGGTTTTCATGGAAGGTGTTGGGTTTGCCTGACACCTTACAAAGAATGAGGAGATTTTCTGCAGAACTGACGAGGGAACGTATATATGGAAAACACGGACAAAAAGGGGGGACAAGATGATAGGACGTCTGTTAAGACATCAAAAAATTACTTCCATTGTACTTTACGGAACTGTAGAGGGTAAAAGTTGTAGAGGAAGACAGAGACTGGAATGCACCCAGCAAATAACTGAGGACTTAGATTGCAATTTGTACGCTGAAATGAAAAAGTTGGCACAGTAGAGTTATTAGTGGCGGCCGCTTCAGACAAGTCAGGAGACTGATGACATAAAAAAAAAGAGAGGGACGACGGCCTATCCACGCTGTGTTTGCTGCGTAACTAAAGCCTTCATGCAATCGGTTTTAACGGCTAACCAAACAGTTGTTTGGTTGTCAAAACTGACGATCGATTGTAATTGTTTGAACAGTATTGGCACCCCGTAGTCCAAACTGCTTCGTTTCGCTGAGTAAGCAGCTGTAACGACTTTATACTTTCACATGCAAACAGAGAAATTCTAAGTACTCCAATCGAAGGAAGTAATAAAATCCCCGTCGTCAAAGTGTTGTAAACAGTAGCATTTGTAGAAGTTCGTTTGGTTACTGATACCTTACTACAATAAAGAGACTTTTATTGGGATGGCACTCTTGCACAGAAACAGAATTTCATTAGGTTTTACATTTACTGTGAGCTTTTCCGCTTTTTTTCCAATCCGTTGGATATTACTCACTTCTCGGCGATTTCCACGAGAAGCACTTTCGGAGTCAGCTACTACAGAACACTGCATCGCTGCGAACACCTAAACCTGTCGGCGTCTGCTTAACCTGCATACTAGAAAGGCAGTTCCAAATCAGTTGAGTGGTGCATAACCAAGTAAGATAAATGCTGGCGGATCCATATCACTGGTTGAAATCATTCAAAACTGCAGTGGATCTCCATCCAACAGATGTATTAACGCTTGTGAAGAGTCACCCGTGGATACAGAAAATATTACCTGCTGAACGAGTAATTGGAGTCAACAACGCATGATTTTAACCGGTTTCCTAAGGACATTGCAGGCGTCATACTATTCCCACGTGTTAGTTCACTGTTTTGCGTAACAAGCGCGTAAAAACGTTTCTTGCTGAGAACGTTCCACACATTGTATGCAGACAGGATCTCTTTTTGAAATTGCGTAAAATAAAATCTCTGCAACAACGCTTAAATCTCTATATTTACCTCTACGTAACTGCTACAAAAACTTGTACTACAACGACAACGAACATACGCTCCTAACACTTCCGTCTTCCACCATAACTTCCTGACGTCTGGCGTTCCATTGTTAGCCAATGCACCTGCCTCGCTACAGCGAACGACGGCTGTCGGCTGTTCCGTTTACTTCCGTTTACAAATGATTTTTCAATTGCTATTGTTCTGGTGGGTTGTATTCTTTGTTGCACGTTCCTAGATTTGATTTTCTTTACTGTATTTTATACCAAAGAAAATTTTACTCTTATCTTTCAGATTGATCTACTTGTTGTCTCCACCAATCAGTAGGCTCCCTGAAACATTTCATTACTTCATCATTCCACAGACGACACATCAGTGTTTAGCCACTACACGCAAATTCGCCGTCGAATGCAAGTGAGAATTTTTTTTTCATTGAGTCTAGCACAATCGTTTCATTGCGAGTGACGGGATACGAGGAGAATGAGTTACAGAAATAGTACCACATCAGCTGCAGTGACATGACGTATTACATGCGGGACCCGGGCGCCAGACGCTTACGTTGCGTCTTGCCTCGCCACTGGACGGACCAACGACGGCTGCTGCAACGCAACTGGCCGCCTGGGCAGGCGCTTAGCACAGGCTCTCTAGTTCCGCTTTGAAACACCGCTCACGTAGCTGAGCGGCTTCGTCTTGGGCGTTTCGCGCCGGATCGCATTGCTAAACGAACCTTGAAATTCAGAGCTGACGTCAGCGCACAGTGTTTGCTCGGGCGGTGCAGAAAATCGCAAGGTGGGCGGAAACGCAAGTCGGCTACCGCTGCTCTTGACCTGGCGGGAAGACGGGCAGTCCAGACACCACATCTGGCAGCACTGAGGTCGTAGCTGGAGGTCGGTGCAAGGCGACACCCATCAGAGACTTCGCAGGCGGGTTAACCTTTTTGTTAGAAAACTGTGTTCATATTAGCACGACTGGTGACAGCAATGTCACTGACAGCTGTTAACCGTAGATGGGTTGATGGGACGTGGGATGAAATGAGTTAAATGCACTGAAATGAAATGAAATAATATAAGGACAGCGGATAAGCCCCGTTTTCCTCTCTATCATCCCGAATCAGTTACTGTGCTCCGTGAAACGCTTGGTCGTCGACACCACGCTAAGTCTAATTTTCCTTCTAAGAAATACGTCAATTATTTTCCACAATGGAATCTACGAATATTCTTCAGTCTCATACAGGGTGTTTGGAAACTCCCGTTACAAATTTCTAGGACTTGTAGCGGGGAGTGAGTACATAGCACTCTCAATAAGAACTCATGTCCGGAAACGTACGGTTTCTGTTCTACGACGGTTTCAGTTCAGGCCTGTAACGTTTCCACATCTGCTGAGGGAAAGAGAAAAGTCGCAGAGTTGCAGTAATGTAGAGTGTGTGACGTGCACTACTTCAGACGGTCACCTGATGCCTCTGAACGTCTGCTTTGCTACGAGACTCATGTGGAGACTGAGGAAGATCTGCTGATAAGAGTTCTGCCGGCTGTACTAGAAACTGAAGAGCCCCCAGGTGGGATGGTGAATGTGTACTAGGTACAATGTCTGTAACAACGCCGGTTGTCGCCATATCGAGCCGCCGTTGTAATGCATCAGTACTCTTCTGTACGTGTAGTATGCTGGATTCTTTTTTGTTTCGGAATAATATAAAGACGTAAAGTGTTAGTACAAACAAATGCCCTTAAGTGATAAATGGATGTTTCGTTGTGTTTCCTTTCGAACTGTTATCTAACTGCGTCAAGCCTAATTCCATTCCTCAGGTAGATGTGGATGAGTAAAACACCTGAATTAAACCGTCGTAGAACGTAAACGGTACGTTTCCGGACACGGAATCCTATTCAGAATAGTACGTACACACTGCTCACAAGTCCTAGAAGTTTGTAAGGGAAATTTACTTTGTATACCAGTGTAAATTCAGAAACAGGAAAACTTGCTTAGAGGAATATCAGTAATCTCTACACAAGAATGTAATGATGAAAGATGGCAATCAATCCACCTTTCATATAAGTTTGTGGGTTTATAATTCTGTGGTTTTATCGAGCTCTTTAGCTTCTCTGTATTTTCTAATACATTTCCATGCTAGGGAGGTAGATGAGGCTGGGACCCGAAATTGAGAGTGTTTTATACTCACTTTTATTAGACTTTATATTCCGAGCACCATGTACCTGTCCTAAACATGAATATTTGCTCGATTCAAAGAATGTGGGGAGTTAAACACATGCAACTGGGCGAATTCAGGTGGAATTTATTGGTTTACCTTTGTGCTATGGCCTGCAAACAGCATATGGGTTCAACTTTCAAAGCTTTCTTGAGACGTGAATCAGGAGGCGTGTCGAGACGTCATCTGCGCCGGTTTTCGTGACGGGCGCCCACGCGCGAGGGCCGCTTTCATTCAAATTTCAGACATTGAACCGACGGAGAATTGTTAGAAGCAATATGGTGTTCTCGTGAGTGATAACGTTGCCATCATTCATATACACTAAAGCGCCAAACAAACTGGTATAGGCATGCGTATACAAATACAGACATATGTAAACAGGCAGAATACGGCGCTGCGATCGGCAACGCCTATATAAGACAACAAAAGTCTGGCGCACTTGCTAAGTTGCTGCTGCTACAGTGGCAGGTCATCAAGAATTAAATGAGTATGAACGTGTTGTTACAGTTGGCGCAAGCCGAAGGTCTACTCGTCTTCCTTTGATGACAGCATGACATAAATCTTTTCGCCTCGCCTGGGCCCGTCAACACTGACATTGGACTGTTGATGACGGAAACATATTGCCAGGTCGGACGTCATTCTTTTCAAATTGTATCGAGTGGATGGACGTGTAAGGGTATGGAGACAAACTCATGAATCCATGGACTCTGCATGTCAGCAGGGGACAGTTCATCGTGATTCTGATTACATTTCGTGTTTCTTTCCGCTGCGAAGCACGTGTCGGTTTTGACGACTTAGAGTTTGCTATAAAATGGTTAATACTCTCTTCGGTAGTTCTATGAATGCCTGAGACATTGCGGGTGAGCGTATGGGTGACCTTGTTGCGCTCCTGGCCCAGACAATCGTCGCTGAATAATAATGATCAATGCAGTTTTCTCTAATGGAGCCATAGTGTTACGATTTTATGCGTATTTCATGTTTAACGCAGTTAAAGAGTACCATTCAATTTGTAAATAAACGTCCTCTCAGTTTGAATTTTGTTCTTTAAACTTTGGAACAATGAGCATATCCGCACGCCACCCCTTCTCCTGTCTTCACTAACCTCATCTATCATGCAAGAGAGAGTTACTAAGAAATGTTTAGAACTCTGTCTCTGATCGGTCCGGTAGTAAGGTTTCCATTCCGCGAATTTTCCTTGAAATATCAGCTAGGGCGGCGTAATTATTGCAGTAAGGAATTCGATAATGTCTAGCGAAGTTATCACTGATTCCGATTGTGAATTGTTCAGGTGAACTTCAGCACCAAATGCGGGTCAAAAATGGTATTTGGGTACCTTTATTGACCACCTGCCTCCGGAAAGTTTTTATTGAGTGGGTATTCTTCTGACTGGTTTGATGCGGCCCGCCAAGAATTCCCCTCCTGTGCCGACCTCTTCATTTCAGAGTAGCACTTGCAGCCTACGTCCTCAATTATTCCAGTCTCTGCCATCCTCTACAGTTTTGCCCTCTACATCTCCCTATAGTAATGTGGAAGTGGTTCCCTGATATCTTAACAGACGTCGTATCATCTTGTCCCTTCGCCTTGTCAGTCTTTTCCACATATAACTTTCCTCTCCCATTCTGCGCAGAGCCCCCTTATTCAGCTAGGCCCATAGCCGATTAACATTTCTAGGACTTAAGACACCTTGGTTTTCAGAGCGACGTAATGAAGCTCGCGGCTACGGGAAATACCTGTTATAGGTCGAAAGACTGTCGCAGCAAAGAATTAACAACCATTATTTAGGCGGTTTTGACAGTCAAGAAACGTGTGCCTCTTTCAACGGAAAGAAACTCATTTGCTCTGTGTATTACAGTTTCGTTCCATCATTAATTCCTACCATATTTGCTCTATTCACTCTCATTCGACTGCCTGTTAACACCAAATTATAGGCTGCGTAAATTCCAGAAACATTACGCTGTAGCATTATTGACTATAATAAACTTGTTTTAGTATTCAGGTAGCCTGTTTTACACGCTTTCCTCGTATATGGAATTTCCATAGTTTCATTCGCTGTCACGTCTGGAGTTTTGTCTTTTGGTACATTTTAATCAACTTTCTGCTGCTCCTCATCGCATTGTTTTTAAATCTTTAAGCCATATTTTGCAAAAGTATTCTCTACTCTCATAGTTACCAAGCTAACTACTTTACTTCTCTTTTTACGTGGATACATCAAAACTTATCATCAGGTAAAGGCCCTGCATAAATGGCTCTTTCTGCATCAGTTTTAAACCTTATGGTCCAATTTGACAACATTTCAACGAAAATATCTGAGGCGATTAATACTTACTTTTCACAACGGAAAGAACTGAGGCCTAAATGAGTGAGTGGTTTTTACTATCATATTCACTTCTAGCAAGTTCAGAATCTGATCTTGTGTACATAATAATAAACCAAATAATTGGCCGGCCGCTGTGGGCGAGTGGTTCTAGGCGTTTCAGACAGTAACCGCGCTGCTGCTACAGCCGCAGGTATGAATTCTGCCCCGGGAATTGATGTGTGTGATGTCATTAGGTTAGTTTGGTTTATGTAGTTCTATGTCTAGGGGACTGATGACCTCATATGTTAAGTCCCATAGTGCTCAGAGCCATTTGAACCATTTGGACATGAATCAATGAACAGCCAGTACTAAAGATATCTTCACGCCGTCACTTACCTGTTAACCTGAACAGCATGCAGAAAATGCCAAAGGCTTCCTGCTAATTGCAATTCTTAGAAAATTTTATATTGGTTCCAACTGTGCCTTGCTTTGACTAGCGTTCCTGCTGAAGCTACAGAACGCATGAATATTCATGCTCTAACTGAAATGAAGAATACAAAGTACACACAGTCCCATATAAGTAATCGAATCTTTAAACATGAATTCATCAGTGGCACGATAACTTGAGTGTATCAGAGGAGCTTCAGTTTAGTTTGTAATTGTTCAGTCTCCAAACGTAATGATTGCTTCAAAAAAGAATACATCTGTCCGTTCGCGAAGCACATTAAATGCAGGACACGAGATAAGAAGGAGCTGAACAACAAAAGCTCTATATGCACTGGAAAATCTCGGAAATATTTAAATGAACGGGAGCGCGATCTATTCGATACTATCATTATTCGAATGGATTAATGCAAACCCGATTTTATGACATGTGCATCGAAAGCTAACCATCTAACTGAACAACGTACCTTGACCGCAACTGAAGACACCTCAAAGATCTGAAAATACTGCAAGCAATGTTGCGTCAAATAGCATGACAGAAGCGACGATTGCGTCACACTACCTGTAACTTGTTGCATTATAATGACCATCATAAAGCAACTTGCAAGCAGGCTACTGCATCTCTCGGCCGTTGCAGGAACGTGGTTGCAACAGGCAAGTAGACAGTCACCCAGAAACAACTACAGGAAACGTCTAATACGCTCTGTATGATCGAAATGGGAACACATGGAGAAACCACGCGAAACCATGACTTACTTTTGACTACCGCTTCAACTCCTAAGTATCTCGTTTGAGACCGCTTCTTAGTTTGTCGGAAACTGTGATGACTTCGGTAATACATCACTTGGTGCAGAACATCTTTACAATATGATCGCCAACCATAATAAGCAGTAAAAAGAATAGTTTTCAGTGTTGTCATTGTGATAAACATCTTTCAAGTTTCTCATAGTGTCATATTTTCAGCCTGAATAGTAGGCCTAATTTTTTTAACTCTTCGTCTTTATCACTATCCTTAACTTGTCTCTGATTACAACTAACGCGAGAAACTGGTCTGTATGGCACATGCGACTATCTTGAAGTGTGCAACGGTAAAAATGCAAGACAGGACAAATACTTCCGTTACACGCTCAGGCAAAACGTTAGTGCAACAAAAATGCAAGTGTTTTAATCAAACACATAGCATTTTAAGCCTATGTGCTGTTGAAGGGCTGGAATAGTTGAACTGACTTCACAAGCGCACTACTTCTGTGTTAAGAAAGACGTAATTTTAATAGACTGGATTACCTGTCTTTAGTTAGGTTGACGGCAGGCGGTTACTGCTTCCCGTTCAGCGCAAACTGAGAACGGGTTCGGAGCGCAGGGCAACCTGACACGGCATCATAACTCCGTCCTTCCCCGAATGCGGCTTTTACTACGACGTCGCTCTCTATCCGTTACCTTAATCGTCGTTTGTAATTACTGTCGTGGAGCTGTGCTAGAGAACTCCGCATAATTATTTACTACTGGTTACCTTGGCTTCAGAAAAATGGACGAACGGCTCCGGCTCTGCCCGGAACAAGTACGCACCAGAATATCTCGCTTTCTCCCACTCTATTTATTATTCCGCAGAGCAGCTTTCCAGTTTCCTAGTATAGCTTTTTAGAATAATTTACTCCGTTTGACTAGGTCGCCGAAGGACGCGATTCCTTGGGAACGGCATTATATATGTAGTGAGTCTGACCTATTACATGTTACACTCCAAACAGTGCCATGTTGTGTTTTATTAAAGTTTGTACAGGGAATGTTTGCTTATAGTTAATCAGGTAATGGCTCATAAATAAAATAAAGGTCAGACAGCTGGTAATTATATAGTAACAAACGACGAATGGATAATGCAAAAAATGCTGGTACTCTGTGTTACAAGCTCAGAAGATTTTCTACTTAGATTGGTTGTTTCCGCATCCTAACATAAGCTTTTACCAATATAAAACAATGCGATTACCCATAGCTGCTCGTACCTTTGTAAGGTGGCAGTGTACTTACTGTCGTCTAACATGTCAGTTTCCTCGTTAGGTCGATTCTACGTGTGAAGCAGAACCGTTTGGTATGTCACAAGCCATACTTTGATCGCAGTTATGTACGAGGGGCGTTCAGAAAGTAAGCTCCGATCGGTCGCGAAATGGAAACGACTATGAAAATCCGATAAAGCTTTGCACAGATGTTTTGGGTAGTGTCTCTAGTATAACCCCAGTTAGCATCACGTCGCTCTTCTCATTTCTGAGCTCGCAGTGAGTGCGTAAAGATGTCTAGAAAATAGTGTCTGCCGCCAAGTACGAGGACCTGGTGAGAAATTTCGCCTGAAGCTATGCAGCTAACATTACATAACTATCGTGCTGTTTCTTCTTCAAGACAATTCTCAGCCGCATTCTGCAGGGGCAATGAAGATGCTCCTGCATCGTTTTCAAATGGAAATGTGAGATTACCCACAATACAGTCCGCAATTGTCTCCCCCTGAGTTTCATCTCTGGTCACATGAACCGCTGTCTTTGAAGACAACATTTTGACACAGACAACGAGGTGTAGGCCAGAGTGGAGAATTGGCGGAAAGCACTGGCGGCTGCCTTCTATGATGAGGCTATTGAAAAGTTGGTACAACGCTATGACAAAAGTCTAAGTCAGAACGGCGACTACGTAGAGAAGTAGCTGAAAGGTGTAGCTAATTGTTACAAGTAAAACATTTCTGATGTTCACTGTGGTTTCAATTTGGCAATCAATCGGAGCTTACTTTCTGAACAGGCCTCGTAATTTGCATAGTCTGAAGTGTAATAAGAACATACGTGGCTTGATTATACACGGTACTAACAATTCGTACCTCATTAACATGCAGATAAATAACTAATATTTTGGTAGTAAAGTAAAAATAAAGTGAAAGTGGTGTGAGAGTTGACAGCGCAGAAGTGCGACAGGAAATTACACTTAGTGAGCCATAACAGATTGACCCTTCCAGCATAGTGGCCAATTAGTAGACAATGGACTCGGCCCATCGGTTTTGCACGAAATGAAACCAGAAAATGCAGCGTCACGGGGAAGTGCCTTCCGTAAACGGTAAAAACCACGTGATACTACCTTGGACACTGCACGTGCTTTACATGCTGAGCATATGGCCTCGGGAAGCAAGGAGGGAATCTCGAGCGCTGGTTGGTCAGAAAGAAGTCACCATACATAGGACTCTGTTTTGAAGATTGTTATTGTCGAGCAAGCGACGATGGACCGTAACAAGCACGCACATTGGGCGACACCAGTCGTCGAAAGAAGTGAAGCTGCGGTCCTAGTTAAATACGTAGGGATAAGTGAAGCCACTCTCTGGAGGTATCGTGTGTTTCACGGAGCATTTTATGCTCTGCGCTGACGGCGAGACAGATATTTCTCTGTTAACACTTTTTCTATACACGAAGCTCTTTTTCAGCCGACTGTGCTGGATTTGTCGTATATGCCCGTAGTGGAGCAAACTCCAAGGGCTATTATAGTTAGTTTTGAGGGCAACATCGTGCATATCATCCAGCATTGGTGAGCGTACAAAGCCATTTGTCTTAACTGGGGTTAGGTTCCGCTTCACGGAAACATAGGGAAGATTAAGTCTGTTGAATTCAGTCAGAGGCCAGCATAGTTTTGTCAGGTCGACAGGTAGAATGGTCGATACACGCAATAGCAGACCGCCATTGAGATTATCACTACATTCTGCGAAATGTAAATGACGCATTGTTCAGGGGTTAAATGTTGAATATTTTTTACTATAAAATTACAGCGACCAGCCACTTTTTTAAAATGCATTTTATTTATGCCAATACGTATTTCGGGTTTGCACCCATCTTCAGCTGGTAAATTACATGTATCTTCAGTTTCTACAGTGTAATTTACCAGCTAAAGATGGGTGCAAACCCGAAATGAATATTGGCATAAATAAAACGCATTAAAAAACGTGGCTGGTCCCTGTATTTTTATAGTAAAATATCATTATCCACGGCCACGGAGCTCAACAGTCCAAATAAAATGGACAAATCGTTATTTTTAAATGTTGAAGCCAACTGTGTGCTTTCACTTCAGGTCTGCATTAGATTGGAGTAATTACTCGCATTTCCTCACGTCCATGTCAGCCAAGTAATTTAAGGAAGTGATCAGGCAGATACGAAATACACTACATGATCAAAAGTATCCGGACACCACACAAAAACATACGTTTTTCGTATTAGATGCATTGGGCTGCCACCTACTGCGGGGTGCTCCACATCAGCGACCTCAGTAGTCATTAGACATTGTGAGAGAGCAGAATGGGGCCCTCCGCGGAACTCACGTATTTCGTACGTGGTCAGGCGATTGCGTGTCACTTGTGTCATACGTCTGTAAGCGATATTTCCACACACCTAAACGTCCCTACGTCCACTGTTTCCGATTTGATTATGAAATGGAAACGTGAAGGGACAAATGGATACAGGCCGACCTCGTCTGTTGACTGACAGAAACCACCGACAGTTGAAGAGGGTCGTAACATGTAATAGGCAGACATCTATCTAGACCACCACACAGGAATTCCAAACTGCATCAGGATCCACTGCAAGTACTATGACAGTTAGGCGGGAGGTGAGAAAACTTGGATTTCATGATCGAGCGGCTGCTCATAAGCCATACATCACGCCGGTAAGTGCCAAACGACTCCTCGCTTGACGTAACGAGCGTAAACATTGAACGACTGAGCAGTGGAAAAACGTTGTGTGGAGTGGCGAATCACGGTACACAATGTGACTATCCGATGTCAGGATGTGGGTATGGCGAAAGCCAGGTGAACGTCATCTGCCAGCGTGTGTAGTGCCAACAGTAAAATTTGGAGGTGTTGGTGTATTGTGTTGTGTTTTTCATGGAGGGGGCTTGCATCCCTTGTTGTGTTGCGTGGCACTATCACAGCACAGGCCTGCATTGATTTTTTAAGCACCTTAAAATTCGGAGGTTCGAGTCCTCCCTCGGGGATGGGTGTGTGTGTTGTCCATAGCGTAGGTTAGTTTAAGTTAGATTAAGTAGTGGGTAAGCTTAGGGACCGATTACCTAAGCAGTCTGGTCCCTTAAGATCTTACCACGAATTTACAAATTTTTAGTAAAATTCGGAGGCGGTGCTGTAATGGTGTGGTCATGTTTTTCATGGAGGGGACTTCCACGCCTTGATGTTTTAAGCACATTCTTGCTTCCCCCTATTAAAGAGCAATTCAGGAATGGCGATTGCATCTTTCAACACGATCGAGCGCCTGTTCATAATGCACAGCCTGTGGTGGAGTGGTTACGCGACAATACCATCCCTGTAATGGACTGGCCCGTACAGAGTCCTGACCTGAATCCTACAGAACTCCTTTGGATGTTTTGGAACGCCGACTTCGTGCCAGACCTCACCGACCGACATAGATACCTCTCCTCAGTGAAGCACTCAGTGAAGAATGGGCTGCCATTCCCCAACAAACCTTTCAGCACCTGATGGAACGTATGCATGCGAGAGTGGAAGCTGTCATCAAAGCTAAGGGTGGGCCAACACCATATTGAATGCCAGAATTACCGATGGAGGGTGCCACGCACTTATAAGTCATTTTCAGCCAGGTGTCCGGATACTTTCGATCGCATAGTGTATTTGCCAGCTGCAATAGTTTTGTTTATATTGTCACAGATTACAGTTTTGGTTTTTATAATAGTGTCAACTCAAATAGTTTTATTAGATTTTCGTTATTAAGTTGTAGTGACCTTACTCAATGATCTCCTTGTGTTTATGTTTCTACGGGAGTCCTAGTTTATATAGAATTTTAATGAGATTACCATTTCCGCATTCTGAACCGAAATGTGTATGGTAATTCGTGTAATTAATTTTTTTATACAGGGAACAGACTGTTGTTTGTCCTAAATTAGAGTTTCCCCATCTCGTTCACTGACATATTTTAGATATACTGACAGCAGCTATTCTTCTGATGTCTAACAGTTGTCGTGGCTGGGATCTTCACACCTGGCTGGGCCTGGGCTCTCGGACTTAAGGTTCAGGTTTCCTTTTCAGTGCATCCTTTGCGTTCTAAGTGGTGGGGTAGATCACACCAAAAGCACCGGCTGGTTAGATAATAGCGATTCTGCCAGTATGCTTCAGTGAGGTTTATTCTGATCGTTAGCAGGGTGGAGGTGATATCCTAGTGGAAGTGAGAACTGTAAGACTTTTGGCCCCATGTGTGTTATAGAATCAGTAGTATCATATGCTACGATTCTTATTTGATTAGTATTGTGTGTGTTAGCAACATTCATAAGGTGTATTGTCCTACTTAAATATTGAGAAACAGTGTTACTCCAAACTTATGCTATATCTGTGATAGAAATTTAAAGAAAACGTGCGACTTAACTGCTGAGATAGTATAAGTTTTTGAAACGTAAAAAATATAGGTTTAATGTTAGACTCGTCAGTTGGATTAGCTGTTGTACACTATTTGTGTTGTGCAGGTAGCATAGGTTGGTCTCGTGTTGGGTTGCAATGGATTCTGTTCCAACAATATTTAAAAGTGCTACATTGTTTCGAAACTTCGAAATTTTCGTGAGGTAATAGAATTCATACAGGACTATGTACGTTTTTTGGAGGAGAGTTAACTTGTATGATGGAATGTCAATGCGAAGGCAGGCGCGTAAACGTTGTGAATCCCAGAGGGCGTTAGAAAGATGTGAAATAGCAGATGATCATAGATCAGAGCAAATACAGGTAGTAGACGTGCTAGGTAGGATCGAACATGGATTTGAGCAAGATTCCTGAACAGCACGATTTAGAACACAGAATGTTACATGAAGAGACAGAAACAGTTTCAAGACAATTGTTCCAGGTGGTTGGCAGCGAACTTGCAGAAGAGGTGGTGTGTAAGGGAGATACGGATTCAGATGATTCTACGTTAGAGTATGTTGAGCTGAGCGTAATCATACTGAACCAGCTGTCGCAAGATAGTGTATCAGAGAGAATGAGTGTTAGTGCACCAGCATTCTCTTCCGAGCTCAATAAATCGGCACAGGAAACGTAGGATAGAGAAAGGCTGCATCAAATGACAGCCGGGCAAGATACAAGCGTGCACGACAATAAGTTTGCATCTTTCAATATTTGACTCAGACAGTGCAAAACGTGCAAAAGGGCTTGTTGAAACAAGGACAACAAACAGAACAGGGCATAAAGAATACAGAGAGGCACAGTGAACCTAGGTAAACAATTAGATCAAATTCCAAAGCACTCGAAAGAATCACGAGATGTGATTGAAGCGCTAATGGTTGGTCACAAACAAGTGCAAACGGACATGATGAGTTTAAAAAAGACATGAACAAGTTGCGTAACGGGACTCAACAGAGTGTCCAAGAAGTTAACCAACTGGTCAATACATTTTTAACCACAACAAGTTAAAGAGCACAACAAGTCATCGAGGAGAATACTATACAGAGACGGGTGGCGAGAGTGACTTTAAAGTGATTTGATAGACGGATACTAAAAACAAAATCGAAATACAAGGAACACTTCCAACGGCTGAGGTCAGAGTTGTTGATCGAAGGTTGCCGTGATAATGACAGCAAGTGTTCGGAGCCTACTGTGACGTGGCGGTATGTCTGAGTGCACGATTTATGAAGTGACAAAATGTGCAAAAGTCTAGTATTCCGATTACACAATTAGTACTGGCAATCAGCACATGAACTCATCAGTTGCGGAGAGAGAGATGATGGAGCGTAACAGAGTCCAACACTTCAGGCAAAAATGTGACTCACACTGACCGGAGTCTAAGAGATAAATATGAACACCACTGCAATTGAATCAGGTAACAGCAAGCTGCTGTACTTTAGTCCGATGCCACTGGCAAGACTGGATACAAATCCTTTAGTTAGCAGTATGTGCTAAGGTCGCGAACCATTTTGAACCAAAGACTGATAATTCGGTACATATGGCGCAGTTTGAGACAAATAACTGTGTACTTTTGCGGCGCAGTAACACACATTTGGAGGACAGTGGACAGTGGACAGATGCATGTAATATAGGTATGATTGAAGAGACGATTGGTGTATTAGAACAAGTACCATATGATGTCACAAAGAAATTTGACGATGACCACTTCCTCACTGTCAAAAAGTTTTAACATTATAAAGAGCATGGAAATTCCTTGCATGAAAGAACATTTATATATCAAATTTAAATTGATTTGCCAGAACATTGGCCCATACCACATATGTTAGGTTTCATCTGTGCTCACATGGAAGGCGCTTTGCCGAAACAATGCATAGCGTTGCAGAAACCTGCAAGTCCTACGACGAGTTCAAATCTTCATTTATCTCACGGTACTGGTCGCCTGAAGTGCAGAATAGGCTCAACTATGAGCTGCTTCAGAGAAATTCGAAAGAAAAAGGCCAAATACAAATCTCTGAGAATATGATAAAGAAAAATTGGTGCCTATACAATCCACATAGTGATTGGGAATTGCTCCATCTATGTACGATGAAACTTGCATTACAGTATTTAACAGTCGTTGGTGGCAAGAGGAGATAATGGGCAGACCTTTAAGGGAATCCTCCATGAATTAAATTTATTATTCAGTGAGGATGATGCAGGAAAGTGTAGAAGCCTTCAAGAGAATATCGTCGATCAGCCGAGAATGGGAAGCGGGTACAACAGTAGTAATGGAAGACGAAATGCAGTATGGAAGAATGATGGAAATGGACGAAATCGGAACTCTTCAGGAAATAACAATGGGAACAATGATTGTTTCTACTATAAGAATAATAGGCACAGAAATGGTAGCTGCAGGAATAATGATGGTAGACCAAATTGGTTTCAGCCATGTAATCCGAACTATTCGAACTCCAGCAGTCCTCCAGAGGTGGCAAGAGAGTGACAGAAAACTGGATTATTAAGAGTTCAAGGGAGAAGCGAGCCACAACCTGAGGTTGAGATTAGGCCATCTAACTCAGGTAAACGTCGCTAGCTGTGGAAGAGGATATCGCCTAACTCACTGAAATTTGGAATGTTGCCAGTAACCAGATTAACAGGCTCATGTATGACACAGGGAAGAAGGAAATAGTATCCAAGGCAGAACACATAGGTCAGAAGTCACTATTAGCGTGAAGGGACACTATTGATTGGAATTTGATGGATAATGAGATTGAAGTCCCATCACTCGAGGTAACACGAACTGAGGGGAACAATGGCTTATATTATTTATTGCAACTATTTGATACGGTGGCTAATGAAAGCAAACTTGATGCAGATAACCTGTGACTAACTGAAACCCAAGCCAGACTGCAGTCTGATGTAAAAACGAACGTATATATCTCGGGGGATAATGACGCCATTGTGCAGGTGCATACGTGTGGTTATGGCGAAATTTATCCGGGAGTAGTCAACGTAAGAGGAAACGAAGTTGTTAATGTACATGACCATAAAGTTTGGATTTTGATATTAAAAAGATTAACCAACTTGTTTATGATTCGACTCATGCTGATGCAAGAAAATGATATGAATTTACGTCATGAAGTACACCTGATAATTAATGCTCAGATCGCAAATATAGCTGTTAACGCAGTGTTTGACAGTGGTAGTGAGTTGGCTGCCATTTCTGAACAATTGTTCAATCGCTGTAATGCTGCTAGTGAATTTTCAGTATTCAAAATTAGGAAGGGATAAGTGAAAGGCGAATTGTGGGTGATTCCACTGGTGTCACCTAGCAGACGAGAATCGCATTTAAATATCAAGGAAGCGCAAGAGAAAGAAACTTCGCAATTATGCCGAAGTTATCAGTGAAACGATTATAGGTGCAGACTTTCTGAAGTAACAACAGGCCATATTAGACACAGGCAAAGGTATTGTGACTTTAGGCTGTATTACTCTTTGCTTTGAGGACAAACTTAAATGAGTAGAGATTAGCGGAATACACACAGTTAAGTATGTAGATTGCGGAGGAAGGGACAGATGAACTTGTTTCCATAGATGATGGACTTATACATGAAATCCATGATGAGATAAATAAAAAACTACAGGAATTAAATAACATCTCTGAGCATGTGAAAGAGGGATTAGAGAGACTGCTATGCAGTAATGCTGAAATATTTATACCGAAGTCGGGGGCCATCAAGCATTTTCAGTATAGATTTGAGTTGAAGGAACATAACCTGTTCAGAGGTCCACCATACACCAAATCACTCTGTTGTAGGCGACATGTGTTTCTTGAGTTACAAAAAATGGTTGAAGATGGCATTGTAGAGCCTGCATTGTCACCAAATAATAGTCCTTTAGGAATTGTGGACATAAAAGATGGTAGTAATTGCCTCATGTTAGATTCTAGACAAATTATCACAGTTATGGTTACAGAGACAGATAGGCCAGAGAAATGAGAAGAGTTTGTAATAGGCCGCGCCTTCCTTGTTGTTGCTACTGTCCACTATGGTAAAGTATTTTCAGAAGATTTGAGGGAGCAAGATTTATAATAAACTTTTTACTCATATTTTCTGGCACATCTGGCTCCAGTTCTTCATATCTAGGGATGTGATGTTTTAAGTTGAAATTCTCACATTTTAGTTTCTCATCGTTAAATTGATGTAAATAATTTTGAAGAATGTCGTTGCAGAATTTTTGTTTTCACAATAATTTACTGTCTCACATTTTACTATATCACACTACCTTTTGAATTTTCACGTTAAAAAGCAGAAATTACTTTGTTCATCCAAAATACAAAAATATGTATGGTCACATCAGAGGCATGCTTACTACTACTTCACTCTGTGATGATAACAGTATTCCAAAGGGTTTACAGTTTTTCTTCACAAATCAGTTTCTCTTAATTTAGATTATTATTTTACAAATTAATCCAGAAATAAACATAATAAACAGTTCTAGATTGCATAATTAATAATAGAAATTTTAAGTGTGCCAAATATGTCGTAATTTCATATGTTTATAAAAAAATTATTTTAACCGCATATTTAGAATTAGTACATAACAATTGTAACAACGAAAATAAAGTAATTCCTTTTTACAATTTTTAGCTTGAAATATGACATGTTGTGCATAAAATTATACGAAACGTTTCAGAAAAGCAATTTGGATAACACTGACCTGTCCAAAATGCGAAAAATATTTCTGGTATCGACTACTACTGTTGAGGAAAAGTGATGTTAGAGGACGATGTACCTTTAGAAGTTGATTCAAAAATTTCATGGCACAAAGGTGTTTTCCATCTCTGGATCTGAGGTCCAGCTTTTGGCAAACAGAGTTAGTACCAGAATAGAGGAATTATTTGACCTTTATAGTATTCAGACGATGCTACCAATTTAAAAGGTTACCATTTTGACTCAGTGCATCATCTGCAGCGGATATAGGAGGTTTTTGTACTATGTTAAATAAAGAGTTACAGCAGAGGCTGACATGCTATGTGGAAGACATATTACTCGCTGAACCATGTGGGGAAGAGCATAATAAGGTCTAAGGTAAACTCCTCAAAACTCTAAAACACTGTGGCAATGCAGTGAATACTGCGAAATCCATACCTGGAACGAAATAATAAGAATTTCTGGGACACATTATTTTGGAAAATGGGACAGAGCCAAATTCAAACAAAATCCTAGCCATTAGGAATTTTCGTATGTGATGTAAAAGGAAAGCACTCCATAGCTTCTTGGGACCAAAAAACTTCCATAAAAGGCCTGATGTAGACATAAAATAGGTACCAGTCCATGGATTGTGTGTATTGCAGGTGAACTGATTAAAAAATACATTTGGTATACTTGCCTTAGTAATGGTCACTGTGGGCCAAAAAATGCTTTTTAAACTTGAAAAAGTCATGTTACTTTCCAAATATGGAGAGGCAAATTAGGGAAGTTTTAACTAATCGTAAAGATTGTCTGCGAACTGAACACCTGACGTTTCCAACCAAACCACCTATGTTTCCCATTATGACAGACAAATTAAGACATATTGCAGCTAGGATTTGGTAGACCATTTGTGCCGAACAAAGAAGGGACATACATTCATTTGTGTGGTAATAGAATTAACTTCTAAGTAGTTACCTGACCCCTCTGCAAAAGGCGACAGGATTTAGTGTTACTAAGGTTCTCAAGCAAGTTCTTGAAGCAAGTTGACCAAGTTCAGAATTTAGTGTCAGAAAACAGACCACATTATAGATCCAAAGATAGGCAAGCCACACTTAAGAAACATAGGATGGGGCCTATATATATATATTTCTAAATATAAACCGAATGCAAATTCGGATAATTCACAATGAAGGAGTTGGGGCATTGTGTCGTTTATATTGTCGTAAGTGGCATAACACATGGGATAGATGTTTAGATGAATTTCAATCAGTGAAATTTCCCACATTACCACTTCCTCTGATTACAGCACTAAAGAATAAGCCAACCCCAGATAGGATGAGGGAAGTAGTAAAAGTTCCTCCAATTCCAAGAGAACAGCGTTTCAATATAGTGGCGATGGCACTACAAAAAATTCGTTGTGCGCTCATAAAGACAAAGAACAGTGCAGACAGAACTTGTGAAAACAGATTATTTGTCAAATAAATAACACAAAAACATTATAAATTCTCTGCAGCATATAAGGGTCCAGTGGAAATCAATACAGTTGTCCACACAAATGCCATAGTACTGATTAACTCAAAGAAAAGGAGATCATTGGTTATGTACCACGTAAGCCATTTGAAAGCTTATGAGGGATGAAACTGTAGTATCTGGAGCTCCCAATAAACAATTTGACTAAGGAGGAGTATATTAATGGAATTTTAATTTTTCAGATGAAATTACTACATCTTTCTTCTACATGTCAGTGATAATTGACATCACAATAGTACATATAATTAAGAATTTGCGTAAGTGGACTAATTGCCGACATATGGACACAGGTATAGTCTGCAAAGATGATAATGAGATAGGTAACGATGCAAGGAAGGGCTATCAGAGGTACTGTACAGCAAACACAGGTATTCAATAATTTGAATTATATTTTTGAAATATCTCTTAAGGAGTGTAAAAATCTAATCAAAGAGGAAATATATTTGTTTCTAAGATTTATGCTTCAGAATCCATCCATCAGGAGAAAGAGAGCACTGACAGTGACAAAGCTACATCAGTACTCCAATTACGTTACTAAGCATGGTGCATTATGCTTTTCTACTTAAGAATCAGAAGTGAGGGAGGAAAAAACAGAAATAGAGAACTAATTGCATGTTATGACAAACCTTTCACAATATACATCTCCATTATTCCACTCTCGTACTCTCCCTGTGAAGTTGAGGATTCTTGGGTACAATGTACAAAGATGAGACATTTAGAAATTAACAATGAATCTTTTATCAAACACAAAAAAATAGTTTAAAATTACACACCGATTGTAAGGTTTTAGGGACGATACATAAAAGTAAGATCAGTTTGTAACAGAATAGGAAAATTTTTGTATACGCGAGTGGACAACATTCCAGGGGAACTTTGAACTTCTAACAGTGGAAGATATGGCAGCATAACAGGTGACAGGGATAGGCGGAAAGAATTAGAGGAAGGCCATCTTTAATTACTGCTCGTGCTGTTACCGTAGCAGACAATTTGGGGAATAGCACAGAGCAGATAGCAGAGGTATTCAACTGTGAAGATGGAACCAGGCGACAGGTAGACGCTGGAGCAGCAAAAGAAAATTTAGAAGCTCCGTTTAGCGCCATCTACCTGTTCAGTGAGGCACCCTGGGGCCATAAAGCTATTAAGAAGATCAGACGCCACAGAAATTGCCAGATTTTATGAGGGGAGAGTGCTTATGTAAAGAAGCCTCTCAGGAAGAAGCACGGAATTCGGTGTCAGTATCACGTAACAGAAACACGAAAAGAAGTACTGGAAAATCCATTTGAGGCGAATGTGCCAAAACAAATCCAACAATAGTCAAATTACATACCCTGACATCATTAAACATAGATCCTGTTAAATTAAACTCACAAATCCCATTTTCCACATACGAGCGCAAAGAAAAACAAGCTACAAGTAAGAAGAAGGAAAGAAGCGGAAGGTGCAGAAGAGAAGACATACAAGAAGGAGGAAGAGTGAAGATGGGCTATAAGAATCAATAATTTACGTTCCCACGTCTCATTCTTACATTTTTAATCGTCAGCATGAAACCAAGATCACTAGACTGCCTTCGAATAATTTAGTGGTATGTTACATCCAAAGTGACAGCACATAACCGTCTTGGAAGTTAATACAGCTGGGTCCAATATAAACAATGCCAATACGGAATTACTACAGCTACTATGCGTCGACACCATCCTGTGTATGTGAGTTGCATACAAAGCACAGCAGTGCTCTACTAGTGTACCTTGCCAATAAAACTTATCAGTCATTGGACTTTATAAGGAGACCAGACGTCACACTCTCATTGTACTCACTCTACGCAGTCACTATCACTAAATCCTTCATCCATATGTCATCACATTCCATATTCTGAAGACTGCAGCGTCAACATTAATGAAGAAATGCATAAAGAATATTTAGAACTTTGTGTTATAGTGTATCATCAAAAGAGTTGTCCTTGAGTTTGTACAGAAGGACTTTGATACATTTTATTATTATCGAAAATATTTCTACTCCACGTATGTTAAATTCGTGTAGTCCTATATTTTCGTAGATATCCGATCTCATGTACTCTCTCTCTCTCTCTTATTTTTGTACCCATCGGGTGGTATTTTTTTTTTTTTTTTGCGCATATTTGAACCCTGGAATTTAGTTTTATTTGGAAATTTATTTGCTACAGAGTTTGTATAATTTTTGAGAATGTAAAATTCAGTACTCTGACAGTCTATTTATGTGTTTTGCTGAGAAGAACCGAAGAACCACCCAATATTATGTGATTTTTTGTGACAAATAATAAAATGCTGCATACTTTGTTTAGTGCAATAAAATAATCTAGAAGCATTTTAACAAGGCTTAAATAATTGTAAAGATAAATGTTACATAGCATGAATTATAAACTTCAACTGATTTTTGCCTTAAATCTTGGTTTACACCAAGGGGACCCAGAGACTCCACCACGTGGTATACATTACAGAAGTCATCTCGCAAGTTAGGGGTTAATTTCCTCATTAGGACGATTCTATTTGCTATGCTGATTCGTTCGATATGTCACAAGCCATATTTAGGACGCAGTTAGGTGATTTGCATAAAGTGTAATAAGAACATTTGTGTCTCACATGTATGTGGCACTAACAATTTCTACGTCATTAGCATGCAGATAGTTACGTGAAGTGGAACTGAAGTGAAAGAAATTTGACAGTTGACAACGCAGAAGTGCGACAGGGAAATACACTTAGCGAGCCATAACAGAGGAATCCTCTCAGCAGGGAGGCCAATTAATGGACAATGGACGTGGCCTTTTGATTTGCGTGAGACGGAAGTAGGAAATGCAGCGTCACAGGCCATCCTCCAAACAGTAACAATCACGTGATATTACTGAGGACAGTGCGTGTGCTTCACATGCTGAACACATGGTTTTGTGGAACTTCAACTCAAGGAGGGAGTCTTGAATAGTGGTTGGTCGGGAAGAAGCCAGCATAAGCAATAATTTGTTTATGAGATATTTATTAGTCAAGTCAGCAACGATGGACAGTAAAAAGCACGCCCATTGGCTGATACCGGTCGTCGAAAGAAGCAGAGCTGCGGTGCAGTGGGGAGGTCAGCGATAATATTACGTAGGCATAATTGAGGCCACTCTCTGGACGCGTCGTGTGTTGCGTGGAGAACTTAATCATCTGTGGTGACGCCGAGAGAGATATATTTCTGTTAACACTTCGTTGATTCACTTTGTGTGTGAAATCTTATGGGACTTACCTGCTAAGGTCATCAGTCCCTAAGCTTACACACTACTTAAATTATCCTAAGGACAAAAACACACCCATGCCCGAGGGAGGACTCGCCAGCCGCACATCCATGACTGCAACGCCTGAGACCACTCGACTAATCCCGCACGTCTTTCACGAAATTCTGTGTCAGCCGAATTTGTCCTGCATTTCTCGTATATCTCCGTAGTTAGAGGACACGAGAAGGGCTGTTATAGTTAACATTTTTGTGAGAATTTTTGAGGGCGACATTGTGCATGTCATCCAGCATTGGTGAGCGTACAAAGCCATTCGTCGTAACTGGGGGCATTCACGGAAACATATTGAAGTTTCAGACTATTAAGTTCAGTCAGAGGCCAGCAGAGTTTTGTCAGGTCAACAGGTATGAGAGGCGATGCACCCAACAGCGTTGCCGAGATGATCGTTGCCCTCTGCGAAAGATAAATGATATATTGCTCAGGCGTTAAATGTTGAAGTTATCAGCGTGCTTTCACTTCAAGTCTGCATTACATTGGAGTCACAATCCTTCTCGTACATGTCAGCCACGTAACTCTCGTGTGATCTTGAGATTTAAATTTAGAGTAGTGATCCCGCAGCTAGGCGATATTGCCCAGCTACAGTAGTTTACTGTACATTGTCACAGTATAAAATTTTAGTTTTTGTAATAATGTTAATTGAAATATTTTTTGTAGATTTTCGGTATTAAATTGCTAGTGATCTTAATCAGTATTTTCCTTGTATTTATGTTTCTATGGGATCTTCCTAGGTTGTATAGGATTTTAATAATATTATCATTTCCTCATCCTCAACCCAAATGTATATGGTAATTCATGTAATAATCTTTTTTTGTGCAGGGAATAGAGTGTTGTTTGTTATAAAGTAGAGATTCTTCTCGTTACTTTCTGATGAACGAGGGTTGGAATTTTAATGGTGGTTACTATTTATTTACCGCTCGTACAAAATAGGTAAGTGTTTCTAAGTTTTACTGACCTTCAAAGTAGTCACCAGCGTTGTGTATAACCCGTTGCCAGTGATGTGGGAGTCGTAGGATACTCTTTGCAGTGCCAGTTGTGTTGAATGTACGAGCGGCGCGGGCTATTGTCCGACGAATTTGTAGCAGTTCTGAAGCGAATACCGTGTAGTGTTTCCTTCAGTTTAGAAATCGAGTTGAACTCATGAGGGCTTAATTCAGGGGAATGCAGTAGGTGGTATAGCACGTAGCAGCCCCATCAGTCAAACAAACCGGTGACAGCTTGCACGGTATGTGCTTGAGCACTGTCCTGCAATATGATGGTCAGGTCCTGCAGAAGGTGTCATCACTTCTGACTCTAAGCTGGTCGTAGGTTGTGTTCCAAAAATGAACAGCGTTATAGAGACAATAGTGATGACGCCTTGCGCAGGACCTGACCATCATTTTGCAGGACAATGCTCAAGCACGTACAGTGCAAGCTGTTACTGATTCGTTTGACTGATGGGGCTGGTAAGTGCTATGCCACCTACTGCGCGGTGATCTAAAGCCCAAACCGTCCGTCCAGATTAAGGTTTTCCGTGGTTTCCCTAAGACCGCTGAAGTTAAATGCTCGGTAGGAGACGAGGTACTGGCAGAAGTAAAACTGTGAGTACCGGGCGTGAGTCGTGCTTCGGTAGCTCAGATGGTAGAGCACTTGCCCGCGAAAGGCAAAGGTCCCGAGTTCGACTCTCGGTCGGGCACACAGTTTTAATCTGCCAGGAAGTTTCAAATGCTCGGTGTCTGTGGGATCCTTGACAAGGTAGAGAGCAGGGCCCAAGGGAGCTGGAGTGGAATTCTGAGCTAAGGACACAGTAAAAAAAGAGAGATTTATTTGACAAAATCCAAGATGTAAACATTGTTACCAACACAGATATACTGTCATAAGCAGTCGGTGGTATTCTCACGACTACAGAATTATTTGAAACAAAATTAAAAAAAAAAAAAAACACCAATTTAAGCAAACAGTTATTGACGATGTGCAAGATAAATAGCCTCAGGGCCCAAAACTTTAATATAACAGTGTTACTGATACATAGAATTAAATTAACTTTTAATATTAAAAAAAGACTTAACTACTGATGTAGGTTGAATAAAGGAATTTTGACATAGTGAAAATGATAATCCTTACGAATGTCGATACGGTAACACAGTTTACAGCAAGCTAGAAGTTTTCAAACTATTCGGATGTAAAATGTCTTAACAGCATAAGGCTCTATCACAATTAAGCAACATGATTAATAACCAAAGAATGTGCAGATTACACAGAAAAGAATAACAACTAATATCAAGGGATCATCACATAATGCAGCAGCGTGGAAAGAATACACACAAATTAGCACATTATTGACTATTGGCGTTCACCGTCAGCCGCGCATCTGAATTTCGTGTGCGAGACCCTACCAGAATCAACAACCAGCACTGGTTGAATACTGGCAACAGCTCCTGTACCACATGCAAAAGCAACATTCATATACAATTCACTTATACAAATCACCACAACGGTAAAGTACCGGGCAATGAAGGTAGAAAACAAATGGGGATAAGACTCGGCTCAAAGTTTCTTAATTTCGCTACTGCGTAATAAACTGCAGCTACAGTTGGCAATTGTGCCGTTAAGACAGCTTGAATCAAATTAACATTCACAAAAGGTAATCTGCAGAGCCCCTCTGGACTTTGAACTCGTAAAGAACGAAAATCTGCACACAGTTTTAACTACGAGGAATGCTGCCTTTTAACGGCACAAGGTTTTCAAAAAGCTGCAATCACCCACAGGTGGAAAGTGATACAGCAAATTCCAACTTAAGTTGAAAGTTAACCGTTAGCACGCAGGCGAGGAATTCGTTGACAAATCTTGAAAGTAGCAATTCATGCAGATAAGATACAAATGCACCAAGTATCTGCCACAACTGACAGAAATCAAGAACTATTACCAAAATCAACCAGAGCACACTTCAGTTAATTCCACTCGCGATTACCAGTGATTCAAGATCAACACTCAAGCGATTTGGAAGAACACCTCTCGTACAAACTTAGTGGCCAAACGGAGCAATCACGGTTTGAAAACGATCCACCAGACGTATGACTCACCATTGGAAAATTAATCCAGGGGGCAGCTCGTACAATCCAGGCCGAACTCCGAGGATCTCGTCGCAGCGCAAGAGCTGAGTGACTCTTCAACAGAGGTTATGTTTACTGGTCACTGCAGCCATGCTTCAACTCCTCTTGTCAACAGTCACAAGTGCAGCAATGACAGCACCACTGCAGCACAATAGTACACCATACACCAAGTGATCCCCGTACAGACTCGTTCCGTACTCCTTTAAATGGAGAGTGCAGCGCCCTGCATATCAAGGGGTTGCTCTACAACCAGCGCGCCGCAAAGCATATCGTTTAGGCAAAGAAAACTCTGCAAAACCAAGAGCACCGCCGGAGGTCACGGTGCAATCTTAAAGCATGATCGTTCGTCGTTTGATCCGCGAATAGGACACTCTCCCTCTTTATTGTTCACTCAAGGTGAGAATAAATCATTGCGACTTGCGTTGCGTATATTTGAGAGGAATTCACCTGACATGTATTTGAATATGTTGAGTGACGTCGGAAAGACGATGGGTCTGCTGTTATTGAATGTTACCTCCCACCTGCAGTCTTTACCACAATCTTCGAACGACGCTGTACTCGTTTTTCTGGTCTCAGCGTACTTAATTATGTTTTTATGCGTAATTTCATCGCTGTCTTATCCTGTTTTTTTTTTTTTTTTTACGATAAGAACACTATGGTCTAAGCTGCACTCAACGTGCAGAAAGAACCGCTATACCCAAAGGAAGCATGGATGCCAAAGAGGGAACCAACAAGGGGGACGTCAGAACAAAAACAAGGCATGAGAAAATAATCTTCTGCGACGGAAGAGGATTAGTGATGATAGATTGTGATTTCAGCGTTATATGTGTAGAGCATACCATGGTACAGAAAAGAAATAAAGCTTTTGGGAAACTAGATAAATCGAAAACATATGAAGTGAGTAGATAAAAATTAATGGATGAAGTAGAAAAGAAAACATGCATAATGGAAAGATTACGCGAGGAAAGTAGACAGTAGAAATCCTTTGCCAGTAGAAAAGTTAATCAGTGAGTTGCTGAGACATCCAGAAATTAATACCTTTTCACATGGAGACTAGAAGATAAAAATTGTAGTGTTGGCCATAGGTCTAAATTTCTAAAACACTGAAATGAAAATCGCGTACAGCAAATAATAAAAGTTTTGTGCAGATAAAGAGAGGTGAAGCGATAACCACTTTAGTCTCCTATTGTGAGACTGACCTTAAATGCTCGCAAAAATTAAAAATGGCTACTCAGCGATAGTAAATTATTTGAGATAGTGACTTCGACGAAGTGCAATTTTTACAAGGAAATTTCCGGCTGAATCTGTCCTGATAAGGAACGAAAAACGTTGTAATTCGCAGAAGAGTGATAGACGGCAACTGAAGATCATGAAGAACGCTTGCAGAGTCATGAACCAAGCAACAAAAATCAGAAGACTGTTTCGTATGCTGATACCCTGTGTTTGACACAATTTATAATAGTACAGAAACAACCAACATCAAAACGTATACACTACCGCGTGCGTCTGTCGGCTACTTGCAGGTGTCGGTTGCAGTTTACATTATCACCATCCGAACTGTGAAAAAGGTACAAAGCTTTCATTGGGATTTGGGATGCCGATATATTTATTGCATCGATGTCTTGTACTTATTGGACACACGTGAAACCTACCACCACGGTTCATATGCGTGAGAGTACTTGCTGTGCTCTTCACCCCTATACAAGGATATTTATTTTCGGTTTGAACCTGTCCCACTCACAATTTTAAGGCAATACTGCCCCTCTCCTATGTTGCCTGACGAATACGAGATTTTCTTTGTGTCATCAGTCTTCTGATTGGTTTTATGCGGCCGGCCACGTATTTCTCTCCTGTGCCCACCTCTTCATCTCAGAGTAGCCACTTATGACCTCAGCAGTTGAGTCCCATAGTGCTCAAAGTAGATCTTGCAATCTACGTCCTCAATTACCTGTTGGATGTATTCCAATCTCTATCTTCCTTTACAGTTTTTGCTCCCTACAGCTCCCTCTATTACTATGGAAGTCAGTCCCTGATATCTTAACAGATGTCCTATCATCCTGTCACTTCTCCACTTAGAGGTTTCCACATATTCCTTTCCGATTATGCGCAGAGCCTCCACATTCCATACCTTATCAATCTTCCTGATTTTCAACATTCGTCTGCAGCACCACATTTCAAATACCTCGATCTCTTCTTTTCCGGTTTTCCCTCAGTTCGTGTTACACTACCATAAGATGCTGTACTCCAAGTGTAAATTCTCAGAAATTTCTTTTTCAAATTAAGATCTGTGTTTGATACTAGTAGACTTCTTTTGACCAAGAATACCCTTCTTGCCAGTGATAGTCTGCTTTTAATGTCCTCCTTACTCCGTTCGTAATTTGTTACTTTGCTGCCTAGGTAACAGAATTACTTAACTTCATCTACTTCGTGACCATCAATCCTGATGTAAGTTTCTTGCTATTCTCATTTCTGCTACTTCTCATTACTTCAGTCGTTCTTCGATTTACTCTCGATCCATGGAAATGAAATGAGCGTATGGCATCGTTGGCCGGGAGGCCACTATTCGGGGAAGTTCGGCCGCCAAGTGCAAGACTTACTTCATTCGAAGACACATTGGGCGACTTGCGCACCGGTGATGAGTATGAAATGATGATGAGGACAACACAACACCCAGTCCCTGAGCGGAGAAAATCTCCAACCCAGCAGGGAATCGAACCCGGGCCCGCTTGCATGGGAGGCGAGCATGTTACCACCCAGCTAAGCAGGCGGACTATAGATCCATACTCTGTACTGATTAGCCTGACCATTTCATTCAGCATATCATGCAATTCTTCTTCACTTTCACCAGCATACAAATGTCATCCGCAAATCGTATCACTGATATCCTTTCACGTAGAATTTTAATTTTTCTCCTAAACCTTTCTTTATTTATATTATAGGTTTGTTTATAATTAAATAAATCTTCTGCTACCGGTCACGATTTTTCTTTATTTTACTATTCGCACGACGCGTTTCGAGAAATAATTCTCATTTTCAAGTGCGTTTTTTGATGTGTGTTAAGCCATTTCTTTTGATGTTGTCAGTGTGTGTGAGGATGCTTCATTTTGTTGACTTTTACTGTAATACATAAGAAAGGCGATTTTTAGTTGGGTATCAATTCTTTCTGTGAGGTTAGTGGCTAAAGTTTGAGAACAATTTGTACTTACAGTTTTCTAATGGTCCATTTGTGTAGAGTCTCACACACACTTTACAGCACACACAACTTGTACACTTTACACATCGAAAATATCTTATATAAACAAAACAGTTACAGAGATCTTCTTACAGGTAGTTCACAGAGATAACATTATAGGTCTTCCACAGATTATGATATGCTTTTGTACAGAAGTTATTTATCTTAACAGTTTGATTTTACAATTGTGCTTATTTATATGTTTTACTATTTTTATTTAAGTATATTATCGAAACATCTGAAGAAATTCACTGATTCACTTTCAAGTTTTTCATTTAATATTTTATCTTCATATTTTCTGTAATGTGAATATATATCCAGTTCTTCAAGCAAATCAAATTTATGTCCTTTATTTAGTCGGTGGAGTACTTTGACATTTTGCTCTATTTTTCCAAACGGGTGTCCTGTATTATGTATGTGTGTTGCTATTGCTGATGTAGTGTGTTTGTTGTGTGTGTATGCTCTAATGTGCTCTGTGTACCTGGTGTTAATATTTCAGCCTGTTTGTCCTATGTAGAACTTGGAGCATTCCTGGCATGTTACCTTGTATATTCCAGAATCTGAATATGGATCATGATTACACTTTATATTATGTATTAGTTTTTGGTGTAGTTTATTGGATGTAGAAAACCCAATTTTTACTCTGTGATTTTTGAAAATATTTGCAATCTTCTGTGATACATTGCCTATGTATGGAATGCTAGATATATATTTGTTTTTCTCCTTTTCTTCTGTGGTGCAGTTTGTACCTGGGTTTCTCTTCACTTTGTCTAAGATTGTGTCAACCATGGAAGCATTGTAACCATTGGCAACTGTAATCTTCTTCACTGTGTTTATTTCTTGTTGCATATTTTCTTGGTTCAATGGTATTTTAGTTGCCCTATGCAGCATTGACCTGCATGCTGCCTGTTTATGGATATTTGGGTGACATGAGTTTGCAGAGATTGTGGTGTCAGTCATTGTGTTTTTCCTATAAATTTTGAATGTGCATGTGTTGTTGTGTCTTGTAATATTTAGGTCCAGAAAGTTGATACTTTTATTTTGCTCATGTTCCACTGTAAATTTGATTTTCTCATTTAGATTATTGAATTGATTAAGTATGTCTGTGATGTCTTTGGTATCTCCTTTCACTAACAGTAGTGTGTCATCTACATATCTCCTGTAAAATTCTATTTTCTTTAGGCAAGGTTCTTGGCTGTCAAATAATTTTTGCTCTAAGTGATTTATGTATATGTCAGCTATGGTACCGGATATACATGATCCCATTGCTACGCCATCTGGTTGCTTATAAATGTTGTCATTAAAGGTAAAGTAGTTGTAACTTAGGGTTAGCTGAAGGAGTTCCATAAATTCGACAATCTCTGTGTATGAAAGTTTCTTGTGTTGCATAAGGTATCAGAGAAGATTGCAAATATTTTCAAAAATCACAGAGTAAAAATTGGGTTTTCTACATCCAATAAACTACACCAAAAACTAATACATAATATAAAGTGTAATCATGATCCATATTCAGATTCTGGAATATACAAGGTAACATGCCAGGTAACTTTAGCCACTAACTATACATAATACAGGACACCCGTTTGGAAAAATAGAGCAAAATGTCAAAGTACTCCACCGACTAAATAAAGGACATAAAATGGATTTGCTTGAAGAACTGGAGATATATTCACATTACAGAAAATATGAAGATAAAATATTAAATGAAAAACTTGAAAGTGAATCAGTGAATTTCTTCAGATGTTTCGATAATATACTCAAATAAAAATAGTAAAACATATAAATAAGCACAATTGTAAAATCAAACTGTTAAGATAAATAACCTCTGTACAAAAGCATATCATAATCTGTGGAAGACCTATAATGTTATCTCTGTGAACTACCTGTAAGAAGATCTCTGTAACTGTTTTGTTTATATAAGATATTTTCGATGTGTAAAGTGTACAAGTTGTGTGTGCTGTAAAGTGTGTGTGAGACTCTACACAAATGGACCATTAGAAAACTGTAAGTACAAATTGTTCTCAAACTTTAGCCACCAACCTCACAGAAAGAATTGATACCCAACTAAAAATCGCCTTTCTTATGTATTACAGTAAAAGTCAACAAAATGAAGCAGACTCACACACACTGACAACATCAAAAGAAATGGCTTAACACACATCAAAAAACGCACTTGAAAGTGAGAATTATTTCTCGAAACGCGTCGTGCGAATAGTAAAATAAAGAAAAATCGTGACTGGTAACAGAAGATTTATTTAATTATAAACAAACCTATTGTATCTACAGTCGCAGGTTTTCACAAACCATTTGTAATGGATCAAATCAAACTTTCTTTATTTCCTTCGTTGCTTCTTAGATGTGCGGATGGAACGATAGAGGCGAAAGACTACATCCCTGTTTAAACCCTCCGAGCACTTCGTTCTTGGTCGTCCACTCTTATTATTGCCTCTTGGTTCGTGTACATATTGTATATTACCTGTCTCTCCCAATAGCTTAACCCTATTTTTCTCAGAATTTCGAACATCTTGCATCTTTTTACATTGTCGAACGCTTTTTCTAGCTTGATAAATCCTATGAACATGTCTTAATTTTTCTTTAGTCTCACTTAAATTATCAGCCGCAACTTCTCTGGTACCTTTACCTTTCCCAAAGCCAAAGATCGTCATCTAACACATCCTCAATTTTCTTTTCCATTCTTCTGTGTATTATTCTTATCTTGGATGCATGAGCTGTTAAGCTGATTGTGCGATAATTCTCGCAGTTGTCATAACTTTTCAAGTTTCGTAATTGTGTGGATGATACTTTCCCGAGAGTCAGACGGTATAATGCCAGACTCATACATTCTACACACCAATTTCAAAAGTCGTTTTGTTGCCACTTCCCTCGATGATTTTAGAAGTTCTGATGGAATTTTATCTATTCCTTCCGTCTTCTTTGAACTTAAGTCCTGCAAAACTCTCTTAAAATATAATACTGGGTTCCTTATCTCTTCTAAATCGACTCCTGCTTCTTCTAGGACATATTACACAAATCCTTCTCCTCATAGATGCCTTTAATGTACTCTTTCCACCAATCCGCTCTCTCCTCTGCATTTAACAATGGAAGTCCGGTTGCACTCTTAATGTTACCACTCTTGCTTTAAATTTCACCGAAGGTTATTTTGACTTTCCTGTATGCTGAGTCAGTCCTTCTATAATTTCTTTTTCGATTTCTTCACATATTCAAGCGGTCACTTCGTCTTAGCTTCCCTGCACTTCCTGTTTATTTCATTCCTCAGCGACTTATATTCCTGTATTCTTGAATTTCCCGGAACGTTTTTGCACGTTTTTCTTTCATCGATCAGCTGAAGTATTTCTTCTGTTACGCATGGTTTCTTTGCAGTTATCTTCTTTTTATCTATGTTTTCTTCAGCTTCTGTGATTTCCCTTTTTAGAGATGTCCATTCCTCTTCAACTCTACTGCCTACTGGACTATTCTTCATTCGTGTATCTACACCCTTAGGTAACTTCAAGCGTATCTCGTCATTCCGTAGTACTTTGGCATCCCACTTTTTCGCGTATTGATTCCTCTTGACTTAATCTCTTAAACTTCAGGCTACTCTTCATCACTACTACATCGTGATCTGAGTCTAAATCTACTCCTTACAGCTACGCCTTACAATCCATTACCTGATTTCGGAACCTCTGTCTGACCATGACGTAACCTAAATGAAATCTTTCCATATCACCCGGTCTTTTCCAGGTATACCTCCTCCTCTTGTGATTCTTGAATAGAGTATTCGCTTTACTAGCTGAAATTTATTACAGAACTCAATTAAACTTTCTTCACCCTCATTCTTTGTCCCAAGCCCATATACTCTTGTAACGTTTTCTTCTACTCCTGCCCCTTCAACTGCATTCCAGTATCCCATGGCTATTAGATTTTCATCTTCCTTCTTATAGCAATCATCCATCACCTACACCTGTAGTCGAGGTAGTCGATGGACAATGTTGTGAACAGCACTGTACAGTATATGGTGAGAAGTTGCCGACAGATGGCTTTTAGCATTTCTGATGAGGTCGGACGATCGCGGTAGACTTACAACTTCAGGTAACTCCACAGCCAATAACCACACCGATTGAAGTCTGGATACTTGGGAGGCCAAGCATGACCGAAGTGGTGGCTCAGCACTCGATCCTTACCAAACGATGTACGCAAGAGGTCTTTCACAAGCGTTGCATTATGGAATGGAGCGCCATCCTGCATAAAGGTCGTATCTTCCAGCTGGTGTTTGTCAGCCAGGCTAGGGATGATCTGACACCTTCTCAGTACATCTCAATTTACACACGATTCTCTTGCGGCGTGACTGCCGCGTTGCTTTCCAGCACCATCCGTTGGACAGTTCTTGTACTCGTTTTCAGTTGCAATAAAACCTCATGTCGTTTTAGAAGTATGTGTTAATTTGAACCTCTGCCCACATTATTTTGTGAATTAGTGTATTTTCAAACGTTAACCGGCTTTTGGGTCAACCTATATTGCCTGACAGTAGTTCTGAGGTGGTACTGACGTGTTTGCTGGATGTTACGACACGGCCCTTGTAGAGCACATTAGGAGAGAAAAAAGGAATCTTCCAGTGCTCCGCTTTACATACTGCGGAGTCTGTCTCTGCTCTCACTTATCTCCTATAAACTGTCTTAACCACAGTACGGGTGTTGCACGGAGTATTAATTTCACTAGGTTCCGTGTAATTATCGCCTGGTTTATTACGTGTTCACTGCGAAACGACGTATAATTTCCCGTAATTCCTGAGACCACAGCGAGCATCGCCAGGAGACAAAAAATCAGAGGAAGTAGCAGCAGTTGCTTTCCACTAGCACAATCGTGAAAGCAAATAGAGCCTTCTCTCACAACATTTCTAGGGAACAGAGTGACGTGTTTTCATTTCAACAGTTTGTTTTTATGGGACAAACGTATTAATAAACTTTAGTAGAAATTCAAACGTAGGAAAGCCACAATTACGTACTGTTTATTAATTTAAAAACTTAAAGTCTTATACGACTGATGCTGTTGTTCATTTAAAATGTTTTTCCACGTGGAAGAGATTCTAAACAAAAATATTTTCTCAGTTTTTCTCGGACGATGACATAAAATATAATTATTTTAGTTACATGAACAAACTGATGTTATATTTTTGAGTGGCCTTCTTGATGGCCACCGTTTGAAAAATCATATTATTGGCTATAGACGCCGCCATTTTCTTGTAAGCCGTCAGTTAGCATTATGTTGTCAGTTAGGGATAAGTTGTGACCAAACTAAAACGTTTCATGGTACCAAAAATAACTTATCCCTTAGACAGATAGTGCATCGAAGCCCTTATCAACGTCGATGGGTGTCATAAACTGACAGTCGATAAAACACTGAGTACATTGCATTCATACGTTTTGTTCTACGACTGTGTAGGGAGGGTCAAACTTGTGGATTTGGTCTGGTTTTCCATCACATAAGGGAAGAGTAATACCATAAGATATTGGATTAGAAATTTGTGGTAAGAAACAAACTGACAGAAAAATAGATATTTAACGACAGAGCGCATTACTACAAAGTTCCAGTTTCAGGGAGATGTAATTTTGAGGAAATTACATTAAAAAACAATGTCTACCCATCTCTCTTATTCTTGGTAATTTGTATCTCTTATTATTGGTAAGTTATTTGGTTAACGGAACAGAGAGAGGGAGAATATACGGAGAAGAACTGGAGTCACGTTAGTTTTTTTGTTATTAATCATCGGGAGAGCCACGTTGAAATACTCAACACGTTACTACGGACGATGTAATGTGAAAGAGGACTGCATCATGGACCGTTTACCCTCTAAATTCAGAAGCTTACTTTTAAAGCGTCCAGAATACTGTTTGAGAAAATTCTTGAATAGAGACTATGACGATTGAATTTGATGTGTTTGGGTTTATATCGAAAGGAAGGAGTAGTACAGTTCAACTTCTCGTAGGCGGTGACGTCGGTATCATTATACGTGGAGTTCAAGGTCACATAAGCAAGGCCTGGAAAGGAAATCGGCCATGTGTTTCCCAAAGTAGCTATCCTGACTTTCACCTTAATCAGTTTAGGGACACCACAGACACCTCTGTCTGTACTGCCGGACGGTGATATGAACACAGCTCTTCGTTCACCATAAGTAGTGAGTCGACATTCATCAGCCCAAGATATTAGATTTGGGCTACTTACGAAGTTTCGTCAGACGGCATCTCGGACTGCTCTGTACAATAAGAAGTTCTAACTAGGGCAGGCCACTAAAAATTTTACATCTAAAATTTGACTGCCGACGGAACTTAGAAGCCTCATGTGCACTGCATATTTCTTTGAGAAATAGTAAGATCAAAGCAAAGACCTTACACGTTCGACCAACACACTTCTTATCCCTAGGATCGCTGAATTCATGCTGAGGGCAAAGTGAAATTTCCTCACGCTTTTAAAGTTTGTCGACTGTCACACCAAAATCGTTGATATTGTTATTCCGTGGACCTTGAGTTTCACATATGTTATCTTTCTTATATGAGTTGAGAAGCAGCTGGGTGTTTCAGTTTCACTTATAATTTGAGACGTATAAATGTATGTTATATTTAACAGATGAAGTTTTATTTTTAACTACTTACGCACTAAAAACAATTCCGATTATATATTCTGAGGTCTACAAGCTGCTACTAATGAGTTTCTTTAATTTCGCTATCAGTTCAAGTTTTACAAGTTTTAATTAACCTCAGTGATTGGCAACTAACTAAATGCCTTCAGTTATTACCAACCCATTTCTATTGCAGTCATATAAATATTCAAACGGGCTGTGGTGACTACAGTCGTTCTAAAGCAACAAAGACATAAACACACAAACGCACGCACACACACACACACACACACACACACACACACACACACACACACACACACACAGCTGATCGAAAAATTCATGACGATCTGATTAATAGCATATTGGTCTACCTTCGAAATGCAAGTAGGGATTTTGCATTGCACGGGTTGAACACTGTTTATACAGTTCTAGAAAATTACTGAGCTGTGGTTTGTTGCCCACGCCTGGGGCGTGATAATGTCGGAGATGTGTTCCATCGGTTCGGGCAGACAAATTTCGTGGCCGAAACATCAACGTGAGTTCACTACCATGGTCTTCAAACGACAGCAGCCGGAATACGACCTTGTGACACGGACATTCATCTTGCTGGAAAATGGTTCAAATGGCTCTAAGCACTATGGGTCATAACATCTGACGTCATCAGTCCCCTAGACTTAGAACTACTTAAACCTAACTAACCCAAGGACATCACACACATCCATGCCCGAGGCAGGATTCGAACCTGCGACCCCATCAGCAGTGCGGTTCCGGACTGAAGCGCCTAGAACAACTCGCCACAGCGGCCGGCTATCTTGCTGGAAAATGCCAGTGACGTCGGGGAAAACATCAAGTATGAAAGGATTCAGGTAGTTTGTGCTAGTGTTCTCGTAACTTCACATCTGTTATCCCTTTCCGTTATTACTGCATGTCTCATGTAAACCCAGGTGAATCCCCCGAGCATAGTAATACCTCCACTCGTCTGTTTTGTGTATACATTTTGTGTCGTGTGTCTGTAAAATAGTTTAATGTTTGTTTTGTAGTTATATTGTAGATGTCATAATGTCAGAATGAAGTACATGCTTCTCCGGGACTATCTGGGTTGTGCTAGTGTGCGAAAACGTGTTACCCCCTTAGTCCAGAGAGGTTACTGCCCACGGTCATAGCTGGCAGCTGAGAATGCAGCAGACAGCGTTCACAAATAACAATGAAAGTATTAAAAGGGGTAGTGACGCCGTACATTTGATCAAAATTTAATAGTTCCCATCCTTTTACGTACACTGGATAGACAGTAGCATTTGTACCGGACGAGAAGTCGGTTCGCGTAGAGAAGGGCATAGTATTGGGCACACAAGCCGTCGGGAGCCGTGAGTCGTAAGAATAAGATACCGCCGGATATACGAGTGCTTTCAAGTTTCCTACCAAGACAAATTTTGCTAGGAACTTGGTTCACTGGTTTCGTGGTTGACGAGTTAAGTGTTGCTTCAGAGATACTGTTATGATAGGAAACCTATGACTATGGCTCATAGGCTGCCGAACTTGCAATTATTTATTGGTAGGGAAATATAAGATGAGCTGTAAGGAAAAAAGTTAAATATTGTAAGTTTTGGTTTGAGGGTTGCGAACTGTGATCCGTATGCTATGCAAGACGTATCCAGATGCAGATATAAGTGCAGATATGGTGTATGTATACGGAAGTTTGGCTTGTTCCTATAGCGTTAATTTGCCCATACCTTGGTAAAATTCTGGCCTAGGATTAGTAGAGACAGACCGCAAAACTGAAGGAACCATTAAAAGGAGCAAACAAAGAATTAAACTATCACGTGTTATCGTTAATTGTGTCGAGTGCCCATTCAGCTTAGGGATTGTAGCGGGAAGCGTAACGCCAACCCCGGAAGAGGTCGTGAGCTTTCAACAAAGGTGTAATTGTATGGTTGAAAGTGATGGTGGCACCTAGGTTTTATGCTTCATTTTTTTACTGCTCTCCCTCAGTGAGATTGTAGATTTTTGCTGGCACTCGCACGCTACGACGATTTTGGATGTACTGTAGTAAAACAACAAAGGAGAAAAAGTGTTCTCCATTTATTAATCTAAATAGGAATCCCTTCTGTGACTTACATTTCAAACAAAGGCGTAACGTCTTAAGAATATATTATTAGGAAAAAGGTCTGTCAAGAAAGAGAAGAAAATCAAAATTTGCTAGGTAATCCTAATTGCGCTGAAGTTGTCATCAAGAATTTCATGTTATAAGTGTCTAGTTATGAAAAGTAAAACTATATTTCTTAAGAGGGACTAATTAAGGAGCTTCAGGTATTCTATTCGAATCCTTCATATATCATAAAAAGTTTTCTTAAAGTCAAAGATATACAAAAGTAGAAAAAGTTAGATTTTATAACCGAAACAGAAAAATAAAAGACAGTATACGTGGTAAATTACATAGATGCCCTTGCTTGTAACATAATTTTTAGTTCAGTATCGAACTAACAGAACAAAAGAGCATAGTTTTCATCATATTAAATTTTTTATATAACAAGTTTGCGTAAGTAATTTTACTCTTGAAACTGACAAACTCCACAGAGTGAAAGGTTTTATTTACGGTATACAACCCAATTATAATTCTGAAGGAGTTTTAACACTACAGGTAGCACGAGTTATTAATATAAGTATATGACAGACAATTTACAGTGCGATAAACTTTAAAGTGGCTAAAGTTTTATATATCGATGCAATTAATTCAGTCCAGCTAGAGGTCATATTTCTAGGCAGATAATTGAGTTTAACTACAATTTTTTGTAACGCACCAGCTATCTGTGAGTAGACAATTCGCAGTGCGATAAGCCTTAAAGTGGTTCAAGTTGTATTTATAGATGCAATTAATTGTAGCCAGCTATGGGTCATATTTGTATGCATAAAATTGCATTTAACTACATCTTTTTGTAACACGCCAGCGATCTGTGAGTGATTCTGTACACTATTATCTCAGACTTTGAAAATCACTCCTACGCACACTACGACGATTTTGGCTGTACCGTATTAAAAATATCAAGGAAAAAAGGGTTTTCCAGTTATTAATCTAAATAGGAATCCCTTCTTATCCCTTCATTTCTTACGAGCTAGGGAATCTTTTCTAACAGCAAGACAGTAAGATGCGTTAAATTTAACAGTGCCTATGGGTGTATTACACTCCTGAGCCAAAGAAACTGGTACACTTACCTAATATCGTGTAGGACCCCCGCGAGCACGCAGAGTTGCAGCAACAAGACGTAGTATGGATTCGACTAATGTGTGAAGTAACCCTGGAGGGAATTGACACCATGAATCCTTAAGAGTAAGAGAGGATGGAGATCTCTTCTGAACAGCACTTTGCGAGGCATGCCATATTTGCCCAACAATGTTCATGTCTGGGGAGTTTCGTGAGCAGCAGAAGCGTTTAAAATCAGGAGAGTGTTCTTGGACACTCTGTAGCAATTCTGGACGTGTGGGGTGTCGCATTGTCCTTCTGGAATCACCGAAGTCCTTTGTAATGCACAATAGACATGAATGGAGCAAGTGATCAGACAGGATCCTTATGTACGTTTCATCTATCAGAGTCGTATCTAGACGTAACAGGGGTCCCATATCACTCCAACTGCACACGCCTCATACCATTACAGAGCCTCCACGAGCCTGAACAATCACCTGCTGTCATACAGGGTCCATGGATTCATGAGGATGTCTCCATACACGTACACGTCCATCCACTAGACACGATTTGAAACAAGACTCGTCCGACCAGGCAACATGCTTCCATTAATTAACAGTCTTTTTTCGCTGTTCAAGGGCCCAGGCGAGGCGTCAAGCTTTGCTTGGTGCAGTCATAAAGGGTACATGGGCGAGCCTTTGGATCCGAAAGCCCATATCGATGATGTTTCGTTGAATGGTTCGCACGCTGACACTTGTTAATCGCCCAGCATTGAAATCTGCAGCAATTTGAGAAAATTCTGTAGTTTTGTCACGTTGAACCGTTGTCTTCATTCGTCGTTGGTCCCGTTCTTCCAGGATCGTTTTCTGGCCGCAGCGATGTCGGAGATTTGATGTTTTACCGGATTCCTGATACTCACGGTACACTCTTGAAATGGTCGTACGGGAAAATCCCCACTTCATCGCTACCTCGGAGATGCTGTATCCCATCGCTCGTGCTCTGACTGTAACACCACGTTCAAACTCACTTTATCTTTATAACCTGCCGTTGTAGCAGCAGTAACCGATCTAACAACTGCACCAGACATTATTGTCTTACATAGGCATTCCCGACCGCAGAGCCGTATTTTGACTGTTCACCTGTGCAACTGCTGTCAGTTGACGGGAGTTTTCACACAGCGTGGAGCCGGGCGGCAGCAGCTCTAAGCGACGCACACGGGCTGTGGATCGCCAGGACGTTTTTTTCCGGGTCGTCGTTCACTCTTCTTCGCCAGGATTGGACAGAAGGCAAGGTTTGGTTCGCTTAGGTTGAGCGCAACCAGATGTTCAGTTGTGTGGACCGATATTCCCCTCCGCAAGCTGTTTGAATAGATGTTCGTGTTTATGTTTCACAGAGTGGTCATGCGCGCCATGTTACTCGTCTCTGTGATTTTGTGAATAGTGTAGTGGCCTGCCTGCATTTTTGAAGTAACTTATGTCAATCTAATGGCCAGCGTTCCCTCTCAAAAGAAATTGCCATGGTTTAACGCATAGCTGCATCAGGGGCCTATGTCTTAGCTAGCTCTTTTATTTAAATTGTGTTTGCTTTAAAGTTCTTGTGTAAGAGATCCAGTTGTTCTACGTTTTATTGTGTGTTACCTCGATTTTTTAGGAGCTGGTGAGCTCTCTGGTATTGCAATCACCCAGCCCTTTTAAGAATCTTGTAACCTCCAGCTGATGGTAAGACCCGAGCGAGTTGTTTATTATATTTCTTTCTGGAACAACTCACAACTCCCTTTCCGTAGTTCTCTGTTAGCGAAGCTCATTTTCGAGTGCGTATCAGCTTATTGGAAACGCTCTATAACTGCAATCATGGTTAAACCCTAACTTTACTTGTAGTGTAATCCATTCATAAACTTATCTTGCTTGTTAATAGCGCTTTATAAGTTGATGGCAGAGTGTTCCGTGTCTGCGGCTTTCTTGCCGTGTGGTCCTGACTTACTTCCCACCGTGTGAACGGCTCTCGAGCATATCCTAGCGCGACTTGCTATTTGTTTGCAGTATCGCTTCTTGGCTGTCTGTGCTCAAGTTGAGTATCTTACATTACCTAACTTTCACTGATTAACTGGCTTCGCACAGGAAAATTTTATCTTTGATGTCTAATACATATTGTATTCTTGTTCTAAGTTTTATTGTAAATTCTTTTGTGTAAACCTTTATGTATCCCTACATTATCTTTGTTAATATTTATCTGTTGGGGGTCCACCTAATGTCTTGAACTTGAATTTACTTGAAGAAATTTATCTAGAACTATTTCAATTATTTTAATTGTCTGGTTCATTTAAAATCGTTCAGTTTCAAAATTTTAAAAAGGCCAATATTGTTGAGACTCATTTCCTGAATTTGTTTCAGGTTATTGTTGCAATTTAACGGCTGTCTTACTCACTATTTTGAACGCCTGTAACGGCAAATTTCATGTATCTACCTGTTTTTCAAAGGCGACCTGTTATCAAAGAAAATATATAAAAATAAATGTAGTGGCTGTTCAACAATAAATGATGTTAGTTAAAGCGCCCTAGTCTTTCCATATCATTTCCCTAATCCTAGCAATTTCCAATTTCAGCCTGGATGACAGGAGAAACGATCGTCGACACGGTATAACAAGAAACGTGATTCGTTCGACCAGGTGATACGTTTTCATTGGTCAAGATACAAACTCTATTGGCCCTTGCCCAATGTAGTCGTTACTGATGATGTTGCTCTCCCAACATGGGAAGACGCAGAGGTTGTCTGCTGCGGAGCCCCATGTTCAACAACGTGCGCTGAGCATCGTATTCCGCCGTTAGATCTGCCACATAATTTTGCTTATTCTGTTCTCTGTTGAGGCGTCAGCTTCTAACATTTTGTCGTCTACTCGTGCTTTCGCCATCCTTTAGGAACTTTTCTGTAGATGTTCAATATAATAGCAAGCGAACAGCGAGGTTCACGGGGCCATAATAATCTATCAGAGTCACAGATGTCAGTAAACTTACAACGCATATTATTGTAAGAATGATTCCCCTCAAAAGATACTGGTCATACGATAAACAAGAAATGCTCGTCTGACGTCTGATTGCTATAGATGATTGGAGCATTAAGGTTACGATCAGTATGAAATGTTATTGTTCGTGAAGTCAGAAAATGTATGTCACTTCCTAAAGCGCCATGTGACGGTCACTTTCAGTCTCTTATGAATCAAATTCAGGAGTTCTTTGTGTAGTTTATAGATGAAATTAAGTGGTGAAACTTTTTTTTCTCGTTTAAAATCTCATAGAGTTTCTCTGCATCATTTGGAAGACGGGAGATTGCCGTGAATGTAGCTTAACACCAGTGTTGAGAACTGAGTTGGGAGGGTTCATTATAACCGGGAAACCCATATTTGAAGAGTTTGTAGTCATTTCATGAATTTGTCGGCATCCATTATCCACATGCCTAAGTCACACCCCAAAATGATTTCTCCTTTATCTCTTCTCTACTTATACATTTTATTTATCGCATCACGTCCCTTCAAAGCCACCACACGGATATGAAACCTGTAGCGAGCAGTGGTCATAACGTTACGGCTGGACGGTGTATGTTCTGGCGCTGAGACATTCTCCGTGACATGTGTCAGTTCCTCTTAAAGGAGGTATATTAAATACAGTCTCTTACTAATAATAATATCTGCGCTGAGGATCCATGTTGTTGCCATGGTATTCTCCTCGATTTTATGGTTTTACGGCGGCTGTGGCTGATTTATGACATAAAAGGATGAACAGACATTTGTTTTCTGGTTTTGTTACAAAATATTCTGTGGTAAATTCTGTAGCAAGACAGCGATAGCCGGCCGGTGTGGTCGAGCGGTTCTGGGTGCTTCAGTTTGGAACCACGCTACCGCTACGGTCGCAGGTTCGAATCATGCCTCAGGCATGGATGTGTGTGTTGTACTTAGATTAGTTAGATTTAAGTAGTTCTAAGTTCTAGGGGACTGATGACCTCAGATGTTAAGTCCCATAGTACTCAGAGCCATTTGAACCATTTTAGAAGACAGCGATAAACAAGAAGTCTACCTGATGTCTTCAACAATAACCTGACGTCATGTGCGTCGTAGTTCACCATATAAATTGAACTGTCAAATGTCACTGTATGAACGAAGATGATTATTATGTATGGAAATCCATTTTAGGTCTCTGTGCTTACTTTGCTGTATTTTATATGAACCAGAGTGAAGAGATAAGTAGTACCACTAACTCAAATTCAGACGCTTCATGTATCATCGGCAACAATGATTGGATGTAGTACATATTTACTCATATGGAACCAGTAATAGACGATGCTACGGGCATCGTATTGTCCTGTTCCACAACGGGGGAATCATGAAAACTTCGATTTCCTCTAGAGAATTCTGTTTTCAGTCTGCAATAAGTTGCTATAAGGATACTCCATTGGTTGAACAACGACTCTGAGGTAACCGTGTGGCTACGGAACGGATGGATGGTTTCAGAAATCAGTCCGAAATTTATACAGTCATAATGTAGACGAAGACATTCCATATGTAATGTCAAATGAGACTATAGAGGGACTCTCTGGCAAGCTCAGTCACAGTGTCAGACATACACACATATTGAAACGAGCAAACAATGTTATTGATGATGTTTAATGTAGATTGTTGTAGAAGAAATTAGCTGTAGTGTAGGCCTAACCATCTTGTTGATGACATGTTTTTTTGAAATAGAGAACACAGAATTAACAGGGCATAGGCTGTATGAAAGGAACCATCAGAGTATACCCGAAGAGAAAGGCTGTTTCAGAATCAGTAGACAAGGATCGAATCCCCTCATCAGGAATCTCTGTAGGGTGTTGCCCTCATTAGGAATCTTCGAGTGTCGCAAGTATTGTAGCATGTCACTAAAGATGGAGATTAAAAATAATAATAAATGCTAAATTAAGCTGAATATCAAGGGGTTTCATCCATAGATTTCACTTCATTCCTGTTTCCAAGTAGGGTCATATAATTGTAGGCCTATGTCACTGACGTCAGTGTGTTATAGAATAATGGAACATATTTTATATTCATGGTTGGTGATGTTTTTCAAGAACGAAAATATCTATAAAAACTGATTCCGCAATCAGAGATTTTGAGAAACTCTTCTTTCTATGTTCTCCATTGCCGTAAAAATTGGTGCCCATGTTGGTGCCGTGTTCCTTGACTACAGGAAGGCATTTGACACTGTCCCGCACTGCCGTTCAGTGAAAAATTTCGATCTTACCTAGTATCGGACCATATTTGCGGCTGGATTCAAGATTTCCTTGTAGACGGAACAAAATCGATAGATGTAACGGTAGTCTGATACAAACATTTCTGCTTACAATGCATATATGTGATCTATTGTAAAGTGTCGAAGCCCTTTCAAGACTGTTTGCAGATGTTGCGGTTGTCCGTAAGAAGATGGTTCAAATGGCTCTGAGCACTATGGGACTTAACATCTATGGTCATCAGTCCCCTAGAACTTAGAACTACTTAAACCTAAATAACCTAAGGACATCACACAACACCCAGCCATCACGAGGTAGAGAAAATCCCTGACCCCGCCGGGAATCGAACCCGGGAACCCGGGCGTGGGAAGCGAGAACGCTACCGCACGACCACGAGATGCGGGCTGTCCGTAAGAAGGTAGCAACGGCAGAAGACGGTAACGATTTCCAGTAGGACTTGCAGAAGATTGATGAATAGTGCAGGGACTGGCAGTTGTCTCTGAATGTAAATATATGTATGGTATTGTGCATAGATACGAAAAGGAATCCACTACTGTACAAGTATGCAATTGATTGGAAACTGCTGGAAACAATGCCTACCATAAAAAAATTTGAGTGTCTAATCGGAGCGAGCTTAAGTCGAACAGCCATATCAAATACATAATAGAAAAAGCTAGCGACAGACTGAGATTTATGGGAAGAATCTTACGGAAAGCCGGCCGGTGTGGCCGAGCGGTTCTAGGCGTTTCAGTCTGGAACCGCGTGACCGCTACGGTCGCAGGTTCGAATACTGGGTCGGGCATGGATGTGTGTGATGTCCTTAGGTTAGTTAGGTTTAAGTAGTTCTAGGTTATAGGGGACTGATGACCATAGATGTTAAGTCCCATAGTACTCAGAGCAATTTGAACCATTTCTTAAGGCAACAGAATTCATCAACTAAAGAAGAGGCTTAAAAAGCGCTTGTTTGGCCGATTCTTGAGTTTTGTTCGTCAATATGGGATCCTTACCAGGTAGGACTGATTGATGAGATAAATTTAACAAAGCGCTGTTCGTTTCGTCGCGTAACTGTTCCGTCCGCGCACGAGCGTTACAGAGGTGCTGAACAAAATTCAGTAGCAAACTCTACAAGAGAGGCGTTGTGAATCGTGGAGAGATTTTCTATTGAAATTACGAGGGAGTAATTTCCAGAAGAAGTCGGAGAACTTATTTTTTCCTTTCCCATTCGTCTCGCGAGATGTTCACAACTAGGAAGTTCGAGAAATTAGAGCTAATACAGAGGGCTACCAATAATCATTCTTGCCACACGCCATTCGCTAACATAGAAGGGTAGGAGTGATCAGTCAGTGGTACCTGAATTTTTCGTCACACACCTTCAGGTGGCTTTCGGAGTTCTGATGTACATGGTACATGTACAAAATGCCCAGTCCCTTCCATCCTGTTTAGATAACTTCTGGGGTTGCAAGTTGATTGCAACGAGATTTGACTTCTTTCCATAGCCGTAAGGGGTGAATCGAGACTATGATGTCTGCGCATACTGCATTAGGTTTCCCAGCCACAGTGCGATGGTCACTTTTTGCGACAGGGACATTTCACGCACGCCATCTGTGTAATTGATAGTTGCGCTGCGAAGCTCTTTTCATCTAAATTGGCATTTTCTCCCCGGTGTAATTAAAAGCGCGCTCCTAATAAACCGGTGTAGCGCTCTGGCCCTGAGTTATGAGCGCCAGCCGTATAAGGGAAACTGGAGCGCCGCCATCAATAAGAGTGCGGGCTCCGCTGCTGGCTGCCCGCTGGCCTGCCCGCCGTGCCCGCCGGGCTGCCTTACGTAAGGGGCGGCGGTGGCACTCGGCACGCTTCCGACTGCCGCAGGCGAACAACGGGCAGGACACGGGCTCTTCGCAGAATCACTCTGGCCGTAACAGCACCTCGCCTTCTATTCAATGATCGCTCGAACACACTCTCTCTCGTGGTAGTATTTTACTGAGTTTTGACCGTGATCGTCTTACTACTAGTTTACTTCGGTAACTGACCTAAAGGTTATTTACTTATCTTCGTAGTTAGGTCACACAGAGAAATTGTAATTATTTTTGCAAGGTAACTGGTCGGGTTCGGTGCAAATCGGTTACGTATTTTAGTAAACAAAGCAAATGAGCTCTTTGAATTAAAACGTTTCGAAAGTAATTTGACTAACAGTTTCATGAGAGAATTGTTTCATGTAATAAATTTTTCACTACAGTATTAACGTCGCCAACTGCCACATGGTCGCATATACCAACAGTGATCCAATACTGTCAAATGTTTTTTATTCCAGTCTTTGATCACAATATGAATTCTTTAGACGATGACCGGTTTCAGTCTGTAATGACCATCCTCAGATCTTTTTTACACCATGTCCTAAAGTGATAATGCCATAATAGCACCGTCAAAACATATAAATACAATCAGCATAGCATCGTCATCTAGATCTCTGACGATGCCATTATGGCCTTATCACTTAAGGACATCGTGTAAAAAAGATCTGAGGAGGGTGATTACGGACTGAAACCAGTCATCGTCTAAAGAATTCATATTGTGATCAAAGACTGGAATAAAAAACATTTGACAGTATTAATATAATTGTTTCCTAAGGGATAGCTATTAATAAGAAAATAATTTCCTTACATTAATAATTCCTGAAATAACAAGGATGTTTCTGAGTAAATCAACATGTAACGTCATTATGGAAGTTAACCGTCAGATCCGTTTTCTTTGGATAGATACTCTATTGACACAAGTACAGAAGGTGAATATATTCTTGTCACAATAAAACATTCAAATACTAATCTCAAGTTATTTACCTTAAATTTGTTGAGAAACGTGTAAACGAAATATCTTTGATCGTTAATTCGTTTATTCGATTTGATAAGCGGTTTTTATCATTATGATCATTATTAGATTAATCTCTCTCCTTAAACTTAGTAAAAGAAGAGAAAAAATTATAGATATGTTTGGCGTCATCACGAAATAAATTAACTATAAAAGACTGCTATTGTTTCCACCTATTCTCACATAATGGATCCCTGCTATTTTCAGGATGATCATGTCACCGATCATCATTAAATCTGTTGGGTAGCACTACAAATTTCAGCTTATTTTCAATTTAATTATTGTTTTAATAGTCTTCATGTTTTAGTTCAATACACTGACCAAAACTGAAAATTTCTTGGGCTCAAAAATAGTTAATTCCAATGTATTTCCATCAAATGAATTAAAAGATCACCACAAAAATTACAGATTAGCTCTTGCTTTTTAGGTGAAGTGACATTCCATTTTTATAGTCAACATTTTAAATAAGGGAGAAATTTTGTTTTCGGAGTTGGCACGCCTGTACAATAACAAATCACAAATTACAGAGATTAGATTAGATTAGTACTTGTTCCATAGATCATGGATACGACGCTTCATAATGATGTGGAACATGTCAGGTTAATGAAAGGTCTATATACAAGATATTACATTAAACAAAATATTACATGGCACTCAATATTTTTTTATTTTTTAATTTAATTTAATTTTTAATTTTTTATTTTATGTATATATATATATATATATATATATATATATATATATATATATATATATATATATATATATATATAGTGCTGGTTGGGAAATTACCCTCTTACTATATCCAAAAATTTATCTAATGAGTAGAAGGAGTTTCCATTAAGAAATTGTTTTAATTTCCTTTCAAATGCTATATGGCTATTTGTCAGACTTTTGATGCTGTTGGTAAGTGACCAAAGACTTTTGTGGCAGCATACTTTACTCCCTTCTGAGCCAAAGTTAGATTTAACCTTGAGTAGTGAAGATCATCCTTTCTTCTAGTGTTGTAGCCATGTACACTGCTATTACTTTTGAATTCGTTTGGATTGTTAATAACAAATTTCATAAGTGAATATATATATATTGTGAGGCTACAGTGAAGATTTCTAGCTCTTTAAATAAGTGTCTGTAGGATGATCTTGGATGAGCTCCAGCAATTATTCTGATTACACTCTTTTGTGCAATGAATACTCTTCTACTCATTGATGAGTTACCCCAGAATATGATGCAATACGAAAGCAGAGAATGAAAATAGGCGTGGTAAGCTAATTTACTCAGATGTATATAGCCAAAATTTGCAATGGCCCTAATAGCATAAGTAGCTGAACTCAAACGTTTCAGCAGATCCTCAGTGTGTTTTTTCCAGTTTAGCCCCTCATAAATGCATACACCTAGAAATTTTGAATATTCTACCTTAGCTACCGATTTCTGATCGAAGTCTATATTTATTAATGGTGTCATTCCAGTTACTGTGTGGAACCGAATATACTACGTTTTGTCAAAGTTTAACGAGAGCCCATTTGCAGAGAACCACTTAATGATTTACTGAAAAACATCGTTTACAATTTCACCAATTAATTCTTGTCTGTTGGGTGTGATAGCTATACTTGTATCATCGGCAAAAAGTACCAGCCTTGCGTCTTCGTGAATATAGAATGGCAAGTCATTAATATATATTAAGAACAGCAGAGGACTCAAGACCGAACCTTGCGGCACCCCATTCTTGATTGTTCCCCAGTTTGAGAAATCACCAGTTTTATGCATATTAGGTGAACTGTTTATTTCAACTTTCTCCACTCTTCCAGTTAGGTATGATTTAAACCATTTGAGCACTTTTCCATGATTTACACAATCAAAAGACTTTGGTGGATCACAAAAAATCCCAACGGGTGACTTCCAGTTACTCAGAGAATTTAATATTTCATTAGTGAATGTATATATAGCATTTTCCGTTGAAAAACCCTTCTGGAAACCAAACTGACATTTTGTTAAAACTTTATTTTTACAAAGGTGTGAAGCTACTCTACAATACAATACTTTTTCAAGGATTTTGGATAAGGCAGTCAGAAGAGAGATTGGGCGGTAGTTGTTGACATCAGAAGTATCCCCTTTTTATGCAGTGGTTTAACAATGGCATATTTCAGTCTATCTAGGAAAATACCCTACTTCCGAGAGCTATTAGATGTGTGGCTAAGAATCCCACTAATTTCTTGGGAACAAGCTTTTATTATCCTGCTGGAAATGCCATCAATTCCATGTGAGCTTTTATTCTTGAGAGTGTTTATTATCTTCCTAATTTATCTTAAGTTGTTTGTAAGTCATAAACATAGATACTGTGTCTGTGACTGTGAGTTTCATATTGTTTCTGATACGACTAAAGAAGAATTTCTGGCTTGAGAGTACTTTTACTGTGTAAAAATGTGTAAATAAGGTGAACAACTTTTGTTACATCTGTGGTGAAATAACTTTTCCTAGTAGAAACGCATTCTGACGGCTCTTGTGAAGATCGTCTGTCAGCATCATTACGGTAGGAAAGTAGGGGACCAGGATAAGTCATGGGCTACACATATATGCTGCTATGGCTGCAATGCATATTCATTTACACTGCGAGAATGGCTGAAAAATAAGAAACGATATATAGCTTCTGCTGTTTCTGTGGTATGGCTGTAGCCTACAAACCATGATTACTGTATATCTTCTTGACTCCACCTATAAAGACAGGATTGTCTATGAAGAAAAGAAGAACAGTTCAGTACCCGAACCTTCGATCTGCTAATCGACCCATTCCGCATTCATATAGTTTACTAGTTCCTGCTCCACCGGAAAATTGTGTGTTTGAAGTAGAAAATGAAGGCAGTGTGGAACAAGAAGAAGAAGAAGAAGAAGAAGAAGGGGAAGAGCCGAACTAACCTTCCACATCCCGTTACTCTGATTTTGAGGGAAAAATGATAAACTCTACACACTGAGTCGAGAGGAATTGAATGATCTCATTAGAGATCTTAGCCTGTCAAAGTGAAAGTTAGAAATTGTTGGGTCTCGACTACAGCAGTGGAATCTTCTCGAAAGTAATATCACAGTCTCACAGTACAGAGAACGTCACGTGGAACTTTTTCCCTTTTTGGAGAAGAAAAACAATGTTGTTGTTTGCTGCGACATTAATGGCTTGATGAAATCTTTGAATTTGAACCATGATCCAACTGAATGGAGGCTAGTCATAGACTCCTCCAAGCTCGGTCTGAAAGCTTCTTCTATTCCTTCTTTTTCCGTTGGTAATGCAGTTTACATGAAGCAGACATATGCAAATGTGACAGCCCTCTTGGACTCAATCAAATATCATGAACACAAATGGAAAGTCTGTGGTGATCTAAAATTCATTACCATACTTTTAGGAATGCAATTGGCTTTCACAAAGGACTGCTGCTTCTTATGTACCCGTATAGATGATAGTAGGGATAGGAAGTCGCATTGTATTGAAGTAGACTGGCCTGCAAGTGAGAAAAATGTCGTTGCCGAGCCTTTCGTGGGCCCAAAAGATGTTCTCCTTCCACCCTCATATCAGGCTGGGTGTGATGAGAAATTTTGTTGAAGTACATAGGTACATAAGAGAGAAATTTCCAAAATTAGTTTATGCAAAAGTTAAGGAAGGCATTTTTATCGGGCCACAATTTCGTGAAGTTGTAAAGGAGTCTGCATCCGACCACGTTTTGAAGGGGAGAGAAAAGGAAGCTTGGGAAGCCTTCAAGGGAGTTATTCGTGGATTCTTAGGCAAGAATAGAGATGATAACTACACACAGTTGATGGCAGTGCTCCTGCAATAATACCATAACCTTGGATGCAACATGTCCCTTAAGATCCGTTTTCTCCACTCTCTCATAGACATTTTCCCTCGTAGTTGTAGAGCTGTCAGTGATGAACATGGAGAAAGCTTCCATCATTACATTTCTGTTATGGAACAAAGATATCGGGATCATTCGAATGACGCAATGTTTGCGGATTACTGTTGGTCTTCGTGTAGGTATAGTTCGGAACTCCGTTACAAGAGGCAAGCTAAAAGACGACGATCTCATGCAGTCATGACACTATTCTCTTCAGATCCAACCATCTGCAAGGTATTCTTCAAGCTTATTAGAACTCTTAGAATGCAACTATCATTTTAAAAAATTCAGATACGCTTTCAATGTTGTTAGCATATGTAATTAAAATGTATCTTTTTCTCTTAATCCGTTAAAATGAAATATTTCCACCGAGTGCGTGTCACAGAATCTATAACTAAGGAAAATTTTTCATTGTCATATTCGTTTTTCTCGACCCAAAATTGGAGTGAATTGACTCTTAAAGTGCAGTTGGCCACTGATATTAGACAAAAACTCACACGTAACGTTTTATTCCCCTCTGCCAAATATGTAACGTATTTCTCATGCAACTCGATCAAATTTATTAATCTCTTGTTAGAATAAATTTTACTACCTTTCATTACAATTGTAACAGTATGTTAGATTTTAAGATTCAGACCAGGATATTATCGCAGGCAACGTGACTTGGATCAATGACAGTCTGGATGCTCACCTATGTTAAATTCTATCAATAGTTCACAAGAAACACATAAAAAATACTGATCAATGGAGTTTACCGGTATTAAAGAAAACAGTATTATGCCTGGAGTCGACAACGCGAATCGCTTCTTCGGCGTCGGCGACTGTTTATGTAGCGTGGGTCTTCTTCAGTTACCAGTTGTCATGGAGAATAAATTGGCATTCCTCAGCTGTAAATGCAGAATCCACTTCCATCCGAGATTCTAATTCGATGAAACTAGAGGTACTTTAGCTCCGCATCCATATTGATAGCTGGTCGCTGACTGGGCTTTGTTCTCAGCGCTCTCTCGGCACCCTGCACCTCTTCCTTTGCTGCGTTTTTGCTTATCGAACACACTCCCTTCCAGCTTTTCCTAGTGTTACGCTTTTGTCGATCGTATATCAATGAACTATAAAAAGATGAAACCTGTGTGTCGAGCTGTTACTCGAACCCTCTACCGGCTGAGCTACACGAGCAGGACTCACCGCCAGTCCTGACAGCTCCACTTCCTCCAGAATGTCATCTCCCACCTTCTAAACTTCACATGTTTCCGACGTTGTATTGAGTATGCTACAGAATTTTCTCTGGAAAGCACTTACACGTCTTCTGTACAGTCCCGAGCTCCCCACATACGATTTCGACGTTTTGGAGTCACGAAGAAAGACATTCGTTGCCGTTCACTTGTTTTGGACAAAGCGATGCACCCCTGGTTGCAATCACGGTTCCGTGGGCAACCGCAAACATTTTTGCATTAACACATTAAACGACTAGTCTAACTGTGGGATTAATGTGTTAACAGTTACGGCCATCTCTTTTGCAATAATAAACGGTTTGCCTGTCTTCTTACATCTTTTTCGTTTTCGTTTGACTACTCTTTATACGTACTTTTTATTGTTAGGGAACGGTCTTCACTCAATTGTGGGCATTGGAAACAATAAATGTGCAGTCTACTGAATCTGAAATCCCTTGGTTTTGCGTTAGCTGATCCAAACATATATTCGGTTTGAGAATAAGGTCTTATGGTTCTACCGAAGTAGAAGAAACTACAACCCCATAAGTTCGCTTACAAGGAGACAGTTCGGAAGTGAACCAAGAGCCTTTAGGAAGTAAAAAACACTATATCATCTACTGCCTTCTGAATCTCATCGACAAACGGAACGAGCTGATTTTCAGAGATAATTTTTAAGACATCTATACGGATGCTCTAATGAGTTTTCGGTTTCCAAACAGGTCTTAATACAGGAGCATCAAACGAATTCCATAAATGTTCTAGAACAAGCACATCAGTCCTACGAATTTTGACGAATAAGCAAATGATCTGCACCTTTTTCTAATCGTCAGGAATTCTTCGTAGCTGCACCGATCATGATAAACGGATGCTCTATGGTAGTAGCGCTCTCTCGCAACATGTAAACAATATCATACAATCTCTGTTGAGTGATATTGGGTTCCCATTCCACGAACAATTTTCTCACTACTTGTGGTTTCGGACTTAGTGTCATGTTTAAAAACTAGTAATTAGAAAAAAATTCATTCCAATTTCAAGTGGTACAAGAATCCGGAACACAAAATTCTGTATTCTGCCTTCCTCTGTATCAACATCTTTTCTTGTGATAGTGAGATGTAAGTAAAACCTAGTGATTTGTGTACTCGAGTTGTAATTTTTCTGGTTCACATTCAATTTAAGGTTGCTCCCTTTGAATTTCCCTAAATACGGCGGCATATTTCAACCATTACTGTAATCTTTGACTGGTGATCTTGATGAAGAAGTTAACCATGAGCTACCAATGGCTTCCGAACAAAAGAGTGGTCGAAAGTAATGATGGCAGCCTCTTAGCTCTGGCGTGGGAAATAGCCAGCCAAAACTATCACTGACCAAACGTACATGAGTGCAAACAAATATTGAGGAATCTACTCCATTATAGACGCGGGAAAAGTCTCCCCGGGATTGTAGCCTCCCCTTGAAACATAGCGTCACGATTATGTCTCCAGTGGTAGAAAATCTCAATTGGACACCCATTCGTATTACATGGGGTGAACTGCCCATGGAGAAATGACTGCGAGTGAAACATTGAAAAAAATCGACAAAAATGTTACATATTACAGTCTTAGCGGTGGGTCTGTTCACGAGTCACAAGAAGAGGGCGTATACTGGGAAAATGCCGTGTGATACGGGAAGATTTCAGTTTGATTATATCATGGTCAGGCAGACATGCCGAAATCAGGTACTGGATAGTAAGGCGTACCCAGGAGGATATATAGACTCAGATCACAATTTAGTAGGGATGAAGAGTAGGCTGAAGTTTCAGAGACTAGTCAGAAAGAACCAATGCGCAAAAAAGTGGGGTATGGAAGTAGTAAGGAATGAAGAGATACGGCTTGAAGTTCTCTAAGGCTGTAGATACCGCGATGAGGAATAGCTAAGTAGGCATTTCAATTGAAGTGGAATGGCCATCTCTAAAAAGGCAATCACAGAAATTGGAAAGGAAACCGCAGGTACAAGGAAGGCAACTGCGAAGAAACCATGGATAACAGAAGAAATACTTCAGCTGATCGATGAAAGAAGGAATTACAACAATGTTGACCGAAATTCAGGAATACGGAAATACAAGTCATTTGGGAACAAAATAAATAGGAAATGCAGGGAAGCTAATGCTTAGTGGACGCGTGAAAAATGTGAAGCATGTAGAAAAGTCAAAACGACCTTCCGTGAAAGTGAAAGCAAAGATGGTAGCATTAAGATTACAATGGTAATTCCACTGTTGAATGCTGGGGACAGAGCAGATACATGGAAAGAGTACCTTGAAGGCCTCAATGAGGCGGAAGACTTGACTGATGATGACGTGACAGGAAAAGAAGCAGGAGTCGGTATAGAAGAGGGAGAGGATCCAGTATTAGAATCAAAATTTAAATGAGCTTTGGAAGAGTTAAGATCAAATAAGAATATGTAACATTCCTTTAGAATTTCTTAAACGACAAGGGGAAGTGGCAACGAAACAACTATTCCAGCTGGTGTGTAGAATGTATGTGACTGGCGCCATACCATCATACTTTCGGAAAAATGTCATCCACACAACTTTGAAGATACAAGAGCTGACAAGTACGAGAATTATCGCATAGTCAGCTTAATAGCTCATGTATCTAAGTTGCAGACAAGAAAAATATACAGAAGAATGAAAAAGAGAACTGAGGAGGCGTTAGATGAGGCTCAGTGTGACTTTAGGAAAAGTAAAGACACGAGAGAGGCAGTTGTGACATTGCGGTCGATAATGGAAGCAAGACTAAAAAAAATCAAGGCACGTTCATAGGTTATGTCAGACTGGAAAAAGTGTTCGATAGTGTCCAATGGTGCAACATGTTTGAGATTCTGAGAAAAATGCGGGTAAGCAAGAGGGAAAAATGGGTAATACACAAAATGTAAAAGAGGGAAAAATGGGTAATACACAAAATGTAAAAGAGCCAAGAGGAAACTGTAGGAGTGGAAGACCAAGAACGAAGTGCTCGGACTAAAAAGTGTGTAAGACGGGATATAGTGTTTCGCCCCTAATGTTCAATGTATACATCGAAGAAGCAGTGACGGAAATAAGAGAAAGGTTCAAGAGTGGAAGTAAAATTCTAGATGAAAAGATATCAATGATGTGATTTGCTGATGATATTGCTATCATCAGTGAAAGTGAAGAAGAGTTACAGAATCTGTTGAATGGGGATGAACAGTTTCAGTATAGAATACGAACTGAGAGCAAATCGAAGAAAGACGAGAGTAATGAGAAGTGGTAGAAATGAGAACAACGAGAAAACGTCGGGACTGGTGATCACAAAATAGACGATGCTAAGGATTTCTGCTACCTAGACAGTAAAATAACCCAAGATGATCAGGGCAAGGAGTAGATAAAGAGCAGACTAGCATGGCAAAAGGTGCATTCCTGGACAAGAGAAGTCTACTAATATCAACATAGGCCTTAATATTAGGAAGAAATTTCTGAGAACGAACGTTTCAGGCACAGCATTGTATGGTAGTGAATCGTGGACTGTGAGAAAACCGGTACAAGTTAAACAAAGCATTTGAGATGTGGTGCTACAGAAAAATGTTGGAATTTAGGTGGACTGACAAGGTAAGGAATGAGGTGGTTCTTCGCTGAATCGACAAGGAAAGGAAAATGTGGAAAACATTGACAACAAGAAGGGACAGGATGGTAGGGCATCTATTAAGACGTCAAGAATAACTTCCATGGTACTAGAGGGAACTGTAAAGGGTAAAAACTGTAGAGGAAGACAGAGACTGGAATACATACAACAAATAATTGGGGATGTACATTGCAAGTACTTGTCAGTGATGAAGAGGTTGGCAAGCAGACGTCTGGCGACTCTTAGCACGCTGTACAGCATCCAGACTGCGCTCTCAAACCTGGGCATCTTCCTTTTTCCATGCCAGTTCCTCCAGTTTGTTGTATCTCAACAGTAGGATAGATTGACAGCCGCCAAAGGGAATGTGCACTACATTGCTTCAGCCTTCTACTAACGGACTAACGGACAAGGATATTCTTCTGTCAACAGGCGGAAACCAGCAGTTAGACAGTGTAAGACGTCATGGTCTTCTGACCTTCAATGCTTACATATTCCACCATCACAATCATATTCCGCACATCAAGACGCTTCATTCGCACCCAAACTCGATAAGATAAAGTCAATGTTGTATGAATTCATGTAAACGATATGCAAATAACAAGTAAGTGCACCGTAGTTGAAATACTCGAGGCTGGCGAACACACATACATTCCAGACACGAAGGTCACAGGAGCTTTTAGATCAGGAGAGCAACCGCACACCAGGAGGCTGGTCCCAACCTATCTACGTCTGCTGGTGACCGCTCATAGAGCAGACAATGTTTGCCCGAATGAAAGGACGACCCCGTGTTCAGCTTAACAGCAAATTCCGCTACATTGTGTAGGAGCGCCCAGCCTACTCATTCTTTACATTATATAGCATGCAGTTTCAGAGGTTTTCGCAGGGAGACAGCAAACGCCAAACGCCGATGCTACAGATTTCCGGATTGGTCGGCTTAAACGAAACGTCATTCTCCCGTTTTAGAAGAGCAATGCTGATTGGCAAACGATATTCCTGACGCCTTGAGCTGAAGGAGTAATGGAAGAGACCGAAATATATACCTCTTCACGTCTGGCGTGGAGAGGGGCGTTGTCGCTCTTGGAGCGAGAACACGTAACGAGAGCGTGCGCGATCGTTCGTGTACTCAAAGAGCGAGGAACAAATCTCTCCTCAGTACTTCACTGGGAGAGGACCTCTGTCGAGAGCAAATCGGAGTGCGACTCTATATTGAGTACTTGCGATTAAGCGTTGTTCACTGAGTTGGCCGCCACATTTACCGTGCGGTGTGAATGGACAGAGTTATAGTTAAATGCCTGAGTGGCATCGCGGTAGACTGATTATCTAACCGGTGTACCACGCCAGTAGTTAGACTAGGGGCGAATAGGAGTCCTTGACTTCATCAAGGCGTAGGGAGAATTTGATTGGCGAAGGTCAATCAAGATAGAACGAGAGTTATGTTATTTGTCAGCAGCGAGCAGCGCAGACAGCAGTCATCGCAGCTTACTGTATTGTGCGCTACAGCTCTTGAGAGACCCATATTTCCTCCACAACAGTACACTGCACTGCATTTCACATGTGACAGCCTTGACTGTACCTAGCAACATTGTAACAGATAGTTATTCAAGTTGAGTAGGCGCGACTCTCAGCCATTCTGCCAAGTCAGTAACGATCTTACACTTCGTATAGAAACTTCATTAGCGAATCCTATCATTAAGAGGTAACTTCACATTATGAAAAGAACCCGGAAATAGCGTGTTCAGTTCATAACTAAAAGTGCCATTGTGATTTCTCAGAATCTTAGCAAAATTAATAATATTTTTCGTTAGTATCATAAGTTTCTTATACTAACCAGCATTACTCCAGTACCCAAGTATCCTACTAGATAGTAAGAAATTTTGTGAATTTTTGTGTCATTTCCCTACAGCGGGCGACTCCAGAAGATATTAATTGCTGAAAGTTTTTCAGGCATTTTTAGAACGTTAGGAGCGTCTGTCTGACTTCTGTAGTAGTGTGGGCGTGGAAATTGTATCTTGCAGGAGCCACAGGGTAAAGGGTACATCTCAGATTAATCCGTTGCGCAGAACAACGGAATAGCACCCACGCCGCTCGCAACAGTACAATCCAGTATCTGCAGCCCTCTCAGTACTCTGGACACTACTTTTCGACTTGTCAGTGGCTATTTACTAAGAACTAGAATTGGGGACTGAGTTTCTGCATAATTACTCTCAGTTGTAGTGACTACCAAAGAACTGTGCGGCTGGTCCCGGCGGAGGTTCGAGTCCTCCCTCGGACATGGGTGTGTGTGTTTGTCCTTAGGATAATTTAGGTTAAGTCGTGTGTAAGCTTCGGGACTGACGACCGTAGCACTTAAGTCCCATAAGATCACACACACATTTGAACATTTTTTTGAACTACCAAAGACTCCATTGACGGATAAGAAAAGTCGCAACTTTAGGAAGGAATTGTGCAACGAAAGCCAAAGTTGGTAGGTGTGTTTCTACATCTGAAAGACGATGTTTGTTCAATATTCGAGCCCATCGCACAAGTGTGGCGCTGGTAGCCCCACTATGGGGATGCAAGTCAGGTTTGCTTTAAATACACGCTGTAACGGTAGTGATCGTTAGTTATTTTTGAGGCTGGACGTGGTGAGTTGATGTTGGTCAAGTATGCCTTTAAGGACACAAAGACACCATTATCAACACGTCACTGAGTTTGATCGACGTCGTGTAAAAGGGCTACGAGAAGCTGGATGCTCCTTCTATGACACTGCAGGTAGACGTGGCAGGAATGTAACCACTGTACATGAATGCTGGCAGCAGTGGTCATTCACGAGAATGTACGTTCGCAAGAAGACCGGGCTCCAGATGACCACGTGGCACTACCGAGAGCAAAGACCATTGTGTTCGGCGTATAGCTGTAGCGCAGCAATTAGAGCTGCACTTGGCACCACAGTGACCAACCAACTGTTACAAATGGATTACAGTTTCGAGGCAGATGCGCTCTAGCGTGCATTATACTTACTACAGACCAACACCATCTGCTACTTCAAGGTTCAATACTGTTTATTTCCTTTAACTGTCCATCATTATCAGATTAGTTGTTTCAGCCTGAGCACTGTCTACAAAAACGTTACCAATTAGTGTCCTACTATCTTTGAGACGGGTGTTACGATTAATCAAGGAAAACCTCCAGTTGGGAAACGGGGCCAAAATTAGTTGGTTAATGTCGAGTTGCAATTTACAATTTCTTTATTGATTACTTCAACCATTAAAAGTCATTTCTGTTCACTTGACCAGGAACAGATCCAAAAAAGCTAGTAGGCATGAGTACCTTTTCAAAACAATTTACTTTGCAGTTAACGGCCAAGCCATTTTACTTAAAACCGACTTTGACAAAACATTTGATAACAAATCAAAATTTTCCAAGTAATGAAATTAAAAAAAAACATTACCGTTAATAGCCAAGCCATATTACTTAAAACAGACTTTGATAAAACATTTCATAAAAAAATTAAAACCTTCCAAGTAATGAAACAAAAAAAACTACCAATTTTCATACAATTTCACTACCGAACATGTAGGGAGCCAACTTCTTTTAAACTTTGGCACAACAAGATATTAAATTACAAGGGCTCGCTAACAGGGAAGCAGAACTAGCATTTTCAAAGGATGCCAAGTAGATTAAAACAATCAAAAGAAAAGATACAGTCATTCACCGTTTACAATAACTAACAATTTTAAAGCCACGTAAATTTAAAAACCCATCAATGAAAGGCAAACTTAACCTTGTTGAAGAGTGACCAAAAAAACAATAAGAGTAAAATACAACCATTTAACATGTTACAATAACTAACATCTTTAATACCATGTCCTGCCACCAAAATGTCCTTGGATAGAAATAATTAACCGACCGGGTGTAAGGGCGTCCACAATTGTCTCCCGAAAGATCCTCAGCCTAGAAGCGGACTAGCAGACCCACAACGCCTCACATTCAGCAATCACATCGACCTCACCCGAGGCCAGGGGACGAGGAGAAGTCAAATCAGGAACCATAATCCCTGCCCAAAAATACACTTCCTACCAGGCAGTACTAATAAGATGCCAAAAGATCAAAGTCTATAATTACACCGGCGACAGGGACAGGAAATCCAAACGCAGGAGTCCACAAGGCAGGAAAAATGTAATCTAAAACAATAATCACTTCTCAAAAAATGCACATCCTACCGGGCAGTACTAATAAGAAGTAGAAAAGATCACTGTCTATAAATACACCGGCGACTGGGACAGCAAACCCGAACGCAGGAGGCCACAAGGCAGAAGAGACACTGGTTTGACAAACCAAAATTCTTCAATTAACATCTGAACCTTTAACCAACTTAACTTGCAGTTAAACAGAGATACAGCAGGTGAAATCCGATGCAAAGGTTCCTCATTTCCGACCGTGTACATGTCGCCAGCGTACCCAACTGGGCACAGTCACGCAGCCACGCGATCTGTCACCGGAGCCCTCGTCTTCTCTGCACCCACGGCGGCGAAATACCACTCCTCAGGTTAGGCGAGTTACTAGACCATCATTCCCGCCTCGAGACGGAAAATTTAAAGACATCCGTTGTCGCTCCCTCCAAGTGGTGACTCGGAATCACAGCCGTGGCCCCCGGGTGCTCACAGCAAGAGCTTACAACCTTGTTCCGTCAACTCGTCCCACACGTCTCGCACCGCCAGGATAGACCACGCGGCTTCTTGGAACAACAGCCAACTCTCCACCGCCACGCCATGCCGCGGTCTCATTGTACGACATTCTCTAATTCCCGATTTTAAAAACCGACTGACAGACTCTTCACCGCTAGGCAACCAACCGGCCATCCCCCCAAAGATCTTATTCCCTTACACAAGGCTAGCAGGGAGCAACGACTCGAAGATCGATTAGACCAAACACGCCGCCAGAGGGGAATCTCAACAGAATCGTACGCAGCATAAATATAAATATGAAAGAATCAATTAACGATGGATTGGAAGGACTCAGAACGATCTTTACAGCGCGATATACACTCCTGGAAATGGAAAAAAGAACACATTGACACCGGTGTGTCAGACCCACCATACTTGCTCCGAACACTGCGAGAGGGCTGTACAAGCAATGATCACACGCACGGCACAGCGGACACACCAGGAACCGCGGTGTTGGCCGTCGAATGGCGATAGCTGCGCAGCATTTGTGCACCGCCGCCGTCAGTGTCAGCCAGTTTGCCGTGGCATACGGAGCTCCATCGCAGTCTTTAACACTGGTAGCATGCCGCGACAGCGTGGACGTGAACCGTATGTGCAGTTGACGGACTTTGAGCGAGGGCGTATAGTGGGCATGCGGGAGGCCGGGTGGACGTACCGCCGAATTGCTCAACACGTGGGGCGTGAGGTCTCCATAGTACATCGATGTTGTCGCCAGTGGTCGGCGGAAGGTGCACGGGCCCGTCGACCTGGGACCGGACCGCAGCGACGCACGGATGCACGCCAAGACCGTAGGATCCTACGCAGTGCCGTAGGGGACCGCACCGCCACTTCCCAGCAAATTAGGGACACTGTTGCTCCTGGGGTATCGGCGAGGACCATTCGCAACCGTCTCCATGAAGCTGGGCTACGGTCCCGCACACCGTTAGGCCGTCTTCCGCTCACGCCCCAACATCGTGCAGCCCGCCTCCAGTGGTGTCGCGACAGGCGTGAATGGAGGGACGAATGGAGACGTGTCGTCTTCAGCGATGAGAGTCGCTTCTGCCTTGGTGCCAATGATGGTCGTATGCGTGTTTGGCGCCGTGCAGGTGAGCGCCACAATCAGGACTGCATACGACCGAGGCACACAGGGCCAACACCCGGCATCATGGTGTGGGGAGTGATCTCCTACACTGGCCGTACACCACTGGTGATCGTCGAGGGGACACTGAATAGTGCACGGTACATCCAAACCGTCATCGAACCCATCGTTCTACCATTCCTAGACCGGCAAGGGAACTTGCTGTTCCAACAGGACAATGCACGTCCGCATGTATCCCGTGCCACCCAACGTGCTCTAGAAGGTGTAAGTCAACTACCCTGGTCAGCAAGATCTCCGGATCTGTCCCCCATTGAGCATGTTTGGGACTGGATGAAGCGTCGTCTCACGCGGTCTGCACGTCCAGCACGAACGCTGGTCCAACTGAGGCGCCAGGTGGAAATGGCATGGCAAGCCGTTCCACAGGACTACATCCAGCATCTCTACGATCGTCTCCATGGGAGAATAGCAGCCTGCATTGCTGCGAAAGGTGGATATACACTGTACTAGTGCCGACATTGTGCATGCTCTGTTGCCTGTGTCTATGTGCCTGTGGTTCTGTCAGTGTGATCATGTGATGTACCTGACCCCAGGAATGTGTCAATAAAGTTTCCCCTTCCTGGGACAATGAATTCACGGTGTTCTTATTTCAATTTCCAGGAGTGTATGTTGAGAGCCGACACACAGCTCAATCTTGTTGCACAGCAGCTGGAAAATTGACTACTGAAATTAGATTGCACCCAAATGATGATTCTAGTTCATTTCTCCTGTTCGTATCTTTTTTAGAAACCTTCTTTGAACTCTCCACAACCTGCTAACTGTTTCTTCTTGTCTGACATGTAGCTGAATAAAGGATCTAGTCTCATAAATAGCTGAAAAAAATATATACATAGTTCCCTTTACTGACGTCAAACAATAAACTCGTTACTACTGAATTCAGTGAATGCTTCTCACATTGTTCTTCAAGCTTCTTATGTGTTACTTATCCTTACGCATAAATTTACGAATCGCAGGAAGCCTTAATCTATTTGGAACGAACATAGGATTTTGTGCATCTTCTGCACACTTTGTGTGAAAGCTACGCTTTGGAATTTCACTACCAGTATTCGTCGGGCAAGGTAGGAAGAGAAAGCGCCGTAAATTTTCTAATCGCCAGACCACAATAGCCTGTTTTAAATCCCACACCTCTCCGCAGTATCTCACGAAGTGACGTAATGAGACGCTATTGACGGTGTCATTTGCGGACGTGAAGCTTAGCAGAGGCCTTGGTGCTATTCGCTAGGAGTAGGCCTTGTGCCAGCACCGGTTTTCATCTTCTCCGTTCTCTCATCATCACCATCATTGTCATCATACAACACAACGAGCACACACACAACACATATACACTCATAAGTCATAACATTATGACCACTGCCCACCCCGACGTTGGATGCCGCCTGGTGGCGTTGCGGACACGTGACGCGGTAACAAAAGTTTGTAAGCGGAACAGACACGAACGGGGGATCACGTTAGTGTAGATATCGGCAGCAAGTGGGGAAATTCATTGAGATAAGTGACTTTGACAAATAATTATTATGCAGAGCCTGTGAACGAGTATCTCGAAAACGGCGAAATTTTTCGAATGATCACGTGCTTTTGTCGTGAGCATCTTCGCACAGAGGTAGAAGGGTAGTGAAACTACCACTAGGCGCTGCATGGTTGGACGTCCACGACTCTTCATGAACGTGGGGTTCCGAGGCTTGTCTGCTCCGTAAGGTAGGGAGGTATCTCCGCCGAAAAGGAAAATGCTGGTGCACGCACAAGTGTTTCGGAGCACATCGTTCGTCTTACGTTGCTGAACATGAGGCTCCACAGCAGATCAACCTTCGTGTTCACGTGTTGACCCAATGACATCGTCAGTCACGTCTGCAGTGGGCACCAGACCACCTGGTTCGATCGTTGATCAATGGAAACGTGTCGGCTCTTCGGGTTAATCATTTTTTGCTTACATTAATCGTTGATCATCTCCTCAAAAGTCGTCACTGAGGTGCACGGCGGCTCGAAACATGCAGAGCGACACTGACACAGGCTGGTGTGAGCGGTATTATGCTATGGTAATGACATTCTCCTGCGCTTGACCTATGGTACAAGTCGAAGCTGCGCTGATAGCTGCGAACCACTTGCATCCCTTCCTGGTTCGAGAAACGACATCGCGGTTATAGGGAGTCCGCAAAAGCCAAATGTTGGCCACTGATGCATCGTATACAGGGTGGTCCATTGATCGTGACTTGGCCCAATATCTCTCGAAATAAGCGTGAAACGAAAAGACTACAAATAACGAAGGTTGTCTAGCTTGAAGGGGGAAACCAGATGGCGCTATGGTTGGCCTGCTAGATGGCGCTGTCGTATGCTAAACGGATATCAACTTCGTTTTTAAAAATAGGAACCCCAATTTTTATTACATTTTCGTGTAGTACGATAAAAAAAATTATGTTTTAGTTGGACCACATTTTTCGCTTTGTGATAGATGGCGCTGTCATAGTCAAAAACATATGGTTCACAATTTTAGACGACCAGTTGGTAACAGGTAGGTTTCTAAAATTAAAATACAGAACGTAGGTACGTTTGAACATTTTATTTCGGTTGTTCCAATGTGATACATGTACCTTTGTGAACTTGTTTCTGAGAGCGCATGCTGTTACAGCGTGATTACCTATAAATACCACATTAATGCAATAAGTGCCCAAAATGATTTCCGTCAACCTCAATGCATTTGGAAATACGTGTAACGACATTCCTCTTAACAGCGAGTGGTTTACCTTCCGTAATATCCGCACACGCATTGACAGTGCGCTGACGCATGTTGTCAGGCGTTGTCGGTGGATCACGATAGCAAATATCCTTCAACTTTCCCCACAGAAAGAAATACAGAGACGTCAGATCCGGTGAACGTGTGAGCCATGGTATGGTGCTTCGACGACCAATCCACCTGTCATGAAATACCGCTTCAACCGCACACGAGCTATGTGCCGGACATCCATCATGTTGGCAGTACATCGCCATTCTGTCATGCAGTGAAACATCTTGTAGTAACATCTGTAGAACATTACGTAGGAAATCAGCATACATTGCACCATTTAGATTGCCATCGATAAAATGGACGCCAATTATCCTTCCTCCCATAATGCCGCACCATACATTAATCCGCCAAGGTTGTTGATGTTCCACTTGTCGCAGCCATCGCGGATTTTCCATTGCCCAATAGTGCATATTATGCCGGTTTACGTTACCGCTGTTGGTGAATGACTCTTCGTCGCTAAGTAGAATGCGTGCAAAAAATCTGTCATCGTCCCGTAATTTCTCTTGTCCCCAGCGGCAGAACTGTACATGACGTTCAGAGTAATCGCCATGCAATTCCTGATGCATAGAAATATGGTACGGGTGCAATCGATGTTGATGTAGCATTCTCAACACCAACGTTTTTGAGATTCCCGATTCTCGCCCAGTTTGACTGCTAGTGATGTGCGGATTAGCCGCGACAGCAGCTAAATCAGCTACTTGGGCATCATCATTTGTTGCAGGTCGTGGTTGACGTTTCACATGTGGCTGAACACTTCTTGTGTCCTTAAATAACGTAACTATCCGGCGAACGCTCCGGACACTTGGATGGAGCAGTATGCAGTAGTCGACAGTAGTCGGCGCGTGTCTGCGCTTGTCGGCAGTCTGCTCTGGTCGGGACTCTGGAGGATGAGTATTATTGTAGAAGGTAAAGAAGCAGCCTTGCGCATATCTAGTAATGTATATTAACTGTCATCAATTTCTTTTAAAAAATGCCCCAATAAAAATTTTCATAATATAAAGTAATTTTTTAAAGAAAAGCTTTCATTTCAATTTAAAGAATATTTCCAATGCATGGTCATTCCTTCCAAGAATCAGAAAAAAAGTATACGCCAGCATTGCACGAAGCTGTGCCAAAATATTTCTACATAAGAGCAGATATATATTCGCAGTTTTTATTGAGGTAAGAATTTTTCCTTTTTTTATTCAGAATACAGGGCCGTGGCGCAGCGCTGCTGTCGTCACAAAATTTACCAGATTACTGAATTTTTTTTATTATTTTTGGGTTTAGGAATTATTCTATTTTTGAAATTAACATTAAATGAGAAAAGGATTTTTGTGGGTACATTAAATGTGAATGCATTTCAGCATACAGATCATAAATGGGAGCTAATTTTGTTCAGAGGTTACATTTAAATTAAATATTTTTGTCGGAGGTTACGCTTGGTTCATGTTTCATGGTTAATGGTTTCACATTTAAATATTTTTGTGGGGAGGTTACTCTTGGTGACATCCGGCCAGACTAATTTGTCACTCTTGCTTTCACAGATCATCGGCAACTTGTTGCTCTTTGTTGTAATTGTGTTTGTTGCATTTTGCATTGTCCTTGTTTCATTTGTGCTTAATTTTGATTAGTGAAAATGCCGCGAAAAACTGTTAACAGTACATCGCGATGTGCAATGAATGAAATAGCCGTTTGGAATAATTTGACCGATAGTATTTGCGACACTCAGTGTGATGATGACAATCCTCCGTTTACAGACAATCAGTGCGTACCGACCACTAGTAATGATTTTGATCCTAATGATGAACAAATAAATTCAATTGTGTCCTCTGTTAATTTAATGACAATTAACGACGCGGGACGTTCTGTTACATTGAACGCTGCCCAGTTTAACACACCCGATTTGCTAAATTTGAATTGTGAACAGATAAACTTTTCCAACGAAAATGAACAATACACTCAAAGTACGTCAGATTTATTTGATTCCGATTTAGTGACCAACAGTGCACATCCGATTGGCAAACCTTTCCGAGAATCACAGAATGACCAAATGGTTACACAAAACGTGACAATTGCAGGTACGCCATCAAATAGCACAGAGAATAGAGCCGATACTTTGGGCTGGGTTCAAGTTATGGCATTATTACGACAAATGAATGAAAAAATAGACAGCAATTCCAAACAGTCGAATGATAAGCGAGACAACAATCACAAACAACTTAGTGAAAATTTCAAACAACTTAATGAAAAATATGACAACCTTAATAAAAAACAAGACAACCTTAATGAAAAACCAGACAACAATTCCAGACAGCTTAGTGAACAGATTACAGCCGTTGCCGCGCAATGTCGTGATACTAAAGAACATTTACATGAAGAAATTAAGGCTTGTGCTAGGAAAAGTAGTGAAGAAATTAGATCTGTGGCAGAGGAATTAAATAATAGACATGCAGATACAACTAAATTACTTAGAGACGAAATTAGTGCAGTCGGTAAACAATGCTCTGAAAACACAACACAGTTACGCGAGGAGTTTAAATTAATGTCAGGAGAACTTTCACCCACACTGGATGCAAAAGTAGATGCGAAATTCGACCAACAGAACAGTCAAATTGACGAACGCTTTAATCACCACCTGCAAAACCGTGAAACGCGTTACCGTAAATTCCTACAGGAACAAAATAAAGTAAAACGACAAGTTATGGAAACAATTACCGCACAGAGACAGGAAGATAAACGTAAATTGTTTACGAAAGCAAAAACATACGTAGACAACAATATTGCTACAGTATCAGATGAAATTAATACAATTAAACAGTTGAACACTGAATTGCGTGATGAAATTTCCGATCTTAAATCAAAAACAGATACACACACAGTAGACTCTGAGACAGTGACCGACACACTTGAACAATTAGAATTAATACAGGATTCCGATGCCATCAAAGCAGACGTTAAAAAATTGAATGAAATCACACGTAGAATACAAAAACAAATTAATGCTTGTGACACTAAAAACGATGATCAGGTAAAAATACTGACTGAAAAATATGATGAATTGGCCAGTCGTATTGACGTTATTGAAGGTAATAATGACAGCAAATCAGACGATACTTCACCGATTTCGTTTAATCAAACACCTGAATTCCAAAATTTACAGGAGACGATCAGTGAGATAGATTCGTCCAATAATATATTACGTAGAAAATTGTCGACTTTACAGCAAGAGGTGACAGAGATAAAAAATATTTCAGTCAATAACACGTCACAGCATACGGCACACTCCGAATATTTGTCACACTCACACAGCCAGTATAATGTAGGTAATTTACAGAGAGTACGTGACTTAGATTCCGAACAATCACAGACAAATAGATTCTCATACAATCCTGAACCTGTTGAGACGTTCAGAGACGATAACGTTGATTATGAGCAATTTTTATCCGTAAGAAAATCTAAGGTGTTTGAAAACGACAGAGCACAGGTACAAGCTTTGAACTGGATACGTCGATTTATTTTTGTACCTTCACCAGATTGGCCTGTAATGCAGAAACTTGAATTGGCATGGATACAGCAACTTGCATTTGAATTTTCACCGGCATTGCCTGTAACGCATAAGCTAAAGTTTATTTGCAGCGCGTAATGACCTCAGGGGATTCATTACGCTTTAATGAATATGTGCCGTAGCGTGCACAGGGCCCTGAGCCGTAGTAGTGCTGTTTCATCTTTAGTTTTCTGCACTGCTGCCTTCTCTTCTACTATCCTTTATATCTATCAGAACAGCTCTTCAACTATCGCCCTATCTAGGAGTAAGAATGTGTAAAGAAAACCCGATAAGACAACTTTTACCGAAAGTGACGTTTTTTCGTTAGACGCTCCAGAAATGACAACCACGAGAACTTTAATACCTGGCAAAAATTTAATCATCAGTATATGTAAAATTTTCAGCAGTCGCAAACATATTTTTGGTAACAATAGAGGTTTTTCACCGCAACAGCAACAAAACCAACCGGTTAGCATACCTAACCAACAATGTAATGTACAAGGTCAACCAAGCTTTAATGTTTCGCCGCCTACACGTATAGCGTCAACTCCAACAAATAGTAACGCACAGCAACAAGGAAATAACTACGTACAGAAAACACACCATTTCAATTCCTATCGCAATGCACCGTATAGCAATGACTATCATGAGAGACGTAAAAGTAAAGAGCACAATTTTCAGCGTACGTTTAATAACAGTCGGTCGTACCAACAGCAAAGTCATTCGCAACAACATATTATCATGAATGAACCAGACAGTAGATATCATCCGGAACGTAATACGTCAGGAAGAAATAACAGAACAGTACAAATAGTCGAAATGCCACAGCATCCTCCCGAAAATAATAGCACATCAGATAGAATTTGACTAGATACAGTACAGGTTGCATCTTTCAGTAACGCAAGCAGTGCTTTTGACACAGAGAATCTTGTTCACGAAAATGTTATTACTTTTGACGACATCCGAGACACTCTTTTGCAGGAAAGACCAGTTATTCAAAAAACCATTTCACACCCTTTCATCGAAGTAAAAATTGGATCATCGAAATTTTCAGCAGTAATCGATTCTGGATCTCCTATGTCAGTCATAAATGAGGAAAGTTTCAACGAATGTAACAAAGAGAATACTTATCCTACGCTATCATTAGGCAAAACTAAAGTAAAAGGAGCAGTATCTGGTAAAGGAGTAGATGTAAAGTTACAGACACATTTACCATTTTGTATTGCAGGTCATACTTTTCACTCAAATTTTTGGATTGTTCCCTTATTGACAACAGACGTTATTTTAGGTACGAATTTTCTGGTACAATATGACACAATTATAGACTTTCAAAATTCCTATTCAATGTTAAAGGATGAAAATGTACAACTGGCTTTAGAATTTCAGCACTCTTTATCTGCTGAAGAACAAATAATTAATCGAACAGAGGTCATTTCCGCATTGCGTAACATAGACTGTCATTCCACATTGTTAACAGATACGTACGTACACAACTATTATACTCCAGACGAAGCCGACTATGACGTTATACAGATGATTTCTGATAAAGTTAAACAGAGCAGTGCAAATACAGACGACGAACGCACGCAACTACGCAAAATTCTTTTACAGCAAGCTCCAGTTTTTGACAATGTTCCTGGTACTATGTCCAGTTTTGTGTATGAATTTCAAGTTAAACAGCACGACACATTTAAAGCGAAACATTATCCCATTCCGTATATTCACAGAGAACAAGTTAAGAAAGAGTTGCAAGCTATGCTTGACCAAGGAATTATTGAACCGGCAGTTAGTCCGTCTATAAACCCGCTCCATATTGTTAAGAAAAAGGATGGTTCACTTCGCCTTCTACTTGATTCGCGTCACATCAGTGACATTATTATTAATGTAACAGATCGCCCACAGACACTAGAAGAACTTCTACAGAAATTTCATGGTACTGCTATTTATTCCACATTAGATTTGAAATCGGGATTTTGGAAAATTCAACTCCATCCGGACTGCAGAAAGTACACGGCTTTTCTCTGTTTTGGTGACTGTTATCAATTTTGAAAATTACCGTTTGGTTTAACTATTTCTTCAGCAGCATTTATTCGCGGTTTGAATACAATACTTCCGACAGAACTTAAAGACAGAATCACAACGTATGTAGACGACGTTCTTATTGCAGAAGCAAACTGGTCTGAACACAATCTGATTCTTGAACAACTATTACAACTTTTCGTGCAAAAGGACTCACAGTTAATCTCAGTAAATCGCACTTTGGCAAAGCTTCTATAAAATTTCTTGGACATGTAATTTCAGCAGAGGGCATTGCGCCTGACCCGGAAAAACTTCAAGCTTTACGTGACATTACTGTTCCTACGACGAAGAAACAACTACGCAGTTTTTTGGGCTTAATTAACTTTTTTCGTAAATTTATTCATTACTCTGCTTTAGAAACCCCTAGATTATGTCAACTGACAGGAAAAAACACTATTTGGTCCTGGGATAGGCAAGCACATTCTGAATTTGTGAATCTGAAAGAATCTTTGTTGAATGCACCACTTTTATCGCACCCAGATCTTACTAGAAATTTTTCCATTGCCACCGACAGTTCTAACACCGCTTTAGGCGTACACATTTTTCAGGAAATTGAAGAAGATGGTTCTACAGTAATTAAAAGCATAGCCTTTGCGAGTCGCATTCTGTCACCTGCTGAACGCAATTATTCTGTTACAGAACTTGAAACATTATGTGTTGTATGGGCATTTATGAGATTTTGGCATTTTCTTTATGGAAGACATTCGACAGTTTACACAGATCATAGAGCTATCTAGTTTTTACTTTCAGCAAAATTTACACACGACAGATTAAGTAGATGGAAACTTTATTTACAGGAATTTAATTTTACAATTGTTCACATTCCCGGTACACAAAATATTGTAGCAGACGCACTATCCCGTTCTCTCAGTAACAATCAGCAAGACATCGCAACCAACTCCTGCAAAGCAAATTTCAGCGTCGTGTACATTCAACAAGTTGCATTTGAAAATTTCATTTCATCGTCATTACCAGACATAGCAGAAGAGCAGAGTAAAGACAACGTATGGAAAGAAATTAAACAGCTTTGGCAAGATAGGAATAATGTTACCATTAGAAACCATTACACTGTACTCAATGACATTCTGTTTCGCCGCTCTCACCCTGACAGCAACAATTGGTTATCATGCATTCCTGACGAACTGGTGAACAAATTAATCTGGTGTACTCATTTAAGTTACGCACATTATGGAGCCACAAAATGTTTTCTTATACTGAGACAGAACTGTTATTTTACCAACATGGAGAAATGTATTCAACGAATTTTAGCGTCATGTAAAATCTGCCAGAAAGCTAAGTCAGATACGACTTCACATATTCCTCCATTACATCCCATTGTACCTGTTGAACTGAGACACATGGCCGCTGTAGACATTTTTGGTCCGATTCCCAGAACTAACAGAGGTTTTTGCTACTTCTTTGTCGCTGTTGAACTCACTTCAAAATTTGCTACCTTCACTCCGTTACGCAAAGCTACTGCTAAAACTGTTTCGAAAGCATTTGTAAAACATTTTCTATTTCATGTAGGGCATGTATTGAAAGTAGTTTCCGACAATGGACCACAGTTTCGATCTGCTATATGGACACGTATGTTACGAGCTAGAAACATTTCTCCGATCTATATATCCAGGTACCATGCTTCTTCGAACCCTTGTGAACGATTAATGAAAGAAATTGGTAAACTGTGAAGAATATACTGCCATAAAAAACATATTGATTGGGACACAGACATACTCTCATTCCAGGATGTAATTAATTCCATACCAAATGAATCTCCGTCTGTTATACTGAAAAATGTTGAACCACCTGACAAACTTAAGGAATTAGTAACCTTTCCTACATCTCGTCGACTACGACGCCATGAAATAATTGACATTGCGCTGAACAACATCAAAGGTGCCGCAGAGCGCCGGAGAAGACAGCAAAAACAGGTTTGTATACGCCGTGACTTTCACATTGGGCAGAAGATATTAATACGTACTCACTATTTATCCAACAGAGGAAAGAGTAGATGCAGTAAATTTGAGCTTCTATACGCAGGTCCATATCGAATTCGCAGCATTCCTCACCCCAATGTAGTACACGTCGAAACTTTGAGAACCTGAAAACCAAAGGGAATCACCACGTCTCCAACGTCAAACCTTTTATTGAATGAACATATTTTATGATTTATCACACTGTAATGCCATTTGCTGGTTTTTTTATGACCACTTATGCGATTATATTCACATGAACACTTACTGATGATTATCGTATTTTTTCTTGGCAAGTGCCCGGCAAGGTAAGGTTAGCAGGTCGCTCTTCTTGTCGTTACACATCAGACCGTGCACATTTTTCCAGATGAACTTACACATTTTATGACCACTTATGCAATTATATTTATGTGATTACTTACTGATGTATGATTGTTTTCCTGTTTTGTTTGTATGCACTATGAATTATTTAAGATATAACAAACACCAGTTGACTTTGACATTTTGCCTTATGATATCTCAACATCGTGACTACTTTTTTGCTGCTACAGTGTGATACTCTGTGTACGTTTTTGCATCTGAACACTGTCTATGTTTTGGACATATTACGTTTTCTGTCATGCTATGCTGTATGCTCAATTATATCACTAGAAACCAGCTTTTATTTAATGGGTATATGATTTAAATGCAAGACATTAATCATTGTTTATCACTTTCAGAAAGAAATAACGTGTAAAAGAAATAAATTAAACATAAAAGGGAATTTCACCTTCGCAATGAACGAAAGAAGATACAATACGTCGTCAAGAAGAGTAAAAGGATCATAATTAACAAACATTAACAAGAAAATACTATACACATCGCATGATAGCAGTCTTAACTAATTTTTTCTTTCAGAATACGGGGCGATTGATGCAGGCTGTCAGACAGAACTACACATCTTAGTTTTAGTGATGAAATATGCTAGAAATAAGGAATAGTTGTATAATGAATAATGAAGTGACTTTTTTGGAGATGATAATGAATGGTGATGAATAATGATGAAGAATATAGTGATATGGATAATGAAGTTTTTCTTTACAGGTGATGATAATAATGGAATTTTGATGATATGGATAATGAAGTTTATCTTTGCAGGTGATGATAGTAATGACAATGAAGTTTTTCTTTGCAGATGAAAATAATGATGAAGTTTATATATTTACTGTTAGTTAAGAAATGCTACGTAGTTATTTAAGTATTTGTTGCAGTTCGTTTTGACAGTATGTCTTATGTCACATGGTATGATGACTGAAGGTTTTGGAAAGGACAGCTAGAGAACATATACATATTTAATACACAGTTCATTACCTGTTAATTCGAAGTTCACTACTTTTCAGCATAATATGCGTTTCCTCTTTCAGCTTAATAATCCATTTTGTATTTTTTTCCAGGAGAAGCTATTCATGAAATTAATGTGCTATAAGCAGTTGGTCACTAAACCTGTTCTAGTACTTGCATTTTTTTTCTTACCCATTTGTGTGTGTCATTCATGAATGTGATCACATATACTGCCTTTGTTTCATAACCTTGCTACAGCTGACTCATGACGAATGACGTTACACATCTTCATTTGCAGCAATAAATCAAAAGCATATATTGCTATGCCCCAGTAATTAATTATCGATCCCAACGCAATGCATTGCTAGCACACAAAAAAAAAAATGTATTACCAGTCCCAAATAATGCTACCAGTTTAAGAGAATTCTGAGTAATACTGAATAACGTTTTCTAGTCACAAACCTTGAATAATAGTTACAGTATGTTACATTTTCACTATGTCCTATGTCACTTGAATGATGAGTTCTGCGTAATGTTTTCTAACCACAGAACTTGAGTAATAGTTACAGTGTGTTACATGTTGAATATGTCTTATGTCACTTGAATGATGAGTTCTCAGTAATACTGATTGATGGCTTATGCATTAATGCTATTCCAATAACTAACTCATGTTTTGAATGATGACTTCTGAATAATACTGAATAATGTTTTGTAAAACTATATGAATACTTTGTAAATGGCCAATGAGTGCCAATATTCTCTGTAAACAGATAATTTATGAACATTATTCTGTAATACTTCATACATGGTACAGAAATGTTTAGTAACTGGACAATGAGTGCCAATAATTATTTTTAAATGTCAGATGTCACTTGAAGGATGAAAAATATTTTGTAATAATTAATACTTGCTGACCAACGAATGCCACTGTTTCTTATACTCTAAATTTATATTATGTCACTTTCATGCTATACATATGAATTAGCTCCTGTTTTGAGTGATGACTTCTGATGATTTGTATCTGGCCAATGAGTGCCAATGTTCTCTGTAAACAGATAACTTATGAACATTATTCTGTAATACTTCATACATGGTACAGAAATGTTCAGTAACTAGGCGATGAGTGCCTCGAATTACTTAAAAATCAGTTAATCGACTAGTGTAATTATCAATGATGACTGGCATAAGATTTAATGTCCTTCACCTTCTGACCTAATTACCAGAAATTACTGCAAGATCCGTTTTTCCTGTCTATCCTCATGCTCATGGAGCACTATATTTGGTTTTTGCACTAATTCTACGTTGGTGTACCTCACAAGAACGTGGTGTTGACACGACGTGCTGTCCACCACCTTGAGCGATGGAGGTATCATTATGGTCCCACTGTTTGGTGTACCTAATGTACTACCAAAATGATAACATGGAATATTACTACGACATTTCAGTGTCTTGGCTACACTGATTAATACTTGAAGGGAAAGAACTTCAGATTGCCTCACTTGGTGTTGTGCTTCTGTAGAAAGATATGGACTTTCAGTGCAGCTGCGTGCAACCTAATGTGCTACAACCATGACGCAATCCTTCCCATTCCTTTCCTAGTTCTTGTAAAATGATAAAGACTTCTACAGTGCGTGTGCACTTTATTTCAATCCATGATATGTTATGCAAATATGCTAAAGACTTTTACAGTCCGTGTGCACTTTATTTCACTCCTTGATATGTTTATTTGTTGTAAAAATGTTTAAGACTTCTACAGTGCGTGTGCACTTTATGCTATTTGTTAATATGATTTGTACTCATTGCTTATACATTTTGTGATTCCCTGATATGTTCTGTACTGCAGTGCGTGTGCACTTTTGCCATTTGTTAGAATGTTTTGTACTCATTGTGTGCACATTTTGTCTTTGCTTGATATGTTCTGTACTCAGTGCACGTGCACTATATTTTACTTCATGTTCTGCACACATATATATATGTATATATTCTGTGATTGTAAACTTAGTTAATTAGGAAAAATTTGTTGCTCATGGCAAGTCCAATTGACTGACCATCGCTGGCAAACTTTTGCCCCCCCCCCCCCCCCCCTGTGGAGTGTTATGTAAAACGTATGTGTTGCCGGCGATGGGCGAGGCATGGCAGAATCTCTGACCAGAGGCAGTATGTCGTCAGTCGTTGCTTGTCGCGAGTCTGCGCAAGTCTGCGTTGTCTTCAGTAGTGGTCAGTCGGCATTAGTCTTCAGTCCGTGCTAGTCGGCGGTCGGAGCGTGCCTACGCGTGTCGGCAGTCTGCTCTGGTCGGGACTCTGCAGGATGAGTATTGTTGTAGAAGGTATAGAAGCAGCCTTGCGCATATCTAATAATGTGTGTTAATTGTCATTTAATTTGTTCTAAAAAATGCCCCAATAATAATGTTTATAATATAAAGTAATTTTTTTTAAGAAAAGCATTCATTTCAATTTAAGGAAAATTTCCAATGCATGATCATTCCTTCCAAGAATAAAAAAATATATATATACGCCAGTATTGCACGAAGCTGTGCCAAAAAAATTTCTACATAAGAGCAGATACAGGGTGTTTCAAAAATGACCGGTATATTTGAAACAGCAATAAAAACTAAACGAGCAGCGATAGAAATACACGGTTTGTTGCAATATGCTTGGGACAACGGTACATATTCAGGGAGAAAAACTTTCGAAATTACAGTAGTTACAATTTTCAACAACAGATGGCGCTGCGGTCTGGGAAACTCTATAGTACGGTATTTTCCACATATCCACCATGCGTAGCAATAATATGGCGTAGTCTCTGAATGAAATTACCCGAAACCTTTGACAACGTGTCTGGCGGAATGGCTTCACATTCAGATGAGATGTACTGCTTCAGCTGTTCAATTGTTTCTGGATTCTGGCGGTACACCTGGTCTTTCAAGTGTCCCCACAGAAAGACGTCACAGGGGTTCATGTCTGGCGAATAGGGAGGCCAATCCACGCCGCCTCCTGTATGTTTCGGATAGCCCAAAGCAATCACACGATCATCGAAATATTCATTCAGGAAATTAAAGACGTCGGCCGTGCGATGTGGCCGGGCACCATCCTGCATAAACCACGAGGTGTTCGCAGTGTCGTCTAAGGCAGTTTGTACCGCCACAAATTCACGAAGAATGTCCAGATAGCGTGATGCAGTAATCGTTTCGGATCTGAAAAATGGGCTAATGACTCCTTTGGAAGAAATGGCGGCCCAGACCAGTACTTTTTGAGATGCAGGGACGATGGAACTGCAACATGGGGCTTTTCGGTTCCCCATATGCGCCAGTTCTGTTTATTGACGAAGCCGTCCAGGTAAAAATAAGCTTCGTCAGTAAACCAAATGCTGCCCACATGCATATCGCCGTCATCAATCCTGTGCACTATATCGTTAGCGAATGTCTCTCGTGCAGCAATGGTAGCGGCGCTGAGGGGTTGCCGCGTTTGAATTTTGTATGGATAGAAGTCTAAACTCTGGCGCATGAGACGATACGTGGACGTTGGCGTCATTTGGACCGCAGCTGCAACACGGCGAACGGAAACCCGAGGCCTCTGTTGGATCACCTGCTGCACTAGCTGGGCGTTGCCCTCTGTGGTTGCCGTACGTGGTCGCCCTACCTTTCCAGCACGTTCATCCGTCACGTTCCCAGTCCGTTGAAATTTTTCAAACAGATCCTTTATTGTATCGCTTTTCGGTCCTTTGGTTACATTAAACCTCCGTTGAATACTTCGTCTTGTTACAACAACACTGTGTTCTAGGCGGTGGAATTCCAAAACCAGAAAAATCCTCTGTTCTAAGGAATAAACCATGTTGTCTACAGCACACTTGCACGTTGTGAACAGCACACGCTTACAGCAGAAAGACGACGTACAGAATGGCGCACCCACAGACTGCGTTGTCTTCTATATCTTTCACATCACTTGCAGCGCCATCTGTTGTTGAAAATTGTAACTACTGTAATTTCGAAAGTTTGTCCGCCTGAAAATGTACTGTTGTACCAAGCATATTGCAACAAACGGTGTACTTCTATCGCTGCTCGTTTAGTTTTTATTGCCGTTTCAAATATACCGGTCATTTTTGAAACACCCTGTATATTCGCAGTTTTTATTGAGGTAAGAATTTTTCCTTTTTTTTATTCAGAATACAGGGCCGAGGTGCAGCGCTGCTGTCGTCATAAAATTTACCAGGTTACTGAATTTTTTTTATTATTTTCGGGTTTAGGAATTGAATTTTGTGGTTACATTAAATGTGAATGCATTTCAGCATAGAGATCATAAATGGGAGCCAATTTTGTTCAGAGATAACATTAAAATTAATTTTGTTCAGAGGTTACAATATTTAAAATTCATTTAATTATTATTTTTGTGCGGGGGTTACGCTTGGTTTTTGGTTTCTCTCATAAAATATTTTCTTGTGGGGAGTTTACACTTGGCTCATGGTTCATTTTCATTTTTTGTGGGGAGGTTACAATCTGATTGGGCCCTTCAAGCTATACGAGTTTCGTTCTTTGTAGTTTTTTCGTTTGACGCCTATTTCGTAAGATATTTGGCCCGGTCACTATCAGTGGACCACCCTTTATACGGATGGTGTTAATCCCGTCTGCATCAGCTAAGACCTGAAGATGGTGCACTAAAGCAACGCAGCTGGTAGTCGTACAATAAATGACACCATAAGGGCGGCTGTAGGTGTTTCCTTTCCTTGTACTTCATACTTGATGTCTTCCTCGATGGCGATATCATCTTTCAGGCGAATAATTTTCCGTGTATCGGAGTCAGAACCGTGCTACAGGGGTTTGGCGAGCATTATAGTGAAAACGCATTGATGTATAGGCAGCCAAGTTCGTCTGATATAAATCCCATGCAATCCATCTGGGTCGTTATCGGGCACTATTACAACGTACGGAAATCAGCGTTCCGTTATTTACGCGAATTACGTGACCTATGCGTAGGCATCTAATGCCACATACGACAAACTGTCAGATCCTTGATACGCAGAATCAGTGATATATCTCGTTCCAAAGACAGAGAAAGGAGGTATTAAGTGGGTGGTCATAATGTTTTCGCTCATCAGTGTATGTAGTTTACAAATATTGTAATGGACCCTGTGGCAAATAGACAAAAAATTTCTTTGGAACGTTACGCCAACTGTGATTTATTGTTCCATACATATTTCTTCCGTACAGATATTTTTCTGCATCTTTTTTACGTTGCTGATTTCTAACTTTCGCCATTCATACTCCACGTCATCTTTGTTTGTTTACCCTTGTAACAGTAACCGACACAGTTCTTTTCTTATAAAGCTGCTTCGCACTTTATCGTCGTTATAAATGTTATTGTGTTCTTTCTAAAGCGAGGAGTTCCGTGAAAAATTGTACTTATGATGTCTGCACAAAGCTTCATGTTAAGGATCTCACGTACTCTGAAAGCAATTTTTTATGCGTGTACTATTGTGACTGATAATCCTGGTCTTTAGCTTTCAGATTAATGCGAATCTTGAACAACGTTAGGATTGCAAGTGGGTAGTGAAATACGTTTGCAGCGAGTTCTACAGTGAACACGCTCCGGAGCCATATGGCAAGCTTCTTAATACAGGCGACAAGCGAGTTCACTTTCACTGCTGCGGAAGGAACAGGTGCAACCAGGTCGGCAAGAATTAGAAGACTTGCTACCGTGCACTAGCAACTACACAGTTAAGTGGCAGCAGCGAGTCAAGTGAATTTTTCTAGTTCGATGGTAGGTAGTTGAACTTTTGAAAAATAAATCCAACGAAAATCAAATTCGCAAGTTTTTAGGCAATTCCTATACAAACATAATGACTTCTCATCATTCTTGTGAAGATGTGTGTAAGTATTCTGAAGCCTGCCAGGCGTAATATGTCCTAAGTTACTAAATACAAAAGATTAAGAACAACAGTGCGTGTCGCACCGTAGCGCGTGGCCTTCATTCCTACCTTTCAAGATGGGCCTAATTCTATCACTGCTCTGCCACCTCGCTGCAGTAGCCATTTGCAGTGCTAACGCCGTTACATCATTCCCAATGGAGTCACGTTCTTACTACTGAAGTATGCAAAATATTCATTATCATTCTTCTTCCTCTACATTTTGTTCTTTATCTTTTACATTTAACTACGGCATCGGCAGTGATATCGATTTTGGCGTTGTTATTGTCAGACGGCGGCTGGATATTCTCCCTAACGTCACCACCCTCTCTGGTAACGAACCTGTTTACCCTATTCGTATGAAGGTATGATGTTCAAGTAAAGTAAGGTTTCTTTCTTTGTGTAAACTGTATCTGAGGTGGAAAGTGGCTTCTATTCCGTATTTACTCGTACTTAGCTGAAAGTGTAAAATCACCTAAAAACCACACACAGGCTATCTGACTCACCAGCTCTGGTCGGTAATCCGGGCTCGCCTCCCCGTGACCCACAAGAGGCGCGTTATCGTACTCCGCTACATTTATTAGTATCATTTTTAACAGCAATTACTACTTTTATTTGTAGCTCAGAATGAATTCTGTACATCAGCTAAACCGAGAAAGCACATTTCCATTGCCATGGGAGATGATACGAAATTGGACGATGATCAAGGAACTAGAGAAATGCAGGGCGCATGGCTACGACGAATGACACCTGAATAAGCCTATTGTCTATATTTCTTCATAGTACAAGTTCAGATGTTTCATTGGCCTGTATCCGAGTATATCAGAGAGAGTCCGACTGGAAACTTCACCCAAATTGGCACAAGAGGATTTGTTTGTAACTGCCCACAATATCTGTGAACATGTCCACCACCTAGGAAAAGTGGCGAAAAATATATACAGAAGAAAAAAGGAAAGAATTAAATTATTCGTCGAGGAAGATCACTCGTCGACTGAAAATTTAAGGAAGCGACATGGAATCGACACAGTCGTATAACAAGCCATCATTTACCCTGTCTGTCTAAAATAATTTCGAGGCCGGATTAATAACAACTAGAGAAAAGGTAAGATGGTGGTTTCAATGTTCCAGAAGTTCTACATAATCCTCCATACTAGAGTACAATGCACAGAACAACCATGTGAAACTAAGATGTTGAAACACGCTGCCTTGAACATCGTTTATGCAGTCAAAGCGTGAATCCTCCCTGCGAATTTCTGCACTTTATTGTTCTGTGGTACGTTCTTATTGAGAACACCAAATCTCGACACCCGTGAAGCTTTTTTCCAAGCAAGAGTTTTCTGTGTTTTTCATTTCCGTCAAGTCTCGGCGGGCGTCCACCGTCGTTCTTACTGTTGGGCAGATAAGGGGTGTGGGACAAACTTATTCATACGTTTTTCTTGTTCAAAACGTTCTGCGGAGTGTCTTGAAAATTTGTTGTAGAGATGTTGCTCCATTACGATTTGGGGCACGGAAGCGTTGACACACTGCGGCCGCACGCCTACTAACACTGCCTGCCCACGGCTGACTCATTGAATGCGCATCTGTAGTTAACAGTTGTTAGTTCAATCTTCCACATTAGTTACTGGGCTAGGGTCACTTGTAAGTCAGGTACAAAATCAGTCTCGGAAATTTTTGGACGGGCAGTATTAGTGTCTGCGGAAGGGAACGTATGGAGGATTATGTAGAACTTCTGGAGCATTTAAACCGCCATCTTATCTTTTCTCTAGTTCTTATTAATCCGGTCTCGAAATTGTTTTAGACAGACAGGATAAATTATGGCTTGTTATACGACTGTGTCGATTCCATGACACTTCCTTAAATTTTCAGTCGACGAGTGATCTTCCTCGACGAATAATTTAATTCTTTCCTTTTTCTTTCGTAAATATTTTGCGCCACTTTTCCTAGGTGGTGGACATGTTCACAGATATTGTGGGCAGTTACAAACAAATCCTCTTGTGCCAATTTGGGTGAAGTTTCCAGTCGGACTCTCTCGGATATACTCGGATACAAGCCAATGAAACATCTGAACTTGTACTGTGAAGAAATCTAGACAATACACTCCAGTGCTATTTCGCTGTTAACTGCTCGAAAGCACAACTTGGACCCACGTGTAGAGCTTGCCACACGAGAGAGTAGCTTACGTTGCAGGCGTTTTTCTGTTGGTTCATTTTCCTGGTATGTCGATATGGTGGTATTGTACTGCTAAGCCACGAACAATGGGAGAGTTGCTCGTCGGCTGTATCGGAAGTGTTTGCCATATCATCTGACAGCAGTGTTTATCGTCTCTGTTGATTTTTAACAGTGATCAGTATCAGCAGAGTTGCTCTGATTCGGTGGTGTACCGTCTATTTTGACAAATTCGATACTCCAGTCAACCAGAATTCCTATTTCTCATGTAGGTTTTTACTTTCTACATTGAATCACATATTTGAACAAGTAATTCACGATTCAAATTACTATTCACGAAAGATACAGAAGTTTTCCATATATCCCTGCAACTTTATATTTTCCAACTGGTGACGTTTCCTGAACTCACCATGTCGGTAATTAAAAAGGAGAAATGATACAGTGTTGTACATAGAGAAACATTATTTTGTGCTCACAAATGCACTCCGGACGTGTAACACAGGTCGTTTATATGAGAATTCATGCAACACTCCGTTCGTGTTTAAGTACAGCTACGTAATATCACTGAAGATAACTTGTTTCAATTTCAGTAAATTCTTTGGAACTGTAGTAACTAAGAGAGCTTTCTAAGATTTTTAGGAAAATACTTTAACAGTGTTGCAAGAGAATTTTTTGTAGTCTGAATGTCTTCTATTGCAGTATCCACGCCCAAAACCATCTAGTCTCTGCAGTTTTTAACAGAAACATTTCATATATAAATATAGATATTACTTGTAAATATTGGCTTTTCTGAAATGAAAAGTACGAAACGTGGTAAAAGTCGACATCCTTTACTGAAATATCTGTATGAGGTTAGATCTTTAATAAATATAAGAGGAGACAAATACAAAACGTTCCACCGATGATGCTGAAGGTATTATTTCCTAAAACAACGCAGTACAACATTACTGTAACCTGTTATGAATTTTGAAGTGAATCTTTCGACTGTTCATTTATCCATTTGTTGTTGTCAGTAATACATTCTTTTATGCATTGCCTGATCTTAAAAGTTATCAAGAAATGAGTTTTTTGACTTGTGAACAACTCTAACAGCGAAGATTCAGTCTATGGTACTTTAAGATAACGAAGAAAACTTACCTTGTTTTCACCCAAAACGAGAAATCTCCGTTCAGATATTCCGGTTACGAGTAACGACAGGATATTTAATCTGGTCTCCTTCCTCACATTACCCAGTAGTAACTACCGACAGCGGACATTGATGCTCCATAAAGACAACTTGCTATTGCCTCAGGTATTACTTTCTGTTAACCGCACCGTTACATTTGTATCCCTCTATCTCTATCTGAGTTCAACACAAGCATCAACAACCGTTTCTAATGCTTTCGAAACGGCACTCTTACGAGTGGTTCGTAACTGCAAGACTGAGCCTCAAAGGTAGGGCGGAAGCAACGAAATGACCAGCTTTAATCACAAATCAGGAGCGCAAGTACCGAGGATAAACGGAACGAAATTACACAGCCAAAATATCCGGTTGCGCGGAAGCAAAAAGCGCTGTAATTTAGATTTGCACTACCTTTACGTTTACACGTAAGAGCTGACAAAATCAGCCTCTGGTCGATTTGTGAACGATTATAAACACGATAAGTGCTGCCTAGGTAGCTATTTACTTCTTGGGCGGTCTGGTGTAATTGTCGTGCTCAGTCACGCGTAGTATCGCTTAACTATTCAACACATCTAGTACGGATGTAAAGAGTAAAAAATTTGCCGTGAAGTATGTACTTAGCAAGATTACTCACCTGTCCAGCTCTTACGTGGCTAACATCTCTTTAGATCTTTTTGTTTTTCTCCATTTTCCAATGCTGATGTCAATATAACAAATAAAACCTTAAAAATTGTGGTAACAGAGAATTTAAAATACGCGTGCATATTTTTACTTTAAATTAACATTGTGATAGCAGGTGATAAGAAGATGTAAGGTAAGGAGGGCAGAAGGTAAATAGGAAATACGATAAAGTGGAAGTAATGAGTCATATTCTGGAAACGAAGAAACGCTAGAATCAGTTCTGATGCGCTAAGAAATACTTTGAGATAACTAAAAACTTAAGAAGAGGCCCCAAGATGAATGCCAATTACATTACATCCTAGACAAGAATTTTAACATAGTGCCTGTAAAAATTATATCCATATCAGCTACGCCTATCTCAATTACTTTCTTTGAATTTTTATGCCCAATGTGACATCTGTGTCACTACTTTCTTTGATTGCGCATCTATATAGGTGTTCGATCATGTTTCATGTCAACTTATACCTACGTCTTTCTCAATTTCTTCGTCTTCTTATGCTTAATGTGACATCTCTGTCACTACTTTCTTTGATTCCCCATCTATATAGGTGTTCGATCTCTGTAGTTAATGTATGTATGTAACTTCACAAGTAATGTTCTGTCAAAGTACTGAAATGTTAAAAGAACACCTGTAGAACTGCCTCATGCACAGAGAAAATACGAGGGCAGTTCAATAAGTAATGCAACACATTTTTTTTCTCGGCCAATTTTGGTTGAAAAAACCGGAAATTTCTTGTGGAATATTTTCAAACATTCCCGCTTCGACCCGTATAGTTTCATTGACTTCCGACAGATTGCAGCGCTGTACGGAACTGTTAAAATGGCGTCTGTAACGGATGTGCGTTGCAAACAACGGGCAGTGATCGAGTTTCTTTTGGCGGAAAACCAGGGCATCTCAGATATTCATAGGCGCTTGCAGAATGTCTACGGTGATCTGGCAGTGGAAAAAAGCACGGTGAGTCGTTGGGCAAAGCGTGTGTCATCATCGCCGCAAGGTCAAGCAAGACCGTCTGATCTCCCGCGTGCGGGCCGGCCGTGCACAGCTGTGACTCCTGCAATGGCGGAGCGTGCGCACACACTCGTTCGAGATGATCGACGGACCACCATCAAACAACTCAGTGCTCAACTTGACATCTCTGTTGGTAGTGCTGTCACAATTGTTCACCAGTTGGGATATTCAAAGGTTTGTTCCCGCTGGGTCCCTCGTTGTCTAACCGAACACCATAAAGAGCAAAGGAGAACCATCTGTGCGGAATTGCTTGCTCGTCATGTGGCTGAGGGTGACAATTTCTTGTCAAAGATTGTTACAGGCGATGAAACATGGGTTCATCACTTCGAACCCGAAACAAAACGCCAATCAATGGAGTGGCGCCACAGCCACTCCCCTACCAAGAAAAAGTTTAAAGCCATACCCTCAGCCGGTAAAGTCATGGTCACAGTCTTCTGGGACGCTGAAGGGGTTATTCTGTTCGATGTCCTTTCCCATGGTCAAACGATCAACTCTGAAGTGTATTGTGCTACTCTTCAGAAATTGAAGAAACGACTTCAGCGTGTTCGTAGGCATAAAAATCTGAACGAACTTCTCCTTCTTCATGACAACGCAAGACCTCACACAAGTCTTCGCACCCTACAGCCCCGATCTCGCACCGTCGGATTTCCATATGTTTGGCCCAATGAAGGACGCAATCCGTGGGAGGCACTACGCGGATGATGAAGAAGTTATTGATGCAGTACGACGTTGGCTCCGACATCGACCAGTGGAATGGTACCGTGCAGGCATACAGGCCCTCATTTCAAGGTGGCGTAAGGCCGTAGCATTGAATGGAGATTACGTTGAAAAATAGTGTTGTGTAGCTAAAAGATTGGGGAATAACCTGGTGTATTTCAATGCTGAATAAAACAACCCCTGTTTCAGAAAAAAAATGTGTTGCATTACTTATTGAACTGCCCTCGTAGATTTGTATTCATGTAAAACCGGGAGGGAAGTCCCTACGCAACGAAACTCGCTTGGCGGGGGAAATAAAGATAGAGAGAGAAAGAGTGTGTATATATGTGAGTGTTTTTGAAGCCTACATGCGCTCAGCGACAAAGTTATCAGCGCTCTTACACATACTGAAAGAAACGAATGTGGGTAAAATGGCTAAAATGTTGTTACACAGTGAGGAGGAAACCTATAAAATAACACTCATTCACGCACGCCCACCGCACTCGCATTAATCCACACAATCACTCTATCTCACAGCCCGTAATACAACGTAGGAAACTGAAAGGTACTTTACATGGGATTAAAACAGAAGAAAAACGACAGAAGAGCTAAAAGAAAGACAGAGAGAAATGTGACTGGCTGACCACTTACAAGAAACGTGGGGGAGACAGTCGACCCGTTGACACGTTTAGACTATCTCCTAAAATTTGAGGAAAGAATTTGGACAGATCACAGAACTTTAAAACTCTACCCATGCAGGATGCCCAAAAAACACAAGAAACCCGGGCAGATGTTAATAATAACGCACAGATTAAGCTCGGGAACCAGGAATCGAAATGTGGATGAGTTTTGCTACCTCGGCAGCAGAGGACATTAATAGCCGCATCAACAAAGACACTTTTACAACTCTCCGCCCTATCTGGAGGTCAAAGGAAATAACATTCAGGTCCAAACTGTGGATATCTAAAAGTAATGTAAATTCTGTGCCTCTATATTAATGTAAAACATGAAAAGTGACAAAGCAGCTAATCCATAAGCTGTAGACACTCAACAACAGATGTCTAAGGGACATCCTGGGGAAATGGTGGCCAAATGTCATTGCTATCGAAACACACTGTGGAAGAGACAACCAGAAGCCAATTGAGCTGCTAATAAGAAGCAGGAAGGGGCTATGGCTAGGAAATACTCTTAGAAGACCAAATGAACGCATTATGAAGGAAGCTCTTTACTGGATCCTTCAGGGACAATTGAGATGAGGCAGACCCAGAATGACGCGCAGACGATCAGATAAAGCAGAAGGTCAGTGGCAGGGAATAGGATGGGAAGAAGTGAAAATATTAGCAGAAGACATAACAAGATGTCGATCCTCTACTGCAGACATATGCTCCACATAAGTAGTTAAAGGAATTACGAAAATACATAAAAAATAGCCTAATAGAGAACTAATTCTCTGGAATAAGCTGGAAAGGAGCCTAATCCAGTTGTCTTTCGCAAGCACTGGAAGAAGAGTTTTCTCGGTCAAGCGTGCTCTTCAGGACCTGTGATTACTGAATGTTGGATGATTTAGAGCTGGAGCATCACACCACACGAAAAATGCATTAATCATCGCTAACAGTGCAGCGTACCGAGTTCGACTTCTCATATACCTCAGCATGCATTAACTTTTTAATATAATAACATAGTTGTAGTATGAAGTACATATTGCTATGACACCCTAAGCCGGTGATTTAGTACACTTTCAGAAGCTGCAACATCGTCAAGAATGGAACAGTGATCCAGGAAGTGTAGAATAAATTTCTTTATTTCGCGTCTATGATCACAAACCTGTTACATCCTCAGACCACCGGTTTTGGTCAGCACAGATCACCTTCAGATCTCGGTTCTGATTTGCTGCTTCAGTTTACAGAGCCTTTCAACTTTGTCGTAAGCCATCTTGGCGCTAGTTTCATAAGCTGTGACTGTAACAGGTAGCCTGAGGATCTAACACGTTTGTGATCATAGACGTGAACTAAAGAAATTTATTCTACACTTTCTGAATCACTGTTCCATTAGTGACCATGTCGCAGCTTGTGAAACTAGTGCCATGTCTGGCTTACGACAGAATCAAAAAGCTCAATGAACTGAAGCAACAAATCAATACCAAGGTCTGAATATGGCCATTACTGATTGAAGCCGGTGGTCTGAGGACCTACCACCTCTATAACCTCCAGAGGTGTACGGTAACAACTGTACACTGGTCGCCACACGATGATGACTCGAACTGGTCCTCTGTGGCACTACATTCACAAGTGGCCATACTGAACCCAACTCAGAAATTCCTCTTGTCACTAAGTATATCTTCACGCTATTCGTTTCTCTAATAGAAACTCCTACAACATCACCCGAGGTGGGCAGCCTAACAATAAAGTATGAGACGAAAACTTGTCAAAAGCACTCTTGCTCTTAACCTGGAATCCACTTCACAGTCCACGGTGGTGTTAGCTAAAATTTACGATGCAACATTTGTCCATAAGCACCAATACTAATACTCTGTCGCCAGCTGACGTACTAGGCAGTTTTAGAGAAGAATCCTTCAAAAACCTGCAAGGTGTCATAGGACCGCACTGAAATGCAATTAATTGCACTAGTCGTGCTTTTTAAAACCTGACATACGAACAATATTTACTAATTGTATATAGTAATCTGAACAACTGTTATCTCTTTCAAAAAGAAAATTTCAGTTCCTACGTACTCAGCGCCTCTATTTAAACCACGTTGACCCTATTTCATCGATGGTACAGACTATTAAGTGACTGCAGTCGCTAGACATCTACAAATTGCCATTGTAACTATGGTGACTATAGAACATCTCTTTATACGCATTTATTTCTCAGCACTGGTTTATTTTTATTGAAGTACAGATAATTTTACGTATCCACGACGAACTGAAGTGCATATCTAAACTGTGTGATAGAGAAAATTAAAGACAAACACTATTCTTTCATATGATATGAGACTAACTCCTAAAAGTACTACGAATTGAAATAATTACGAGATGATCCTTTCTCAATGTTCCACATTTTAACATGGATATTTCTATTTGTTTCCTGTTTCAGATACTCTGTGCTTTTTATAATTTAATATTTGTGAATTACTTCCAACTACCGTATCATTACTCTGTGTCTTTTGCAGGACTGCCAGTCTTGAGCGGTTAAAGGGTTGACGCAAAAAACACACTGTAAAATACAAAACCCTAGCAACATTAGTTGTTCATTAAAATATTACATTTGCCTGTTGACTGATAGTAAAGTGGCTATATGCCTCAGACAGCATTCTTATCTCTGTCTCTCGATCCTGCGCGAGATAGGCGATGCAAGCAATGTTGCTGCATAGTCTACTTCGAATGACGGTCATCTACATTTAAGCGTGAACTATGTTACTTAAGAAGGACAAAATTAATGATTACTTAATACCTCTCGATACCCTCTTGCGGGCGGTACAGTCCTGTTGTGATACCGGTGTCATGTCTTGATTATTTCCACCTTTTGCACCAGACGCCCTTTTAAGGGTTAGCGGTTAACAGACTGGACTTACATTCGGGAGGACAACGGTACAAATCTCCGTCCACCCATCCAGGTTTAAGATTTCCATGATTTCCATAAATCATTTAAGGCCAGTGCCAGAATGGTTCCTTTAAAAGGTCACGGCCGATATCCTTCCCCATTCTTCCCTAGTCCAAGACTGTTCTCCGTTTCCAATGACCTTTCATCGGCAGGACGTTCAACCCAGATCTTCTTTACTTTCTACGTTTAAGGACAACAAACACCGGCCAAGTGCTCTGTAACTGATAGACGCCACGGGGTCATCCCCATTCCGTAGTACTATCCGCATGCTTCTATTCGTACTGAAAAATTCCAAGCCTTTTCTACAAATACAGAAATCTTATACTATCCGGTCTATCTTCTTAATTATGGACATTATTATTCATTTAAATACATTTAAGGAGAGCATCAGTTCAATACATGAAGTAAAACTGCCGTCTGTGTCGTATGGCATTTTCCTGAAACTGTCCAATGATGATACTGCGTCGTAATCAACACGGCGCGACAGCTGCTGAGCCTGTTTGATTAAGCGTTGTTTACTACTGGTTTTATTTGTTTTTATTTCAGAGGAATCGGTTGTCTTTCCACGAATTTGCTGCCTGTTACATATCTGCTTGCTCCGAGACTAGAGACCAGATTTTAACTTCTCAATTTCTACGACAGAATCTCGTACTTCTGTTTCAAGGCTAATTACAGAGCAGCGAACCTGTCGATTCGGTGTCGTGGTTACTAACAGTTCGGTTAGTCCGTGCTATTATTGTATGTAACCGAGTAATTCCTACTTGAGGTTGAAAATGTCGAATATTGTATGTTTCGTCTTTTCACAGTAACGTAGAATATAAGAATAAGACAGTGTCTATCAGTTCAATATCCCTGTTGCATTGGTATTTGCAAGAAATATGTGAGCACAGTAAAGCAAAAAAGTCATTAAATAAGCTCCGACATGGAAGCCTGTGGAGGTATTAGAAGTGAACCTCTTAAAACTTCGACGCCAGCCGCTGTGGCCGAGAGGTTCTAGGCGCTTCAGTCCGGAACCACTTGACTGCTACGGTCGCAGGTTCGGATTCTACCTCGGCCATGGACGTGTGTGATGTCCTTAGGTTATTTAGGTTTAAGTAGTTCTAAGTTCTAGGGGACTGATGACCTCAGGTGTTGGGTCCCATATTGCTCAGAGCCATTTTTTTAAGTTCTTCGAAGTTACGATGACTTCCATACAAAGTGGAACAAAGCACTGAAAGAAATACAGTTCAGTCTCTAAAATAAGTGAGACAAGATCCAGGCGGATAGCCAGCGTGCCTGGTTTCCGAGTCATAAACGAAACGTTATAGGATCCCGATATCGCATTCAACATTTGATCTATCTGCCATCTGCGTGATCTAGGTAGGAGGTGCTTTGAACCGGTTTAATGGACACATAGTTCATTACATCCTGACAAGACGCACCCAATGCAAAGGAAGAATTTTGGCTATATAGGTTCGTAAGGAACTATCTGCCACTCGTGAGTAGAAAAATATTTTGCAGCCAGTATCGTCTGATATTTTATTTTATTTCACAATGACCGGTGTCGACAGAATCTTGCTGTCATCATTGGATCTTCGGAATTTGTTATTAACATGCACTATTCTCATTGTATTGGTGGCATGTATATTCGTTACTAAGAAATTCCGAAGATTCAGTGATGTCAGCAAGATTATGCCAAAACCGCTCATTGTGATATAAAATGAAAATACCAAACAATCTTGATTGCAGAAGATTTTACTACTCCCTTTTTGCTGTCTTACCACACACCATCACAACCCAATCATGACAAACAAATATAAGGAGACTTACGACTACTTTTTAAAATATATAATTGCATAAGAAAAAAACTAGTGACAAAAGTTAAATCAACATTAGAGCAGAATTAAGTGAACAGAGTACTTTACTGAAATTTTTGCCATCAAAATGGACCATTATAAAGAATCTACTGGACACGACGGCATCACAGTCCAAATGTTGAAGCTTATTCACCTACTACCGTCCATTGTTAAGAAATATCTTAAAACACTCCTAAACAACAAACGTTTTCAGTGAGGTCTGGTAAATGGGACTAGTTAAGCCACTATCTAAAAAGGACGTTGTCACGTTGTCCTCTGATTACCGACCTATTTGCGTCGCTCCTATACCGTTCGAAGTCTCAGAACATATAATCCACGAACAGCTAACAAACTATCTAACTACAGACAACCTGCTAGACGAATACCGATTTGGTTTCCGTAAACATCACAGTGCAACATCTGCCTTAATAAAGATGACAGACGACCTGATGCTTGCCATGGATGCACAAGAGACGACTCCATGTCCTTCTTAGAATTCGGCAAAGCTTTTGACAGTGTCGACTTCAGTACTTCACCTAGCAAACTTAGCAGCCTAAATATCTCGCCAAGTGCAGTTCAGTGCAGTGGTTTCGCTAGTACTTCACGTCTCGCCAGCAATGCCATAGGAAAGTGTGATAAGACCGCTTTTGTTCTCTATATACATAAATGATCCTTACCATATCAGTCTCCACCAAGAATTAAGTGGTACGGATTGTATGCGTCGCACTGAATTCTGCCGATGGGCTCAACTTCAGATTGAGAGGGATGACACATTTATTAATATGATTTTATTTACTGACGAGGCTACATTTACGAACCATGGAAATGTTATATGCATGACATGCATTACTGGGCAACTGAAAACCCAGGCACTGCAAATATTTTGAACAAAATCTCGTCAAAAAAGTAGTGGAGGGAAAAATCCGATATAACGAGTCACCATCAATCTGGCAACGGCCTTGTCAAAGGGAGATGAGGGGCGGACTGTTTCACAGCACTCTCTTGCTCCTAAAAGCCTGTAGCATAAGCAATGATCAACGGCCTGAGGGTGCAGAAGACAATGGAAACCACTACATTAAAGACACATCTGTGGTAAAATAGGGTAGTGGGGACAGATAACATGCTCTCGGTATTTCTAAAACCATTGGGAAAAATGGCAACCAAGCGAGTACTGAAATTTGGGGAGGGGGAGTAGAATCTAGGGCCTGAAAATATATGATTAGACTTCTTGAAAAATACCCATACAATACCGAAAGTAGCAACGGAAGGTAAGCAAGAAAAGTACTGCACAATCAGATTAACGGTTCTTGCATCCAAGTTTTAATAAGACTAATATACACAAGAATGAAAGAGAAAATTCAAAATTCATTGGATGACGAACAGTTTGGCTTTAGGAAAGGTAAGGGCTCTAGAGAGGAACTTATGACGTGGCGATTGGTAATGGAAGCAAGACTTAAGAAAAGTCAAGACGTTTTCAAAGGATTTAGAGACATGGGTAAAGCGTGCTACAATGTAAAATGGAGCAAAATGTTCGAAATTCTGGGAAAAATAGTAGTAAGCTATGTGGGAAAGTAGGATCATATAGAATATGTACAAGAATCATGAGGAAACAATAAAAATAGTACAGAAGAACGACGTGCTTGCGTTAAACAGGGTGTAAGGCACAGACGTGATTTTTCGCCTTTACTGTTCAGTCTGTGCATCGGAGATACAATGATGAAGAGAGATTCAAGAGTAGGATTAATATTCAGATTGAAAGGATATCAATGATACTATTCGCTGATAATGTTGCTATTCTAAGTGAAAAAGAACAATTATTACAGGCCATGTTGAGTGGTCTGAAAAATCTAATGAGTCCACAAGATAGACTGAGAGTAAACCGAAGAAAGATAAAAGAAATAGGGAGCAACAGAAATGCTGTAAGCTTTACAATTAATATCAATACTGGTAGCCACACAGTAGACGAAACACAGAGCTACAGTGCTATGTTTCGAAAACACTGCAAGCTTTCAACCAGTTTTCAACATTGGAGAAAGCTGTTTGGGTTATATATAATGAATCAGACGATGATCTGACACCAACTGAAGATATCTTGTAAATAAGGCGAAACGCGTCTGGGTGCAAAAGTGAAATAAGAAAGTTAATGTGCAGCTTGCAATGGCGTTTCCCTTATAAAGTACTGCAATTTATCATTGACTGAATGCCGTTTCTAATTTTGTCTCGTGCCTGAAGCGCAGCTGCCGCTCGCCCTTCTCTAGAGGAGATAGAAAAATACAAAAAAAGGGTAGAATATATTACTCTTGTAATCGTGTCTCGATAATAGAAACGAGAGTAGCGTACGGAAAAGTTCTTATTCTATATGAACAGGCTGCCACGTGCATGTTTCCAGAGAGATTCGGAGTAATTTCCGAGAAGCGTTCGTGACGCTGATAGTTCGAGCGTTATCGGTCGAACTTCTGTTTGAGTACCCTGTTTTCCGGGACCACCGGCTGCGGCAGATGACGGCTGATCTACCCGAGGTGCCGGCCAGCCGCAGGCAGCCACTGGGTTCAGGTGGAGCGACGTGACTTTCGGTCGTGAGCGAGCCGGGCTTATCTCTACCAGTCCGGCACAGCGCAGCAGGAGCTCGAGGGACGCGCCGCCGCCCGCCGGCTGCCGGCCGCGAAATTACTGCGGGGCGCGTTTCGGCCGTGTGTTTTGGGGCATCATCAGTGCACGGCGTGACAGCGGCGCCGACGTGCGGGGTCAGCGGGCGCGGCCCGACCCCCACCTCGCCGCCTTCCTTTGTCAGCGTCGAAACGTCTCCCGTCCGCCTGCGCACCTGCCAGCCGCCTGGCCGCGCGCTACGACGCTATGCAGCGGTGTCCTCCATTGCAGCCATTTCTCTCTCATTCTACGAATTTTTGCCGTACGTTTACTTTATTATTTTATGCTCTAAAATGGACGAGATCAGTATCAAACGCTCTTTCTTATATCTAGCCATACATTTTACATTTTTTACATTCGCTGTACCACAAGCGTTGGAGGAAGCAAAAGGATATTTCACAGTCAGAGAGAGAGAGAGAAAGTGAGGTTTTTTCAGACATTAGACAGTCGAGTCGCGTTAACATAGCACATGCTTATCAGTATCACTTCACGCTGGCTCTTGCTTGAATGCATACATTGCTTCAGTTGGGATCATAAAGTTATTGTATCACCTGTTTAAGCAAGTCGGCTCACAACTGTTTCTTGATATGTTGGAAACTGGCACTGTACTAATATTGTACTGGGGCTAGCACTGAGGATCTTGCTGTTCACCATAGCACCTCAGTTCCATGCACATATTTCTTACAGACATGTTTCGCATATGTGCCACCACTGTCCTATTGAAAAATGGCCCCACACTACTGCCATATTGCCATATAAGAGGTAATGCATGAGGATGCAGCTTATCTGTGCTGTGCCGTTGTCTGAACAGAGTTCCCTCTATCACTACTGGTCATGACATTAAGTCACACCCAGTGGCCTCCCCACACGATGACACCACTGTGTCTCTCCAACACATTGTAAGAATGGGACCTTTCCCCAAGTCGCCATCATACTCGCTGATGATAATCATCCATGGTAGTGCAATACAGCAGTACATGCTTCCAAGCCACAGTATCATTCCAAATGCAGTGGTTCACGTTGTGTTGTTAACTATAGCCTGCTCATACTCATTCCCTAGACCATATGCTGTTAGTCTCCAACTAAATGTGTGGGATGCAGCAAAATGCTGCAGGGATCTCATTACTTGTTCACAGATGGCAGGCACAAATGTAAAAGTATTGTAAGGTGGCAGCATGAATGTTAATTTCGCACCTTACATGAGATTTTATATGGTGTAACAAGGAGATGAATATGTCACCTTTCAGACTTCAACAAATCTGCCTATATAGCCGGCCGAAGTGGCCGTGCGGTTAAAGCCGCTGCAGCCTGGAACCGCAAGACCGCTACGGTCGCAGGTTCGAATCCTGCCTCGGGCATGGATGTTTGTGATGTCCTTAGGTTAGTTAGGTTTAACTGGTTCTAAGTTCTAGGGGACTAATGACCTCAGCAGTTGAGTCCCATAGTGCTCAGAGCCCAAATCTGCCTATCAAAATGTACAATAGGTAATGCCACAAGGGATGACACTCAATTTGTCAGTATTAACACACCAAACCCAAGTCCAGCATGCCAATGAGCAAAATGTGAAAAACACTGCTGGAAGAAATGCATTGGGGGCAGAAGCGAGTTGTGCACTCATGGCCTGTATACAACAAAAGGCTTCTAACAGAGGTTTCTGACCCACAGCGAGAGAGAGAACGAATGCGCAGGGCGATACAGTGGGGGGTCTGGTAGTGGCCCAGTGCTAATTGCGATGGAGAAATTCTTTAGAAAACTGCGTTGGGGAATTTCCAGATTGGTACAAACAGACCAGCGATGCAGTTGATCATGTGAAATGTCCGTGGTACGCTCGTGATGTATGTGTGTAAATTTTAGGCGTCAGGAGTGGGCAAAAAATGTCCGATTGGCTGAAATAAACTAGGAAGGAGTAAAAGTGGCGATATTTCGACACAGTTTAAAGGTAGGCTCTTTGCGATTTGCAGGAATAGTTTCCACAAAATGAAAGAAACGCTCCCATAGGTCTGAGAAAGGCGTGACGTGAAGCACAGTTGGGGGACAGTTTGCTACGAAAGACACAATACCGAAAACTTCAGGGACTCTCTTCTGAACAAGTTTTAGGTTTAGAACAGGTGCATCACACTCTGTTCGATTACAAAAAAGGAATGTTATGTTAACACTGCGGTCACTTTGGCTTATACTCAGCTACGAATTAGCTGAAGAGTCGTTGAGCTCTGATAGAGGAGAAACGAAACAGCCACATACTTAATTGTTATTGTGACAACTGAGAGGGCACGAAGTATACACGTTACCCCATCTATGCACGTGTATATCGCCATATTATCCAGACTAAAGATGAATACATGTTTTCTCACCTAATGAGAAACATATGACAATTTCAGCTTATAAAATCAGCAAAGATTTGGATAGCTTTTTATAAGATTTACAGAGGGCGAGAGCAGCCATGGAGCTGACTGCACATCGCAGCTAAAGATAAATGCCACTGGCAGAAGCGCAGAACTGTTGGATCAACAGCTTGCGTTCATTGTGAAAAAGAGCAACCTTGAGTAATCTTTTGCTCATATTATCAAAAAAACTAACCATCCTCTGTAGACTTGATAGCCATCTTAAATAGTACCGAACTTAGAACTGGAATCGGTTGATTTGTTGTAATTTTGGCCAACTTCGCTGTCTAGAAGTAAGAATAATCTTAAAGAGAACCTTCTACAAAAATTTGATATTGTTTTGTTCAGTGTTATTTCTGCTAAACAGGACGCAATGCATTATCTTGACGACTGTCCTGAAATTTTCATGTCAAAGTCTATGTAAACCCGTGTGCTTCTTAACAACAAACTAGGAATAAAACCAATCTCTACAGCTAAACACGTTTGTGCTCTGTCATAGAACATGGGCCCACTCCTAAACCCAAAACGTTATTATAGCGATGCTAATGCACTCACTGGTTGTTTTTACTGATGTCTGATGAGCGTGAAACGGAGGGGAGTTTCAGATAATGGAGACCCTGAAACGATGGTTCAAATGGTTCAATTGGCTCTGAGCACAATGGGACTTAACTTCTGAGGTCATCATTCCCCAAAACCTTAGAACTACTTAAACCTACATCACACACATCCATGCCCGAGGCAGGATTCGAACCTGCGACCGTAGCGGTCACGCGGTTTGAGACTGTAGCACCTAGCACCTAGGATTGCCAGGATGGCAATTACTCAAATTAGAAAGAGTAACTAAAATTTTACATTAAAAAAATGTTTTTTAAGACAAAATCTAATATTGAGAAGGTTACTCAATGTATGTTTCATCATAGTGGTCGGATTACTGTAAATGTGTTAGCTACAGAGTAGAAAAGGTTGTATTAACGAGTAAACTAAACTTTTTGTGTTTTGAGTAAAAGCAGTTTGTGCATGACCTTTCTGGGGCACGTGAAGTCATTCGCGGCTTTGTTGAATTGGTTTGAGTACCCACAAACTGTGAACGGCGTTGCTAATGATGTGTAAAGGCATAAGAGATTTTCTATGATATTTTGGAGCAGTGTCATGTCTTATATCTCCATGTTGACTAGAGCTCAGGCTCGAGCAAATCGTGAAAGGCAGAGGCTAGTTAGAGGGTCTGAGATGGCGGACGGACGTAGATCATCGCATATAGGGCAAACTGAAAATCTTGATAGGATAGAAATTGTCGTAATACAAAATGTATCGAATGCAAGGCACGAAACCGAACGAAGTGACAATGCAGAGGGAATGGTAGCAGTTTCGCAATCGGTATGCACGTTGAGACCGTACAAAACCGAACAGATGACGGATCACGTAGTTCAGAATCAGAGGATTTGCAACTTGGTTACGTTGAACTAAATGTTGTAATTCTGAATGAAACGGGACAGTTCCTACAAAAAGGATGTGTGTAAGTGCGTCAGCACTATGCACAGAATTCGGTGAGAAACATGAAAGACGCTATAACACTCCTGTCCGCTACTGCTATACCATAACCTCGAAGCTGGAGGCAATTTGCAAAACAGAATTATTTTGTTAGAGTAATTATGGTATAACGCAACAGAGCAGTGTTACCCTCTGAGAGGCATTTTATTATGTTGACCGTATTGTACCTAACGGAGGTGGCTTATCGGAAGTGAAAGTCAGAATTACGTAAATATTTGAACAGTACGAACAAAATTTTGTCTATCTGCACTGTTCAACTGATAAAGAAAACGGTCGCCAGCCTAGCTAGGCAAGAGAATGGTAAACATTCTCGTTCAAGAAAATAGTTATTAGTAACTCTAATGGATAAAAACAACCTACACTTGGTCACACGCGAGTGCAATGAACTCTGACACACACATATGTTTATGGTAAGATTGAAACTAACAGTTAGAGCAGCAGAAACTATTTGCAAAATTATAACAGATACCGAAACACACTATTACTTTCAGGGCTTATACAAACTGAATGGTCTTTATAACGTTATTATTACTATTCACTGCAAAATCATTAATTGGATATAAGTTAAGTCTCTCTCAGTTAAATACTTTACTATTTAAAATGAAAATTAATTGGAATCCACTAACAGGTTGCTTCTCATTATCATTTGAATAAAGAAATTATGGTTTTCATAATTAGTGGTCTTCCCATTACTTGTTACCCAGCATTAATACAATAGACAAACTGTGGATCCTGTTATATTATTAATATGCACTTCCTATATACAAGAGAGACATACACTTAACAAACATGAGTATATAAAGTTTCACAACTGCAGTTTTCCACTTTTTACTACAGTGAAACACAATGTAGGCAAAATTGCAAGAAACTGACTCACTTTCTGCGATTTACAACAGGCAGTAATTTGATCATTTACTAAGCAAAACTTAATAAGCCTCAGTCTTAAGAACTTTTAATTTGAAGTTGACAACAACACATTAATAAGCAGTTTTACTAGGAAAATTATTTTCAGGAAGCATCATTAACTTTAACTCACTCTCTTGCCACATTAACTTTAACTTTCTCTTTACTACGTTCAAGAGGCATTAATTAGAAAACTGGGTTTTAATGTACTTAAGTAAGGACACTCGGTAATCGCTTTAGTTCAAACGGAGAGGAACCTGAGAGGTGTTATGATGAGGAGAAAAAGCAAGGTAGGTACGTAAATTCAGAAATAAATTACCTTATATTTGAGCACATTAGCACATCCATTAAGCTGATCCTTCACTGTACATCATTATAGTGATTGCGCAACGTGGTGGCAACTGCATGTTGGTAGGTGGATTCGCAGACAGAATTGCTGGACTCTGTCATTTCTTGGTGGTGATGATAGATACAAATTCCAGAATAGTTCCAGCTATTTATCCATCCATCCGAGGCATTGGAAAGTAGCAGGAAAAGCCTCTCTCGGAACCAGCACAATATGCATCTTTTACTTGGCAGTGCACAGTTTGGTAGCTCGTCCCCGACTCGTAGCTCGTCCCCGACTGACTATCAGTTCCACCTTTTCTACATAGGCCAGCCACAATTTGCGCGCGCTACACAGTTCTGTTCCCGAGGGGAACCACAACAACTTTTACATACAAACTAACTAAGAACCCTAAGTGAGGATCAGCCATTTACATAACAGTAACCAAATACATTAAATAAAACAGAACATTTGCACATATTGACATTTCTACAAAAAAATTATTCACACAGAATTACAATCATATACAGTAAGTTTTGTTCCCTCCAAATGGGACAAAGCATTTAAACGACAGATATACTAAATTGCATAGAACCAAACCATGACATCAAAGTTTGTGCAAAGAAAGAAATATACAATTTTATGTTATCAATTCAAAAAAACACATTTACAGAAGCTCAATGATGTAACATTAAATAAAACAAAAGCAAAATAAATCCATACAGCAGAAGAGCTATGGTGTTACAACGCTAACGACAAAATTTACACAATATGGTGACAGATGACTATGGCGAAGAGGCTCGGCTCTGAGCACTCTGGGACTTAACATCTGAGGTCATCAGTCCCCTAGAACTTAGAACTACTTAAACCTACCTAACCTAAGGACATCACACACATCCATGCCCGAGGCAGGATTCGAACCTGCGGCCGTAGCGGTCGCGCGGTTCCAGACTAAAGCGCCTAGAACCACTCGGCCACACCGGCTGTCGATGGCAAGAGTCTGATGATGTGTTCGCAATGTTGAAGCAACTCACTATTGTTTTCAGGGAAACAAGAGAAACGATGACAGCAGGGTTAGCAGACTTAAAAACAGAAAGAAATGCAGGGTTGGCGTCTTTAAAAGTAGAAATGGCGAATTTAAAAACCGAAGCGGCAAATTTAAAAACTGAAACGGCGAATTTATTAATCGAAACGAATGCAGGGTTAGCGGCTACAAATGCTGCTGTAAATGGTCGCAAATTTGAAATCAATGATGGATTCGGTAAAGTTCACGAAGATCGGCAAAAGATGCGAACGGAAGTTAATGAGCAGTTTATTGAAATCCGGAAACAGGCAAAACACTCGCGCGAACTAATTCAATCGCTTATGCCGATAAGAAAAAGATGCGTTCTGACATTGACCAGGTGCAGGATGCGGTGTCTAACATTAACCAAAGAGTTTATAATTTAGCACGTAAGGCGTCTGGTAAGGCGCAACAAATCGTGAAAAAATTCAATGTCAGGAAACGTGTCACGCGAGTCGCGTTAAAAAGATTCGATACAAGCATTGTAAACATCGTCTCGAAAAATAAGCAGCATTATGAACAGCTTCGTACAGAACCGAAGCAGCGTATTGAAAACCGTACAGAGGCGACGGATTCGGTAGTACCATCTGTAATAGTGGTGGAAAGAAAACCAGAGGTAACCAAGTCCGTTATGCAATCACTCGTGTCAGCTATGGAAACACAAAAAAGTCATGAGATTCCACTTGTATGTCCATAAGATGATGCATCAGTATTCTCCTATCCTAAACAGAAACAAATTGTAGAAGTACAGTTGAGACAGGTGAGCTAAGCAGGTAATACGCGTTCACAGCAGGCACAGGTGCGAGAAGCGGTAACTACGCCCATACCAACAGAGCGGCAGCCAACCCTCCGAATGTACGAGAATGACGTGATAACAGAGCATTTTACTGGGCCACAGGTACCAAATTCTCAATTTACGAGTTGCAGTACAACAGACCATATACCGCAGGTCAATATGAAGAAAGTACAAAGACAAAACACTGATCAAGTAACGGGAAATTTAAAGGTATCTTCCAATCTGATAATGAGGCACGGTTCGGTTTAGACAATTGCACACCACCACGGCGATGCGAGGCTAGATGGGACTCAAATACGGCATCTCAGGATCCAAATGTGGTAGTACGAATAACGGAAAACATGACGCAACAGAAGGGAACGGAAAATGGTGCGAAAACACAAACGCTATATAGTGCAATACAAAAAATGATCATTTTTTCACAGTTAGAAAATTCCAACATTACAAGGAAAACTGAAACGGCTTACACCCCCGCAGGTTTATACATCAATTCCAGATTGGTTTACCAGAACATTGGCTACTTAGACATAAACTTGATTTCATTTGTGGTCATAGGGAAGGCGCAATAGCGAAAACAATGCAAATAGTCGCTGCAAACTGTCAGTCTTATGAACAATTGAGGTCTGCATCCTTGGAACGATACTGGTCCGCAGAAACCCAAAATAGCATAAAATATGAATTGTTTCACAAGACGTCATTTGAAAATTCGGGAGAAAAGAAGCCAGTTAGATTTTTTGAAGAAATGGCGAAAAAGAATCAGTGTTTAGACAATCCATACAGTGATCGAGAACTGATACGTTTGTGCACAATGAAGTTACACTTGCGTTATCATCAATCGTGGGTTGGCAGAGCTGGAGATAATATACAGGCATTGAAACGGATGTTAAGAGAACCTGAATTCATCTTCAGTGAAGATGACTTAAAGGAACAACGTGCAGTCAGAGAAACGAATGGTAGGGGGAGTAATAGCAGCTGATTGGCCTTTAATAATGCTTACAATGGCAATAGTAATGTTGAGAAAGGTAATCGTTCTGGGGAGGATAGTAATCGGCCGTGGGATGTGATAGCTATGGTTTTGGCAACTCACAGAGGTCAAACAATAATTAGGGTTTTGGTGAGCCGCAGAATTACAATGGCTTTTGTTCCAGAAATTATGGTCGTAACTATATCGCGATATGATCACCCTGCAAACGAAGCAGGGAGGTTTAGAGGTTTTTCACCACAAAACCCAAATTATTCGGGTGGAACTAGAATGCCTAGAGCACAGAAAGCTTGGGAGAATCAGACTACAACAGGACAAAACACGCGAGATGAACCGGTACAGGAAGTCGAGTTCAGGCCGCCAGATCCTGGTAAAAAACAGAATTGACGAGATGAACGGTACGAAGACCACTCACAAGAGGTTCAATCGCCAAATGAAGTTGATTTTATAATTAAATTTGTAGATAGAAGACTTAGCTTTGATCAAGAAGATCCTGAACTTGGTTTAGGGGGTGCTCATATACAAATACCAGCACGCTGGGAGACAAATGACTGGGAATCGTCCGATGATAAGGAACAAGAATTGTCAGCAGCTAAATTATGCAGATGTGCAAAAACTGATGATGACCAGATTGTGGAGGATGTAGTTCGTTTGTACAAAATCGAGAGAAAAATGGTATGCCAAGAGGATAATGCATCATTGGCAACACCAGTATTGATACAGAAGTCGGTATATATAGGAGAGGGATTTATCCAGAAAATAATTAAATTCCCACCAGTACCCAGAGTACAACATCAACATCTAGTACAGCACTGAGCAATTTGAAGGCTGCGGCGTTAAATAGAAAGAACCAGGTGGACGAGACGGCAACTTCACGAGTATTTGCACTAGGACAAAAAGTACTTGTGAAAACCCACCATCTCTCTAGCAAGAAAAAACATCAAAGCCATAAATTCTTTTCGGTATATACAGGCTCTATGGAAGTAAGTAAAGTGGTTCATGATAATGCAGTCGAATTGATTAACCCAAAAACAAGAAAATCATTGGGCTTGCACCATGTGAGTCACGTGAAAATGTATAAAGGGTAAAACAGTAAATATTAATTCCAGAAGAAAAATTAGATGCATCAAATACCATGATTCCAATAAGAGCAAAATCTAGAAGTCAAAAAGTAGGGAAGCTAAGAAAATGCATACAAATAAAAATTTTTTATTTGCAATTACCTCTTTAAAATAAATCGGTTAACTTTCTTAGTAAGATGAGAACGCAAGGTGAAAGATAGAGAATAGCATGTGGATAGTTTGACGAAATAGTACTAGATTCTCTCTTAAAATGTAATGTGAAGTACAAAGAGGTAGATTTTTTTTTTTTTTTTTTTTTTTTTTTTTGGACGAAAGGAAGCCAAGAAATTAGGGGTGTAAATTTAAGAAGGAAATATTCATTTGTCTTTTTCCCCTCGCGGACGGTGAGCATTTTGTTGAGAAGATATTTATGGGGAAAATGAGAAGCATTAATGACTTATGGAAGTTACCACAAGTTGATATTAAATGGAGATGTGAGGGAAATAGAAATAAATGTTTTTTAGGAGATAAGAATTAAGAAAGATTTGAATTATTAAGGAAAGAAAGAAACATTTTATTTCTTGGAAGGATGTAGACAGAGGGATATAAGTTTAACACAGAGATGATTTCGGTAAGTAATATGATTTAAGTAAGATAGGGGGAGAAAGTAATATAAAAGTTTATTGTTTAGAAGAAGGAGATGGTGATAATTACAACTAATAAAAGTACAAGCTCTAGAAAAATGGAATTGGACAGCGGAGAAAGTTTTAAAAAGGAAACAGGAAATAGAGATATACTGTATTTTGAAGTTCTGTTAGAGCTTATGCCAAAAAGAAGAGATTGCAGAGAAAGAGACCTGGAGTCGGAGTCTTTGCCTTTCGCGGGCAAGTGTTCTAGGAGCAGGAGAGCTTCTGTAAAGTTTGGAAGGTAGGAGGCGAGGTAATGGGAGAAGCAGAGCTGTGAGGACGGGGCGTGAGTCGTGCTTGGGTAGTTCAGATGGTAGAGCACTTGTCCGCGAAAGGCAAAGGTCCCGAGTTGGAGTCTCAGCGCGGCACGCAGTTTTAATCTGCCAGGAAGTTTCAAATGTGATAAAGTTGACAGAAAGATGTGTTTCATTTTCTTCTTAGAAACAACAGGGCATTGAAATGAGCGCAGAGAACATAGTAGTTTGTTCCAGAAGGTGGGTAGTTGTGATGGAGAAGAAGTTCGCGGATGTTTTTGTTGGATGCTTGGGCACAACTACACTCCTGGAAATGGAAAAAAGAACACATTGACACCGGTGTGTCAGACCCACCATACTTGCTCCGGACACTGCGAGAGGGCTGTACAAGCAATGATCACACGCACGGCACAGCGGACACACCAGGAACCGCGGTGTTGGCCGTCGAATGGCGCTAGCTGCGCAGCATTTGTGCACCGCCGCCGTCAGTGTCAGCCAGTTTGCCGTGGCATACGGAGCTCCATCGCAGTCTTTAACACTGGTAGCATGCCGCGACAGCGTGGACGTGAACCGTATGTGCAGTTGACGGACTTTGAGCCAGGGCGTATAGTGGGCATGCGGGAGGCCGGGTGGACGTACCGCCGAATGGCTCAACACGTGGGGCGTGAGGTCTCCACAGTACATCGATGTTGTCGCCAGTGGTCGGCGGAAGGTGCACGTGCCCGTCGACCTGGGACCGGACCGCAGCGACGCACGGATGCACGCCAAGACCGTAGGATCCTACGCAGTGCCGTAGGGGACCGCACCGCCACTTCCCAGCAAATTAGGGACACTGTTGCTCCTGAGGTATCGGCGAGGACCATTCGCAACCGTCTCCATGAAGCTGGGCTACGGTCCCGCACACCGTTAGGCCGTCTTCCGCTCACGCCCCAACATCGTGCAGCCCGCCTCCAGTGGTGTCGCGACAGGTGTGAATGGAGGGACGAATGGAGACGTGTCGTCTTCAGCGATGAGAGCCGCTTCTGCCTTGGTGCCAATGATGGTCGTATGCGTTTTTGGCGCCGTGCAGGTGAGCGCCACAATCAGGACTGCATACGACCGAGGCACACAGGGCCAACACCCGGCATCATGGTGTGGGGAGCGATCTCCTACACTGGCCATACACTACTGGTGATCGTCGAGGGGACACTGAATTGTGCACGGTACATCCAAACCGTCATCGAACCCATCGTTCTACCATTCCTAGACCGGCAAGGGAACTTGCTGTTCCAACAGGACAATGCACGTCCGCATGTATCCCGTGCCACCCAACGTGCTCTAGAAGGTGTAAGTCAACTACCCTGGCCAGCAAGATCTCCGGATCTGTCCCCCATTGAGCATGTTTGGGACTGGATGAAGCGTCGTCTCACGCGGTCTGCACGTCCAGCACGAACGCTGGTCCAACTGAGGCGCCAGGTGGAAATGGCATGGCAAGCCGTTCCACAGGACTACATTCAGCATCTCTACGATCGTCTCCATGGGAGAATAGCAGCCTGCATTGCTGCGAAAGGTGGATATACACTGTACTAGTGCCGACATTGTGCATGCTCTGTTGCCTGTGTCTATGTGCCTGTGGTTCTGTCAGTGTGATCATGTGATGTATCTGACCCCAGGAATGTGTCAATAAAGTTTCCCCTTCCTGGGACAATGAATTCACGGTGTTCTTATTTCAATTTCCAGGAGTGTACTATACTAAATAAGTGAGACCTTGTGTGTAGATTATGGTGACATGAGTGGTACCTAACTCTGTTGCGATTACTGGGGCGCATGCGCACTGAGGAGTCAATGACGTACATACAGCGCATGGCAGTCCCGTAACTTACGTGGCTGGAGCGATCCTTAGTGGACACACGAAGTTCTGACAACGTCAAAGAGACGGATGTTGCAGATGTATTGCACTCTGTCGCTCGTGGTTAGTTGCAGCCTTGGACACTTCTCATTGCTTATGCCGTTTTGGGTTGTATCGTAATAGCAAACGTGCCGTAGAACGACAGATTGCACAAGTTTACGTTTGACATTCTGTGGAAATATGTTCCGAAACTTCTGGAGGTCACAAAGGCCAGCGAAAGTCATCTTTCATGTGGCAATAATATTTTACGACCATCTGAGGTGTTCATCCAAAGATACATTCAAATTCTTCGCTGTTTTCTGATTTAAAAATGTGAAAATAGTTGTAATTCGCAGATATGCCTGCTGTTACGCATCGAAGGCCGAACGCTTGAAAAAACTGAACAGAAGACCACATATTAGTCACAAACACAGGCTTCAGACAAGTAAAAAAAAGGCAGCAAGGAAGTCTAATTATGAGAGTATATCTGGTATTTGTACCATCTTATTAATGCGTAAAAATTTGGCTGTTGTTAAATTCCTAATGACTGCCAAAAATTTATCATTTACATTGAAGTATTATCTCAGCAATTTCAGAGTGCTGTTAAATTCTCATTCTCCTAACTATGACCGTTTGGACACAGCTTATTCATTTCTGCCAAAAACTGTAATTATAAAACTTCTCACTTTGAGTACTTCAATAACAATTGTTCTCTGCATAACGCTTCGATATTGCGCCGTTGATAACTTTTATAAGTATTTCAAACTTATAAGATCACAATTCCAATAAATTTGCCATCCATTAGGAATACAACGTAATGATTCTGCGTCCAGACGACTGCTCTGCAATTCACAGTTAAGTGCCTCGCAGAGGGTTCATCGAATCACCTTCAAGCTATGTCTCTACCGTCTCACTCTCGAACGGCGCGCGGGGAAAACGAGTATTTAAATCTTCCTGTGCGAGCTCTGATTTCTCTTATTTTATCATAAAGATCATTTCTCCCCATGCAGATCGGCTCCAACAGAATATTTTCTCAATCGGAAGAAAAAGGTTGATGAGTGAAATTTCACGAGAAGATCCGGCCTCGAGGAGAAACGACTTTTTTTTGTAATGATTTCCATCTCAGTTCACGTATCATTCCCGAGGCATTTTCCTCTGTTTCGCGATAATACGGAACGAGATGCACTTCTTTGGACTTTTTCGATGTCCTCCGTCACACCTATCTATTTTATCATGCTGATCGGGCCTATTTACATTTTCCGACGTCAACAAAATGTTTTCGCATTCGTAGGAGAAAATTGCTGACTGAAATTTAGTGAGAAAATCCCGCCGTAACGAAAAACTCGTTTGCCTTGATCCTGTATCATGTCCTGAAACTCTCTCGCCTATTTCTCGATAGTACATAATGCGCTGCTGTTCTTTGAAAATTCTCGGTATACTCCGTCAATTCTATCTGGTAAAGACCCCACACCGCGCAGCAGTACTCCAAAACGGGACGGACAAGTGTAATGTAGACAGTCTCGTCAGAATATCTGTTGCGTCTTCTAAATGTTCTGCCAATCGTAGTCTTTGGTTCCCCTTCCCCACGACATTTTCTCGTGTTCTTTCGAATTTAAGTTATTCCTAATTGTAATTCCTAGGAATTCAGTTAAATTTACGGCCTTTAGATTCGATTGATTTATCGTGTACCTGAAGTTTAACGAATTAATTTTAGCATTCATGTGGATGACCTCACAATTTCATTATTTATTGTCAGTTTCCAATTTTCGCACTATACATATATCTTTTTTGAATTACTTTACCAGACGATAAACGACAGCATAGACTTTAAACAAAGTAAGACGGCTCCTTAGATTGTCTCCCAAATCGTTTGTATAGAAAATTAACAGCAGTTATACACTACCTTCGGGAATATCAGAAATCACTGTGTTTTACTCGAGATTTCCCGTCAGTTGTTATGAATTGTGACATCTCTGCCAGGAAGTCACGAATCCAGTCGCATAACTGAGACGATGTTCCATAAGCACGCAAATAGTTACAAGCTGCTTGTGATGTGCAGTGTCAGAGGCCTTCTTGAAATCCATTGTCAATAGCACTCAACACTTCGCATGAGTAAAAAGCTAGTTGTGTTTCACAAGAACGGCGTCTTCTAAATCCATGTTGACTGTGTGTCAGTAGACTGTTCTCTTCGAGGTAGTTCTTCTTGTTAGAACACAATCGTGCTGCATATTGACATTAATGATATGGGATAGTAATTTGGTGGATTATTCTTATTGAATATTGGTGTGATCTGTGCAACTTTCCGCTTTTCGAGTGCCAGTTTTTCGTCGAGCGAGCGGTTGTATATGATCGTTAAGTATGGGGCTATTGCATCGGGACACTTTGAAAGGAACCTAGTTGGTATACAGACTGGACCGCACGACTTGCTGTTATTAAGTGATTTGAGTTGGTTCACAACTCCGAGGTTCTAAGGTACTCATGTTGGCAGCTGTTCTTGATTCTAATTCTGCATAGTTACTTCGTCTTCTGTGCTGAAGGAGTTTCGGAAGGCTGTGTTCAGTAACTTTGTTTTAGCAGCCGTGACATCGATAGTATTTCCATTGCTATCGCACAGAGAAGGCACTGATTGTGTCTTGCCGCTAGTATACTTTGCATACAACCAGAATCTCTTTAGATTTTCTGCGAAGTTTCGAGACATAGATCCGTTGTGGAAGCTGTTATAAGCATCACGCACTGAAGTAGTCGCCAAATGTCGAGTTCTTGTAAAAGATCTCCAATCTTGGCAATTTTGCATTCGTTTAAATTTGGTATGTTTTTTTCATCGCTTCTGCGACAGTGTTCTGACCCATTTTGTGTACCAGGTGGGATCGGCTCAACTGTTTGTTAATATATTTGGTATAAATCTCTCAATTGCTGTCGATACCATTTCTTTGCATTCAAGCCACATCTAATCTACGCTTAGGTTGTTTATTTAAAAGAAGTGGAGACTTTCTCTCATGAAGGCGTCAAGCGAATTGTGGTCTGCTGTTCGGAGTAGGTATACTATTCGTTTATTTTTGGAGGATTTGGGAGTTGCAGTATTCAGTCTCGCTGCGATAACCCTGTCTCACTAATCCCTGTATCCGTTTTGAAGCTCGTTATTAGCTCAGGATTATTTGTTGCTAAGAGGTCAAGTGTGTGTTTACAACCGTTTACTGTTCGAATGGGCTCATGAACTAACTGCTCGAAATAATCTTCAGAGAACCTACAAAAGCTTAAACCGCTCAGCAGAGGTAAAAAATGTCTGTATATACTGTGACTCCGGCCAACGGCATTGCCGCAGTGGTAAAACCTGTTCCCGTCAGATCACCGAGCGCTATCGGTCTTGAATGGGTCACTATCCGGACCTGCCGAATGCTGTTGGGAAGCAGCGTGCTCTGAGCGCTTGTGAGGCCGATCGAAAAGCTACTTGACTGAGAAGTGGCGACATCGCTCACGAAAAATGACAACAGCCGGGAAAGCGGTCTGCTGACCATGTGTTGTTGTTCTGGTCTTCAGTCCTGAGACTGGTTTGATGCAGCTCTCCATGCTACTCTATCCTGTGCAAGCTTCTTCATCTCCCAGTACCTACTGCAACCTACATCCTTCTGAATCTGCTTGGTGTATTCATCTCTTGGTCTCCCTCTACGATTTTTGCCCTCTACGCTGCCCTCCAATACTAAATTGGTGATCCCTTGATGCCTCAGAACATGTCCTACCAACCGATCACTTCTTCTGGTCAAGTTGTGCCACAAACTTCTCTTCTCCCCAATCCTATTCAATACTTCCTCATTAGTTATGTGATCTACCCATCTAATCTTCAGCATTCTTCTGTAGCACCACATTTCAAAAGCTTCTATTCTCCTCTTGTCCTAACTATTTATCGTCCATGTTTCACTTCCGTACATGGCTACACTCCATACAAATACTTTCAGAAACGACTTCCTGACACTTAAATCTATACTCGATGTAAACAAATTTCTCTTCTTCAGAAACGCTTTCCTTGCCATTGCCAGTCTACATTTTATATCCTCTCTACTTCGACCATTATCAGTTATTTTGCTCCCCAAATAGCAAAACTCCTTTACTACTTTAAGTGTCCCATTTCGTAATCTAATTCCCTCAGCATCACCCGACTTAATTCGACTACATTCCATTATCCTCGTATTGCTTTTGTTGATGTTCAACTTATATCCTCCTTTCAAGACACTGTCCATTCCATTGAACTGCTCTTCCAAGTCCTTTGCTGTCTCTGACAGAATTACAATGTCATCGGCGAACCTCAAAGTTTTTATTTCTTCTCCATGGATTTTAATACCTACTCCGAATTTTTCTTTTGTTTCCTTTACTGCTTGGTCAATACACAGATTGAATAACATCAGGGAGAGGCTACAACCCTGTCTTACTCCCTTCCCAACCACTGCTTCATTTTCATACCCCTCGACTCTTATAACTGCCATCTGGTTTCTGTACAAATTGTAAATAGCCTTTCGCTCCCTGTATTTTACCCCTGCCACCTTCAGAATTTGAAAGAGAGTATTCCAGTCAACATTGTCAAAAGTTTTCTCTAAGTCTACAAATACTAGAAACGTAGGTTTGCCTTTCCTTAATCTTTCTTCTAAGATGTGCCATGTGCCCCTTTGTATTCACATCCGGTGACGCCTGAGGGCTGAGAATGACACGGTGTGCTGGCGGTGCCGTTGAGCCTTAAACTCTTAGGACTGGGCTTGTTTGGTTTTTTATTTATTGTGACTCCGTCTTCTTCCTTGCAGACCACACTATATACCTGCTCCTCTTAACAAACGTTGTATCGATATGAGCTGTAGCTGCGATATTGTTAAATTAGTGTCCTGACATGCTTTCGGTTTCTGGGAGATGAATGTAAGGACTGGGAAATGCGTGAAATGGATGTGTAGGAGGAGGGGGCTTGAGTTGGGTTGTTTGGGGTAGGAGACCAAACAGAGAATTCATCGGTCTCTGATATGTAGGTATTACGAGAGTAAGAAGCAAGTTAACGAATATGGTACAATACTTATCACTATCGACATACAAACGAGACAGTACCTCAAATTTCAATGGACTCATAGTCACTAGGATGGGTTGAAGAACTAAGGTAGTAAAGCTGGTAGATGCTACGCAAAATCGAAGAGTGAGTGACTACGTCGTTAGAACATAGTAAGAAATAATAGACTTCGGTATTGCCAAAAGAAAATGAAAGGTACACGAAACTCTTTTCTTGTTATGTTTTATAGTACGAGACTACGACTTAAACAGACATTCGCTCATTGAGTTTCTACATATACATCTATATGGATACTCTGCAAATCACATTTAAGTGCCTGGCAGTGGGTTCATCGAACCACCTTCACAATTCTCTGTTATTCCAATCTCGTATAGTGGGGCCGAAAGAATGAACACCTATATCTTTCCGTAAGAGCTCTGATTTCACTTATTTTATAGTGGTGATCGTTCCTCCCTATGTAGGCCGGTGTCAAAAAATATTTCCGCATTCGGAGGAGAAAGTTGGTCATTGCAATTTGGTCAGAAGATTCGATCGCAACGAAAAACACCTTTCTTTTAACGATTTCCAGCCCAAATCCTGTATCATTTCTTTGACACTCTCTCCCATATTTCGCGATAATACAAAGCGTGCTGCCTCTCTTTGAACTTTTTCGATGTACTCCGTCAGCCCTATCTGGTAAGGATCCCACACCGCGCAGCACTATTCTAAAAGAGGACGGACAAGCTTAGTGTAGGCAGTCTCCTTAGTAGGTCTGTTACATTTTCTAAGTGTCCTGCCAATAATACGCAGTCTCTGATTAGCCTTTAGCCTTCCCCACAACAATTTCTACGTGTTCCTTCCAATCTAAGTCGTTCGTAATTGTAATGCCTAGGTATTTAGTTGAATTTGCGACTTTTAGATTAGACCGAAGTTCAACGAGTTCCTTTTAGTACTTGTGTGGATGACCTCACACTTTTCGTTGTTCAGAGTCAACTGCCACTTTTCGCACCATTCAGATATTTTTTTCTAAATCGTTTTGCAATTTGTTTTGATCTTCTGATGGCTTTATTTGCCGATAAATGACAGCGTCATCTGCGAACAACCGAAGACGGCTGTCAGATTGTCTCCTAAACCGTTTATATAGTAAGGGACAGCAAATGGTCTATAACACTACCTGGGGTAACGCCAGAATTCACTTCTGTTTTACTCGATGACTCTCTGTCAGTTACTACGAACTGTGACCCCTCTGACAGGAAATCACAAATCCAGTCACATAACTGAGACGATATTCCATAAGCACGCAATTTCACTACGAGCCGCTTGTGTGGTACAGTGTCAAAAGCCTTCCGGAAATCCAGAAATACGGAATCTATCTGAAATCCGTTGTCAATAGCACTCAGCACTTCATGTTTCTTCAGTAACTGTATAATTTTTGCAGTGTAATGCATATATAAAAAATATTTACAGGGTTAACCCATAAGCGCCCTCTGTCCTCTGACTGGAGACAGTCGTTTTTTTCCGTTATTATGCTACTTCAAACTGACAATGGGTTTTTGTTGTGGTAACGTGAGTGTTCCTTCAGGAATGGTTACTGTTGCTAACTCTCTGCGCAGTTATCCAGTTTAATACTGTTAAGAAGAGAAAAGAGTTTTTATAGACCCTGATGGATATTCCTATTTTTATTAGCGTGGCTGCTTCTAACATAAGGCCAGTGTCATTTTCTGGCTGCATCGTAAGGTAATATTGTAATAGTGTTTGGTTCTAGTGAAGACCAAAATACTTTACTACATTTTATACTGCAGTGCATGAAAACTTGCAGCATTTTCAGATTCCATTATCAGGGCTCGGTAGATTTTTAAAACAGTTGAAGATATGGTATGTCTGCCTTGTTAGAAAACAACCATGTAATCGATATTGCAGGTACGATTGAAATTTTACACGAAAGGGACAACGAAGACATTCCTCCTGTTGAACTAAAAGCACCTTCGAAGAGTAAGTTAAATGCTGTAATCATTTCTGAAATTTTAATTTCCTCTTTTAGTGAAGAAAACCTCTTGCCTGAGGTTCACGTTATCACTCTTTTACACGTTTTTGAAGAACTCATTTCAGAAGAAGTTTTGTAAGAATGGTTATAGAGGAAACTGAAAGATTTGCTAGGGAGTGTAAAGATACACTACTGGCCATTAAAGTTGCTACACCACGAAGATGATGTGCTACAGACTCGAAATTTAACCGACAGGAAGAAGATGCTGTGATATGCAAATGATTAACTTTTCAGAGCATTCACACAAGGTTGGCGCCGGTGGCGACACCTACAACGTGATGACATGAGGAATGTTTCCAACCGATTTCTCATACACAAACAGCAGTTGACCGGCGTTGCCTGGTGAAACGTTGTTGTGATGCCTCGCGTAAGGAGGAGAAATGCCTACCATCACGTTTCCGACTTTGATAAAGGTCGTACTGTAGCCTATCGCGATTGCGGTTTATCGTATCGCGACATTGCTGCTCGCGTTGGTCGAAATCCAATGACTGTTAGCAGAATATGGAATCGGTGGGTTCAGGAGTGTAATACGGAACGCCGTGCTGGATCCCAACGGCCTCGTATCACTAGCAGTCGAGATGACAGGCATCTTATCCGCTTGGCTGTAACGGATCGTGCAGCCACGTCTCGATCCCTGAGTCAACAGATGGGGACGTTTGCAAGACAACAATCATCTGCAAGAACAGTTCGAAGACTTTTGCAGCAGCATGGACTATCAGCTCGGAGACCATGGCTGCGGTTACCCTTGAAGCTGCACTACAGACAGGAGCGCCTGCGATGGTGTACTCAACGACGAACCTGGGTGCACGAATGGCAAAACGTCGTTTTTTCGGATGAATCCAGGTTCTGTTTACAGCATCATGATGGTCGCATCCGTGTTTGGCGACATCGCGGTGAACGCACCCTGGAAGCGTGTATTCGTCATCGCTATATTGGCGTATCACCTGGCGTGATGGTATGGGGTGCCATTGGTTACACGTCTCGGTCACCTCTTGTTCGCATTGACGTTACATATCTGATGTGTTAACGACCCGTGTCTCTACCCTTCATTCGATCCCTTCTAAACCCTACATTTCAGCAGGATAATGCACGACCGCATGTTGCAGGTCCTGTACGGGCCTTTTTGGATACAGAAAATATTCGATTGCTGCCCTGGCCAGCACATTCTCCAGATCTCTCACCAACTGGAAACGTGTGGTCAATGGTGTCTGAACAACAGGCACGTCACTACATGCCAATCACTACTCTTGATGAACTGTGGTATTGTGTTGAAGCTGCATGGGCACCTGTACCTGTACACGCCATCCAAGCTCTGTTTGACTCAATGCCCAGGCGTATCAAGGCCGTTATTACGGCCAGAGGTGGTTGTTCTAGGTACTGGTTTCTCAGGATCTATGCACCCAAATCGCGTGAAAAAGTAATAACATGTCAGTTCTAGTATCATATATTTGTCCATTGAACACCCATTTATTTCTTCTTGGTTTAGCAATTTTAATGGCCAGTAGTGTAGAATACACTGATGAAATTCGTTTGTCTATTGGGTTCTTGATCTTTACTGGCTGTCATATATTGTACAACAAAAGGGTTATTGATCTGAGCATCTTGGTGTTCAGATATCTTGATCTGAAATATGTGTGACATTTCAGTGATAATAAAAAAGGCCAATGAAAAGAAAAGTGACGAATCTTTTAAAAACTAACCATTAGCAGAGGCTCTGGTACAATATCAAAGATGGGGAGACCTTCAGGAAAATCAAGCAACTGAGGACATGATTGTGGGATACTATGGACGTCGACGTATAAAGCAGTTTGTGAGACTCAAGTCGCTACGCTATGAATATAACTGTGGGCTTTATGTGGTTGTGATGGCTACTGTCACAACTTCATACTACATTATGGGCAGGGGCAGAAGGCGGACGATGAGTATCTACCAATTGCTTTCAACGTAAGTTCGAAAATGACCATTATTGATGAGGCCAACGGTTACGAGGAATTTTTATAATTACGTTCTTGTCATGACCTACTCGTTCGAAGGAAGGCACTAGGAATCCGGTCAAATGGAATCATATGAGAAAAAAGAGCGCAGTTGGTGCACCTATAGTGTAATTAATAACAATATAATTAAAAAAGAAGGGAGGAGTATTTTGAGTTATGATTTGATAGAAGGAAAGAAATCTTTGTCACAAATTGGAATAATAAGAAGTGTGCTGCAGTAGCAACTAATTTTTCACCGTGCTCCCTACCGTCAAAATGCAACGCTGAAATGCATACCAGAAAGATACGCTCAGTTTTCCACAACAGCTCGTGTTGAACACTTGCAAGAATTTCGTCTGAGGCGATGATCTTCACGACTGGATAATAGGGAAACATACAATTGCAGTGCGTGATAAAGTGCGTGATAGATATGACTGATGCAAATGCGTACCTGGCTTTCAGGAAATCGTTCCTAAGGAAAACCGTACAAACATACCGTCGTATGACCATCGTACAGCATCCCGTGTGGATGACATAGTAATAAGCATCCCTCACGTACAGAAACGTGTGAAAGAGCTGAAAACAAATACGTTATCAGGTCCGGATGAAATTCCTATTCGATTTTACAAAGAGTACTGTACGTCGTTGGCCCCTTACTTAATTTGCATTTATCGTGAATCTCCCGGCCAGCACAAAGTGCCATGTTACTGGAAAGAAGCGTAAGTGGCTTCTCTGTATAAGAAGGGTAAAAAAAAAAAAAAAACGGTCCCGCAAAATTATAGCCAATATACCCTACATCGGTTTGCAGCAGAATTCTAGAGCATATCCTGTGTTCGGCACAATAAACTTCATAGAAACCGAAAAGCTCATGTCCACGAATGAGCACGGCTTTAGAAAGAATCCCTCTTGCGAAACCCAGCTTGCTGTTATCTCACATAATATACTGCGAACTAAGGATGAAGGGCAACAGACAGATAACATCTCTCTAGATTTCCGAAAACCATTTGACACGGTGTCACATTGGAGACTGTTAACGAAGTTATGTGCATACGGAATAGACTCCCAGACATGTAATTGGCTCGAAGACTTCTTAAGTAATAGAACCCAGTATGTTGTCTTCGACGGCGAGTGTTCATCGGAAACAGCGGTAACAACAGGAGTGCCCACGACCGTTGCTATTTTCTATATATACTCGTATAAATGATCTGACGGACGGGGTGGGCAACAGTCTGCGATTGTTCGCTGACGATGCTATAGTGTACAGGAAGAAGTCGAAGATAAGTTACTGCACACTGATATAAGATGGCCTAGGCAAAATTTCCAGTTGGTGTGATGAATGGCAGCTGGCTCTGAATATAGAAAAATGTAAGTTAATGTGGATGAGTGGGAAAAACAAACCCATAATGTTCGGATACAGCAGTAGCGGTGTGATGCGTGACACACGTCGTTGAAGTATCCGGGCGTAACGGTGCGAAGCGATATGAAATGGAACGAGAATATGAGGACTGTGGTATGGAAGGCGAACGGTCGACTTCGGTTTATTGAGAGAATTTTAGGAAAGGAAGGAGACCGCAAATAGGACGCTAGTGCGACCTATTCTTGAATACTGCTCGAGTGTTTGGGATCCGGACAAGTTCGGATTTAAAGAAGACATCGAAGCAATTCAGAGGCGATCTGCTAGAATTGTCACCGGTAGATTCAATCAGCATGCAAGTGTTACGGCTATGCTTCGAGAGCTCTAGTGGGAATCCCCGGAGGAAAGAAGAAATTCATTTCGAAGAACACTGTTGAAAATTTTTAGAGAACCGACATTTCAAGCTGATTGCAGAACTATCCTACTGCTGCCAACATAAATTTCGCTTAGGGACCACGAAGCTAAGATACGAGAAATTAGCACTCATGCAGAGGCATACAGATGGTCGTTTTTCCCTCGCTCTGTCTTCGAGTGGAATAGCAAAGGAAAGGACTAGTTAAGACACAGAGTACCCTCCGCCACTCACTGCACTGTGGCTTGCGGAGTACGTATCTAGATGTAGATGCAGAGAAGATGCAATGAAAAAACTCTTTCAGTGGAAGAATTCAGAAGACAGATTAACACAACATACCCGAAAAAAGGTCATGAAATGAAGTCAACTAAGTGAAGAACATAATTCGCCTAATCTCTCACTATAAATATTAATGTACCAGGCATGCGATACAACCAGAGCCTGCACGTCATCCAGAAGCCTGAAGTTTCAGAATTGTAAAGCAAATCCTAGAACATACTTTGGGAAGCGCAAAGTTACGCTTTGTGTGGGATGCTTTCCAAAATATCTTACACTCTAAGAAAAAAAATATATATATGATGTGACTAGAAACTGCACGTGACACAGAAGTGTGAAAATCAAAGAAGTTGTGAGCTTGAGAACTGTAGAGGAAAGCGTGGAGCATACTGCGGGAGGCGTAACGTTAAGCTCTGTATGGAATACTTTCCCAAGAACACACACACACACACACACACACACACACACAAACGAGGCACCAGTAAGGAATTATCCGAATGGCATGGAAATCAGTAGATGTGACGTACACATACAGACAGGCACATAAAGTTTCAGAAAAATTAGATGATTTTATCAGGGGAAAGGCCTCCACAAATTGAGCAAGTCAATAACACGTTGGTTCATTTCTGGCACTTATACATACGGTTATTCGGCTTGGTACTGATGGTGTTGTTGGATGTCCTCCTGAGGGATGGATGCCTTATTCTCTCCAATTGGGGCGTTAGATCGTCAAAATCCAGAGCTGACTGGAGGGCCTTGCCCATAATCCCCCAAACGTTCTGAAATCGGGTGAGCTCCAGCAAGCGTGCTGACCAAGGTAGAATTTGGCAACCACGAAGACAAGCTATAGAAACTATCGCAGTGCGCGGACGGGCATTTTAAGATTTTTTTATGTGCTCCGACAGCCAGGAGAGATGGTCTGGTGTGCCCTTTCATTTCGTAGTAGAGCCCCTTTGTATGTCATCCGTTGCATCCTTACTGTTGAGTGTGACTCTACGATATTCTACGCACCGTTTTGTTGCCCTACATGGCAAGCCATCCCGGTCTTACATTATAGCAAAATGATGCCTACCCGCACAACGCGAGTGTTTCCACTGCTTGCCTTTGGGCATGGTACACCTTACCATGGACAGCAAAGTGGCCGTATTTGTCGCAGTTGAGAACGTTTGGCCGATTCTGGACAGGGCCCTCCAACCAGTTCGAGATTTTGACGATCTAACAAGCCAATGAGTCAGGTCTTGACACAACATCTCTAAGGAGAACGTCCAACAGCTCTGTCAGTCCATGCCGCAACGAATAACTGCTTGTACAGGGGCCAAAGGTGGTCCAACGCCTTATTGACTTGTTCAATTTGTGAAGATTTTTCTGTTGAATAAATCATACAATTTTTCTATAACAGTGATCATTCATTTATCTGTAAAGTCACATCATATCTAATGATTTCCCTCCCATTCGGATTACACCTACGAGGTGCAATGGCTTTTTTGCGTTAGAGAGTTTAAGCCTGAACTAAATTTTGGTTTCGGAGGCTATTTCTACGACGTTTGAAGTAGGTAGCACTTTGCTATACTGGAATAGAAGTCACATACTCTCTGCATCATGGTGACATTCATAATCAATCTCTTCAGTTTTCACGATATTTTTTTCCTTCATATGATAGGAGTAGCACTGACTCCCAACGGTTTAAGACGACTTTCTTCGATTTCATTGTTGATACCAAGTGGTCACTATCCCAATAGTCATCTAAGAATAGCACCAAAGCCTCGTTCAAATGTTAATTTTGAAGACTTACCAAAAATCGGTAGGTATACGTTGCAAAGATCCGATAATTGTAGATGCAATTTCAAACCCTTGTCGATTTTGTCGTTCATAGTGTTTCATTGTGGGCATCAAATAACTATCAAAAACTATTTGTGTCTCTATAGCAGTATCCGAACAACTTCATCATAGGTTTGTAGCTAGGAAGATCCGATATGGTGTATGAAGTCCTTCTAATTTTTAACGTCGATTTGTGTCAGCCGAAACATGTGGGTGTGGGGTTTCAATCCTTGGCTAATATCGATTTGTCTGTTTCCATAACCCGCGGTACATGATACAAGAGCAATTGGCATTGATTCCAGTGGAGCTGTCAAACAGTGTTAAACATTTAGTTATTTTTCATGGGTAACTGTAACTAGGAAACCAAAACTATCTCGTTCCATTTTTAGTACTGCCAGTTTGGAGGTACATCGTAGTTCCAAGTTAAGAACTTTGATTATTAAATCTTCCGATAACAAAACTACATTCACAAATAAAAGTTAACTTGTTTTATCACAGACTGGGCAATAAGCAGGAAATTAGTAGCATCTGAAGATCCTACCATTCCAGTAGAAATTATAGAAAAAATAGTTTTTATCGGTACTACCGTGTAATACCGATCCCCCGCAACCCCCCCCCCCCCCCCCCCCCCCCCCCCCACGCCGCGTGAAATATGGACCTCACCGTTGGTGGGGCGGCTTGCGTTACTCAGCGATACAGATTACCGGTACCGTAGGTGCAACCACAACGGAGGGGTATCTGTAGAGAGGCCAGACAAACGTGTGGTTCCTGAAGAGGGGCAGCAGCCTTTTCAGTAGTTGCAGGAGCAACAGTCTGATCTGGCCTTGTAACACTAATCAAAACGGCCTTGCTGTGCTGGTACTGCGAACGGCTCAAACCAAGGGGAAACTACAGCCCTAATTTTTCCCGAGAGCATAAAGCTTTACTGTATGGTTAAATGATGATGGCGTCCTCTTGAGTAAAATATTCTGGAGGTAAAACAGGCCCCCATTCGGATCTCCGAGCGGGGACTACTCAGGAGGACGTCGTTATCAGGAGAAAGAAAACTGGCGTTCTACGGATCGGAGCGTGGAATGTCAGATCCCTTAATCGGGCAGGAAGGCTAGAAAATTTAAAAAGGGAAATGGATAGGTTAAAGTTAAATATAGTGGGAATTAGGGAGGTTCGGTGGCAGGAGGAACAAGACTTCTTGTCAGGTGAATACAGTGTTATAAATACAAAATGAAATAGGGGCAATACAGGAGTAGGGTTAATAATGAATAAAAAATGGGAATGCGGGTAAGCTACTTCAACCAGAATAGTGACCGCATTTTGTGATAAAGATAGATATGAAGCCCACGCCTACCACAGTAGTACAAATTTATATCCCAGCTAGTTCCGCAGATGACGAAGAGATTGATGAAGTGTATGATGAGATAAAAGAAATTATTCAGATACTGAAGGGAGACGAAAATTTAATAGTCATTGGTGACTGGAATTCGATAGTAGGAAAAGGAAGAGAAGGAAACGTAGAATGTGAATATGGAATGGGGGTAAGGAATGAAAGATGAAGCCCCCTAGTAATATTTTGCACAGAGCATAACTTAATCATAGCAAATACTTGGTTCAAGAAGCATGAAAGAAGGTTGTATGCGTGGAAGAGGCCTGGAGATACTGTAAGTTTTCGGATAGATTATATAATGGTAAGGCAGAGATTTAGGATCTAGGTTTTAAATTGTAAGACATTTCCAGGGGCAGATGTGGACTCTGACCACAATCTATTGGTTATGAACTGAAGACTAAAACTGAAGAAACTGCAAAAAGGTGGGAAGTTAAGGAGATCGGACCTGGATATACTAACAGAACCAGAGGTTGTAGAGAATTTCAGGGAGAGCATAAGGGAGCGAGTCACAGGAATGAGGAAAGAAATACAGTAGAAGAAGAATGGGTATCTTTGAGGGATGAAATAGTGAAGGCCGCAAAGGATCAAGTAGGTATAAAGTCATGGGCTACTAGAAATTCTCGGGTAACAGAATATATATTGAATTTAATTGATGGTGGGAGAAAATATAATAATGCAGTAAATGAAGCAGGCAAAAAGGAATACAAACGTCTCAGAAATTAAATCGACAGGAAGTGCAAAACGACTAAGCAGGGACGGCTAGAGGACAAATGTAAGGCTGTAGAGGCACATATCACTAGGGGTAAGAGAGATACTGCCTACAGGAAAATTAAAGAGACCTTTGGAGAAAAGAGAACCACTTGTATGAATATCAAGAGCTCAGGTGGAAACACAGATAAGAAGGGAAAGCAGAAAGGAGGGAGGTGTATATATAGGGTCTATAAAAGGGCAATGTACTTGAGTACAATATTATGGAAATGGAAGAGGATGTAAATGAAGATGAAATGGGAGATATGATACCGTGTGAAGAGTTTGACGGAACACCGAAAGATCTCAGTCGAAAAAAGGCCCCTGGAGTAGACATTCCATTAGAACTACTGATAGACTTGGGAGAGCCAGCCCTGACAAAACTCTACCATCTAGTGAGCAAGATGTACAAGATAGGCGAAATACCCTCAGACTTCAAGAAGAATATAATAATTCCAATCCCAAAGAAAGCAGGTGTTGACAGATGTGAAAATTACCGAACTATCCGTTTAATAAGTCACGGCTGCAAAATACTGAGACGAATTCTATACAGACGAATGGAAAAACTGGTGGACGCCGACCTCGGGGAAGATCAGTTTGGATTCCGTAGAAATGTTGGAACACCTGAGGCAATACTCATCCTACGACTTATCTTAGAACATAAATTCAGGAAAGGCAAACCTACGTTTCTAACATTTGTAGACTTAGACAAAGCTTGTGGCAATGTTGACTGGAATGCTCTCTATTCTGAAGGTGGCAGGTGTAAAATTCAGCTAGCGAAAGGCTATTTACAATTTGTACAGAAACCAGATGGTAGTTATAAGAGTCGAGGGGCATGAAAGGGAAGCAGTGGTTGGGAAGGGAGTGAGACAGGGTTGTAGCCTCTCTCCGATGTTATTCAATCTGTATATTGACCAAGCAGTAAAGGAAACAAAAGAAAGATTCGGAGTAGGTGTTACAATCCATGGAGAAGAAATAAAAACTTTGAGGTTCGCCGATGACATTGTAATTCTGTAAGAGACAGCAAAGGACTTGGAAGAGCAGTTGAACGGATTTGACAGTGTCTTGAAAGGAGGGTATAAGATGAGCATCAACAAAAGCAAAACGAGGATAATGGAATGTAGTCGAATTAAGTCAGGTGATGCTGAGGGAATTAGATTAAGAAATGAGACACTTAAAGTAGTAAAGGAGTTCTGCTATTTGGGGAATAAAATAACTGATGATGGTCGAAGTAGAGTGGATATAAAATGTAGACTGGCAATGGCAAGGGAAGCGTTTCTGAAGAAGAGGAATTTGTTAACATCGAGTATAGATTTAAGTGCCAGGCACTTGTTTCTGAAAGTATTTATATGGCGTGTAGCCATGTACGGAAGTGAAACATGGACGATAAATAGTCTGGACAGGAAGAGAGTGGAAGCTTTCGAGATGAGGTGCTACAGAAACAAAAGAAAAAGTATGAATTAAGATACACGAAGAAGATTTAAAATCTTTGAGGTTCGCCAATGACATTATAATTCTGTCAGAGACAGAAAAAGAACTCTAACAGCACTTGAACGGAATGGACAGTGTCTTGAAAGGAGGATATAATATGAACATCAACAAAAGCAAAACGAGGGCAATGGAATGTAGTGGAATTAAATCGGGTGATGCTGAGGGAATTAGATTATCAAATGAGACACTTAAAGTATTAAATGAGTTTTGCTATTAGCGGTGCTACAGAAGAATGCTAAAGATTAGATGGGTAGATCACATAACTAATGGGGAGGTATTGAACAGAATTGGGGAGAAGAGAAATTTGTGGCACAACTTGACTAGAAGAAGGTATCGGTTGGTAATACATGCTCTGAGGCTCAAGGGATCACCAATTCAGTATTGGAGGACGGCGTGGAGGGTAAAAATAGTAGAGGGAGACCAAGAGATGAATACACTAAGCAGATTCAGAAGGATGTAGGTACTGGGAGATGAAGAAGCTTGAACAGGATAGAGCCGCATGGAGAGCTGCATCAAACCAGTCTCTGGACTGAAGACCACAACAACAACATCGGTGAAATGGATTAACGGTATTTTGGATCATTTTATATAAGCAAAGAAGATGATATATCAGCTTTTGTGATCGTATATTGCTTTTTATTACAATCTTTCAACAATATAACATACGTGAAAGTTAGAAACAGTATCGTATTTTTACAAACACTGAATACTCGGCAGAAATTATGCGAACACAGAATAATGGCTCGCACCGCGTTTATGGGGTATGTGCAATTTCGGAACTAGAATGCTACGCGGGGCCGCCGTCGCTGGCGCAGAAACAAAACCATTACAACACTAATACATGCATACTTTTGCTAAGGCAACTCTATATCATCGTGTTCGTAGGAAAGTCAGCATTTTTATGTATAATCATGGGAGGAAACATTATAACGCTAATTTCCTCATACTAGCTTACCTGTTCACACCTGGCAACCTTCCGTAATTGTCTCGTGAAACGGTAGGTAATCTCACTTTGATGTTTTATTTACATCTTTTACTCGTCATTGGTAATAGGTTTTTTTAAGAAACTGCGTATCAGTAGCTATGGAAAAGAATTTTTATTTAAAAAAATTAGCTGTACAGGGATGTTGGGTGGCAACTCTAACACATTTTGTTTGTTTATACGTTACTTGGAAAGGTAGGCTTAAGCGCGGAGCTTAGATATTATGTCATTTAGAGCGGTATGTGCACATACTGGGTAGATTATTTTTTGACAATAAAGAATGGAGTGTAATGTTGTTTCTCAGATCCTCCTAACGTGTAATGCTTACTTTCAGCTACAATAACACTAATAAATATTCAGTAGGTTTAATTAGTCGTGTCATAACGTCTCCACTTAAGCTGAAAAATGTACGTTTCCAATAAATAGCGACAATATCTTTTAGGAACGTTTATGGAGTCACTCTCACACACCATTCACAATAAACTCGTATGGTCAGCCAGAAAATTATCTTTACATGTAATTTACGGAGACTGTTATGTGGAGGAAACAAAGGTAGGTGAATGTAGGAGCAGTAAACTTTACCGAACAATGTGTCCAGTCACCGAGATGTACATTTAATACAAAGATACAGCGTCAGGGGAAAATGGTAGCTCGCAGCCAAGAGGAAATGTGATTTGTGTTCCATTCTACTTCTTGATGTCTTATTCAGTCCATACTACAGACAGTTTTGCAATGAAATGGGTTCTACAAGTAGAAAGATAAGTCTGCAGAACAACATGAAGAGGAAGTAATTATTATTGTCGTTCCAGAATCATTGACATGTACATTGTTATACATTTTAGTTTTAATTTATTTGTTTAATCTGATCAGGAAAATAGGGCAGAATAAGTGACACAATGGAAATATGGAGCTCATGTTGACCTGTCATTAGTGGAAGGAATGCCAAGTGTGTCAGTCTGTGTTTCATTAGTTACAGACCTGGGTCTGTCGCCACGGTGTAACGCCGGAATGTGTTACACTTGAACAACTTAGTTTCTCTCTTTACTGCCTATTAAATTTGGAATGACGTTTAATGCTGTATAAAACACTCTGCACTTTATTAAGACATTTTAACGATATGTGAAATTTCTCTTTGTTGCTTTAGCAAGTTAGATGTAAACTCGGTACATCCAGCACGGATGCTGCTACTGGAAAAAACAGTAAGCCGTACGTGTAAAGCATGTAATTTATCCTGTTTCAGAGAGCGAGCTGGAACTCTATTACTGAGAAACGTTGCTGGATGTTGTAAAAACGAGTAACGTGTTCCCGTTGTGGACTTGGAATGTAACACTTGCCTCAGAGTAGTAAAAAGTTCATTACTTGCACTGCCAGAGAAAGTCGACAGCTTCTTCACCGGTGTTCTTGTACAGTTTCTTCTCCCAGACCACACATCTCTGTTGGAAAGCTATTTCCAGCAGGAATTTTAGCCCTTTTTCCTCCACCGCAGTTGAGTCTTGCAGCGAGCGTAAGAAATGTGAAATAAGACTGTTTATTGCATTACACAAGGATGGAAATTCTATAACGAGGTCATGAGGGCGTCTTCAAACCCCTAGGACACTTCAGGAACTCCGACAGGCACTGGTGCAAAAATGGGAGGTTTAACCTAGCAGCTGCTCGACCATCTGTGTACGTGGGCATGGTGATCATATCCCATATTGAAGGCGGGGTACATGAGCAGGAAACAGTGGCGTTTTGTAGCTCATGTGTTTCGGCACGGTTTTCTCAACTTACCACCAATACTGTGGACTTGCAGATCTGTGTCGTGTGTGTTCCCTGTGTGCCTATGATATTAGCGAGAGCCCGCAGCTCGTGGTCGTGCGGTAGCGTTCTCGCTTCCCGCGCCCGGGTTCCCGGGTTCGATTCCCGTCGGGGTGGGCCGGCAGCGGTGGTCTCGCGGTTCTAGGCGCGCAGTCCGGAACCGTGCGACTGCTACGGTCGCAGGTTCGAATCCTGCCTCGGGCATGGATGTGTGTGATATCCTTAGGTTAGTTAGGTTTAAGTAGTTCTAAGTTCTAGGGGACTGATGACCATAGATGTTAAGTCCCATAGTGGTCAGGGCCATTTGAACCATTTTTTTACTAGCGAAAGTTTTGTGTAGTGCCACGTTGTGTGGCACCAGATCCGGCAATTATCCTTAATTTATGAGCATGAGTGTAGTTTGATTTTTCAGATGAGTAATGGCTGTTGTCGTGTACGACGTGAAACTTCTGAAAGCGAATTCCCCACAACCACCGTAGGAGGTACAATTGATCAACCCTTGGTATACATTATGCTTGGGTGCCATTTCCACAACAACATGCAGTTTGTTTTTCCTCGACTCGATGGCATCTACCAGCAGGACAATGCACCGTGTCACACAGCTCGCCGTGTACCTGCTTGGTTCGAAGAGCACCACGATTAGTTTACTGTACTCCACTGGCCGCCGAACTCCTTGGATTTAAACCCAGTCGAGAATCTGTGGGGCCACTTCGATCGGGCTGTTCGTGCCAAGAAACCTAGTACAGCTGTCAGCGGCACTGGAGTCGGCATGGTTTCGTATCTGTCGATATCTTCAAGAACCTCATCGACTCGCTTGAACGTATCGCGGGGTTCCGCACTGCAAAAGCTGGTTAGTCTGGCTGATGATAGGTGGTCACATTAATCTGAATTGATAGTCTAATTTCTTTTCGCCTGACTGTAAAGGAAGTCACATTTGTTAATTTTGTTGCTGCCTGTTTTGTTTCTCAGTAAGTAGTTCTCGTAAAGCAGACTGTCCAACAATGCCTGAAAGCTCCATCAAAATGGTAAAAGTCTAAGAATATCTAGTAGTATACATTCGTTGGGTGGCTCGTGAATCATATGGTGCAGGAGATAAAGTTCATGAACTGTCTACAGCACAGCTGATAAAGAAAAATCATTCGCTAAAAGTACCTTCATAGCTTTCTTTGTACATACAGACTACAGGAATAGAACAATCGAACGACACCAGATGACGACTATGTGTACCCGTTCACATGCACATAACTGAACATTGCATAACTCTCATAGTTACAAGTAGCAAATGTAGTATTTCATCCTAGATACAAACAAATTTCGTACTACCAGTTACACATTATCCCCGGAATGAGTGGCAGAATTTTCTACGTCCAACTTTTCGTAATGTGAGTTGTGTGTGAAACCAGACCCAATTACAATAATGAAATGATCTGTTAGTGGAACTGCAGATCCTTAGTCAATAGCGTTTCTGTTCTGATTCGTTGTAATAACCCCGGTCATCTTCCTCGAACGGTGCCATCAGCGCTTCGAATTTTCTCGTAGGTGCGTTGTCCTTACGATCTCCCAGCCTACACAGCGTTTTATATTAACATGACACAATGCAATCTTCCAAGGAGAGCTTTTCACGGTTATTGAGCAACTCAGGCGGATATAATTGAATACAAATTTATTGAAATGCAATTGTTTCATGCTGACAGTTCGATGCAGGCATTTTGATTTATAGATGAGGTCGTGCCCCGCAGTCTGACATTAGAGTTTATCCTGTGAACAGCAGATTACCAGCTAGGAGCATTCACACTGGTTATTACCGCCGAAGATTCCCACGTGAGACATGAATTATTGTCCGCCGATTTCCGTCAGCAGACGTCACTCGCATGGGAGGGCTAGAAACGAGTTTAGACTTCGCGTGGGATGTAATCGGCAGGCAAACGAGTGCTCAGCTTTACTGTCCTCAAGTCATTTCGCGGCCGCTCCTGCGGTGCCCATGTTCAATGTTCCCGTTCATGTCGCCAGCCTTTACTTTAATTTCCTGCTTTCTAGGTCAGAGCCTCTCAATGTTCTACGTTAAATTAAGAAATTTTTTGAGCATTATTTAATTGATGACTTGCAGAGTTTACCTCAACTAGATGACTAATTCTTTCTGAGATATCTACTATACAGTTTTGTCCATTTTGCATTGGCTACAGGCAACTATCAGTTAGGAACCCTGCAGCTACAATGATCAGTTATGCTCGGAAAAATTATCACTTAGCAGTTTCTAACTAAAATAAACATACTGTGTAGAATAATGTGCAAATTATAGTACAGTTTTTTTAAATCAATCGAAACAGTAAATCATCTGTGTGTATCTTCGGATGTCTGAAGCATATATTCGTAACAATTCTACTTTATTAAATCAAACTGATTGTATTACGGCCCACATCTCGTGGTCGTGCGGTAGCGTTCTCGCTTCCCACGCCCGGGTTCCCGGGTTCGCTTCCCGGCGGGGTCAGGGATTTTCACTTGCCTCGAGATGACTGGTTGTTGTTGCGTCGTCAATATCATCATTCATCCCCATTACGGTCGTAGGAAGGAAATGGCAAACCACCTCCGCTAGGACCTTGCCTAGTACGGCGGTGCGGGTCTCTTGCATCGTCTCCTACGCTCTGTTACGGAGTGTGGGACTTCATCATCATCATCATCATCATAACATCATGAGTAAATGATGTAGTTTTATAAATGTGCATGAGCTAGAGCTGAGATGGCCTGGAGCTTAACTTCGACTAGTCATGTATGAATCACAGTAGATGCATGTCCAAGGTTCACCCAGTTGCACACGGAGCCGTTGAGTACCGCAAATTAAATTTGGTGGATAAATTTGCTATATAATCAGAAACTCAAATGAAACTGCTCAAAACTAGTTATTTTTGTCATTTTCCACAAAATAGGAAAAACTGATAATTTTTGACGAATTGTAGAGCACTTGGTACTGGGCGTAAAAAAAGTTGTACTAATGAAATTTGCAGAGAATTATGTGCTCTTTTAAAAAGGAAGTAGATGTAAAACCGCTAGGAGCACAAGAAAATTAATTTTTTGGAAAAATTTTCGAAGTCTATTGCCTACAGAAAGTGCTGAAAAACTAAGTTATTTAATTAAAATTTAGTATTCCATTCATTCCAAACACATGAACGAGTTAAAGGAAAACGAAATCTTCTACACACCCTTTGCAAAGTGTATCTATTGTTTGACTGGCCAGCAAGAGATTGATAAAATTAATGAAAATGTCGTGATTTCACTTTAAAGAAATGTAACTTATCAACAGTAGCCACAGTTGATAATTTGGGGACGATCATTGCAGTAACACAGACAATAATCTTAGAAATTTGCTTGCATGAAACAATAGAATGCACATTGATGTTCACAAAAGTACAGTAAATATTTGCTTGAGTCAAATGGCTCTGAGCACTATGGGACTTAACATCTGAGATCATCAGTCCCCGAGAACGTAGAACTACTTAAACCTAACTAACCCAAGGACATCACAAAATCTATGCCTGAGGCAGGATTCGAACCTGCCACCACAGATGTCACGGGGTTCCAGACTGAAACGCCTAGAACAGCTCGGCCATGCTTGAGTCAAGCTCGTGCTGGTATGCAATGTACTATTAAAAAATGGTCGATACCTCCATATAGGGGAACTATACGGAATAGAAAAGCAACTTGAATCACTCAACAGAGGAATGTCCAATAGACCTGACGGGATACCAATTCGATTCTAACTGAGTACGCGGAAGAACTTGCCCCTTCTAAAAGCCGTGTACCGCAAGTCTCTAGAGGAACGGAAGGTTCCAAATGATTGGAAAAGAGCACAGGTAGTCCCAGTTTTCAGGAAGGGTCGTCGAGCAGATGCGCAAAACTATCTCTGACGTTGATCTGTTGTAGGATTTTAGAGTATGTTTTTTGCTCGCCTATCATGTCGTTTCTGGAAACCCAGAATCTACTCTGTAGGAATCAACATGGATTCCGGAAACAGCGGTCGGTGAGACCCAACTCGCTTTATTTGTTCATGATACCCAGAAAATATTAGATACAGGCTCCGAGGTAGATTGTATTGACTTCCGGAAGGCGTTCGATACAGTTCCGCACTGTCGCCTGATAAACAAAGTAAGAGCGTACGGAATATCAGACCAGCTGTGTGGCTGGATTGAAGAGTTTTTAGCAAACAGAACACAGCATGCTGTTATCACTGGAGAGACGTCTACAGACGTTAAAGTAACCTCTGGCGTGTTACAGGGGAGTGTTATGGGACCATTGCTTTTCACAATATATGTAAATAGCCTAGTAGATAGTGTCGGCAGTTCCACGCTGCTTTTCGCGGATGATACTGTAGTATGCAGAGAGGTTGCAGCATTAGAAAATTGCAGCGAAATGCAGGAAGATCTGCAGCGGATAGGCACTTGGTGCAGGGAGTGGGAAATGACTCTTAACATAGACAAATGTAATGTACTGCGAATACAAAGAAAGAAGGATCCTTTATTGTGCGATTATATGATAGCGGAACAAACACTGGTAGCAGTTACTTCTGTGAAATATCTGGGAGTATGCGTGCGGAACGATTTGAAGTGGAATGATCATATAAAATTAGTTGTTGGTATGGCGGGTACCTGGTTGAGATTCACTGGGAGAGTCCTTAGAAAATGTAGTCCATCAACAAAGGAGGCGGCTTACAAAACACTCTTTCGACCTGTACTTGCTCATCAGAGTGGGATCCGTACCAGGTCGGGTTGATGGAGGAGTTAGAGAAGATCCAAAGAAGAGCGGCGCGTTTCGTCACAGGGTTATTTGGTAAGCGTGAATGCGCTACGGAGATGTTTAGCAAACTCAAGTGGCAGACTCTGCAAGAGAGGTGCTCTGCATCGCGATGTAGCTTGCTGTCCAGGTTTCGAGACGGGGCGTTTCTGGATGAGGTATCGAGTATATTGCTTCCCCCTACTTATGTCTCCCGTGGAGATAGCGTGTGTAAAATTAGAGAGATTCGGCGCGCACGGAGGCTTTCCGGCAGTCGTTCTTCCCACGAACCATACACGACTGGAACAGGAAAGGGAGGTAATGACAGTGGCACGTAAAGTGCCCTCCGCCACACACCGTTGGGTGGCTTGCAGAGTATAAATGTAGATGTAGATGTAGAATGGTGATTAGCATTCCAAATATGTGCAGCTCGCAAATGCAAGTTAAAACTAGATCGAAGATCCAAATAAGTAAAATCACCGAGGAAGGAACACAAGTTGGCGAACAAACCTTGCAGATTTTGAGCTGTTCAGAGCAAAGACAGCGCTAGTGCTAAAATGCGACACTTACTCAAAGTGCTCCCCAGAACCCTGTTAGATTGGAGGTGAGGATTCACTACTTTCAATTCAGTGCTGAGCAAAAATTCCTCTGAATACGGCACAACAGAGAGGAAGCCTGCTAAAATTTCTCCACCATCGTTTGATGCATGTACATTAACTGACCAGAGGCTGGTACGGTGTATTTGCTGTGTCGCCGTTCAATGGCTCAGACATTCACGCCACAGCAGCTATGCAGTAACCCAGATGATTGGCCGACTACATCCGGTATGTTTTTTTTTTTTTGTCGTCAGCCTACTGACTGGTTTGATGCGGCCCGCCACGAATTCCTTTCCTGTGCTAACCTCTTCATCTCAGAGTAGCACTTGCAACCTACGTCCTCAGTTATTTGCTTTCCAATCTCTGTCTTCCTCTACAGTTTTTGCCCTCTACAGCTCCCTCTAGTACCATGGAAGTCATTCCCTCATGTCTTAGCAGATGTCCTATCATCCTGTCCCTTCTCCTTATCAGTGTTTTCCACATAGTCCTTTCCTCTCCGATTCTGCATAGAACCTCCTCATTCCTTACCTTATCAGTCCACCTAATTTTCAACATTCGTCTATAGCACCACATCTCAAATGCTTCGATTCTCTTCTGTTCCGGTTTTCCCACAGTCCATGTTTCACTACCATACAATGCTGTACTCCAGACGTACATCCTCAAAAATTTCTCCCTCAAATTAAGGCCGGTATTTGATATTAGTAGACTTCTCTTGGCCAGAAATACCTTTTTTGCCATAGCGAGTCTGCTTTTGATGTCCTCCTTGCTCCGTCCGTAATTGGTTATTTTACTGCCTAGGTAGCAGAATTCCTTAACTTCATTGACTTCGTGACCATCAATCCTGATGTTAAGTTTCTCGCTGTTCTCATTTCTACTACTTCTCATTGCCTTCGTCTTTCTCCGATTTACTCTCAAACCATACTGTGTACTCATTAGACTGTTCATTCCGTTCAGCAGATCATTTAATTCTTCTTCACTTTCACTCAGGATAGCAATGTCATCAGCGAATCGTATCATTGATATCCTTTCACCTTGTATTTTAATTTCACTCCTGAACCTGTCTTTTATTTCCATCATTGCTTCCTCGATGTACAGATTGAAGAGTAGGGGCGAAAGGCTACAGCCTTGTCTTACACCCTTCTTAATACGAGCACTTCGTTCTTGATCGTCCACTCTTATATTCCTTCTTGGTTGTTGTACGTATTGTATATGACCCGTCTCTCCCTATAGCTTACCCCTACTTTTTTCGGAATCTCGAACAGCTTGCACCATTTTATATTGTCGAACGCTTTTTCCAGGTCTACAAATCCTATGAAAGTGTCTTGATTTTTCTTTAGCCTTGCTTCCATTATTAGCCGTAACGTCAGAATTGCCTCTCTCGTCCCTTTACTTTTCCTAAAGCCAAACTGATCGTCACCTAGCGCATTCTCAATTTTCTTTTCCATTCTTCTGTACGTTATTCTTGTAAGCAGCTTCGATGCATGAGCTGTTAAGCTGATTGTGCGATAATTCTCGCACTTGTCAGCTCTTGCTGTCTTCGGAATTGTGTGGATGATGCTTTTCCGAAATTCAGATGGTATATCGCCAGACTCATATATTCTACACACCAACGTGAATAGTCGTTTTGTTGCCACTTCCCCCAATGATTTTGGAAATTCTGATGGAATGTTATCTATCCCTTCTGCCTTATTTGACCGTAAGTCCTCCAAAGCTCTTTTAAATTCCGATTCTAATACTGGATCCTCTATCTCTTCTAAATCGACTACTGTTTCTTCTTCTATCACATCAGACAAATCTTCACCCTCATAGAGGCTTTCAATGTATTCTCTCCACCTATCTGCTCTCTCCTCTGCATTTAACAGCGGAATTCCCGTTGCACTCTTAATGTTACCACCATTGCTTTTAATGTCACCAAAGGTTGTTTTGATTTTCCTGTATGCTGAGTCTGTTCTTCGATGTCTTCACATTTTTCCTGCAGCCATTTCGTCTTAGCTTCCCTGAACTTCCTATTTATTTCATTCCTCAGCGACTTGTATTTCTGTATTCCTGATTTTCCCGGAACATGTTTGTACTTCCTCCTTTCATCAATCAACAGAAGTATTTCTTCTGTTACCCATGGTTTCTTCGCAGCTACCTTCTTTGTAGCTATGTTTTCCTTCCCAACTTCTGTGATGGCCCTTTTTAGAGATGTCCATTCCTCTGCCTACTGCGCTATTCTTTATTGCTGTATCTATATCGTTAGAGAACTTCAAACGTATCTCGCCATTCCTTAGTTCTTCCGTATCCCACTTCTTTGTGTATTGATTCTTCCTGACTAATGTCTTGAACTTCAGCCTACTCTTCATCACTACTATATTGTGATCTGAGTCTATATCTGCTCCTGGGTCCGCCTTACAATCCAGTATCTGATTTCGGAATCTCTGTCTGACCATGATGTAATCTAATTGAAATCTTCCCGTATCTCCCGGCCTTTTCCAAGTATACCTCCTCCTCTTGTGATTCTTGAACAGGGTATTCGCTATTACTAGCTGAAACTTGTTACAGAACTCAATTAGTCTTTCTCCTCTTTCATTCCTTGTCCCAAGCCCATATTCTCCTGTAACCTATTCTTCTTCTCCTTCCCCTACAACTGCATTTCAGTCGCCCATGACTATTAGATTTTCGTGACCCTTTACATACTGCATTACCCTTTCAATATCCTCATACACTTTCTCTATCTGTTCATCTTCAGCTTGCGACGTTGGCATGTATACCTGAACTATTGTTGTCGGTGTTGGTCTGCTGTCGATTCTGATTAGAACAACCCGGTCACTGAACTGTTCACAGTAACAGACCCTCTGCCCTACCTTCCTATTCATAACGAATCCTACACCTGTTATACCATTTTCTGCTGCTGTTGATATTACCCGATACTCATCTGACCAGAAATCCTTGTCTTCCTTCCACTTCACTTCACTGACCCCTACTATATCTAGATTGAACCTTTGCATTTCCCTTTTCAGATTTTCTAGTTTCCCTACCACGTTCAAGTTTCTGACACTCCACGCCCCGACTCGTAGAACGTTATCCTTTCGTTGATTATTCAATCTTTTTCTCACGGTAACCTCCCCCTTGGCAGTCCCCTCCCGGAGATCCGAATGGGGGACTATTCCGGAATCTTTTGCCAATGGAGAGATCATCATGACACTTCTTCAATTACAGGCCACATGTCCTGTGGATACACGTTACGTGTCTTTAATGCAGGGGTTTCGATTGCCTTCTGCATCCTCATGTCATTGATCATTGCTGATTCTTCCGCCTTTAGGGGCAATTTCCCACCCCTAGGACAAGAGAGTGCCCTGAACCTCTATCCGCTCCTCCGCCCTCTTTGACAAGGCCGTTGGCAGAATGAGGCTGACTTCTTATGCCGGAAGGCCGGTATGTAAGGTTCTGAATTATTCTCACATTGTAGATAGGAAAGTGGGTGTGTCATATGTTTGCATCTGCCCACAGGATGTACATATTCGGCACGCCAGAAATACGCTGAGGACCTGTGGACGCTATGCTCTAACATTTATGAATACGATTCTGCAGCAGCCTTGCTGCTTGGTGCTGGCGCATCACACGGCGCTGCTCGCCAGTAGCGTTGTTGGATTTACGATGCTGCCTTGTTGCTCGCTGCCCGCCGGGAGATATTACACTGCAGCTTTTCACATATCGAACAGAGTGCTAGCAGCGTCATGTGCGGAACTGCTGGAATGGCCTTGAGGCAGCCAAGCATGGCTCAACTTTCAGGACATACGGTGATGGCCGCGGAACGAAACGCTTACCAGCATGGTATCATCGTCTAGTGAGGATCGTAGCGAGCAGTGGGGTAAGCAGTGATGGTGCAGGTCAAATCGACCGACAAGACACAATGGGTTTGATTCATCATCACTAGGCCATGCCGGCGAGCAGCGAGGCAGCGTAAGATTTGCGCCGCTTTGCGGACAATGGTATCTGGCCACTTCGCGGTCGCATAGTTCTGCGAACCAGCTGCCGAACTGAGTTCCAAGCCATCCTGTATTAAAAGCACCAAGATCACCAGGGCTCTTGGATACACATCCACTCGATTGCCTGAGGGAAGAGAAATTCAAGAATATTACTCCAGATGCCACTATGTATTTCCCCTCCAGCAAAGTTAAGAAAATGCAACTGCGAAATTTACTTATTATTGCAGTGCGATATGTGACTGTATTGTCACACCATAGTTCTGTACACAGGATTTTATCAGTAAAATTATAAAACATAGAAATAAAATTGAGAGGGATACGATAACAACAGATGTGTAACATAAAACTCCGTGGGCGAATCAACACAAATACCAGCGGTGTCATCTTATAAAAAGGAGACAATGAGCTTGATGAAGAAGTTAGTCCATAAGTTATCATGAAGATTAAAAAATAGCAGAATTTTAAAAAAAATGAAGGATTTAAAAAGGGAAAGTCTATTACTACGTGAAATCGAGAAAACATAAAAATTTACACTTTGCCAATAACGGCACACCTGCGACTTAATGTTTTTTTGACACTCGGTGGTGGCGCCATCGCTGGTCGAAATAGAAGCCTGCAGGGAGGAGTAGTTGGCGGGTTTCTGTGTGGCAAGACGGTTGGTGTCTGCTAGATTTGAGAATACGGAAGTGCTTACAATGTTTCGATGGTTTACTCTGCATGTGGAGATGTCTTATAATCGTGGCTTGAGGCGGAGATTATTGGACTTCCTTTCTTAAAGGAGAACTGTGGTGACACGTATAATAAGCAAAGGATTGATGCGGTACGTCAACTTGTGTGTTCCTACGGACTACTTCTGCTGTGTTCAAAGGTGGTCTGCATTTCCCGTTGCTCCAATCATGGAGTATACGAGTAGTGGACAAATTATTCCACTTTTAATATCAGTTAGATTACATCATAGTCAGAGATTCCGAAATTAGATACTGGTTTGTAAGGCGTACCCAGTAGCAGATATAGACTCAGAACACAATTAGCAGTGATGAAGAGTAGGATAAAGTGTAAGAGATTGGTCACGAAGAGTCAATACGCAAATAATTAGAATACAACACTACTAAGGAATGACGAGATACTCTTGAAGTTCTTTAAGGCTATAGACACAGCAGTAAGGAATAGCTCAGTAGGTAATACAATTGAAGAGGAATGGACATCTCTAAAAAGGGCAATGGGCAATCACAGCTGTAAAAACATAGGTACAAAGGACGTAACTACGAAGAAACAGTGGGTAACAGAAGAAGTATTTCAGTTTATCGGTGAAAGAAGAAAGTACAAAAATGTTCAGGGAAATTCACGAGTACAGAAATACAAATCACTGAGGAATGACATAAACAGGAAGTGCAGGGAAGCTAAGGCGAACTGGCTGCTAGAATGACTAGCGCAGCCGAAGTAGTTCGTTTCCCAGGAGCGCCAAAGCGACCCGAAGGTGTCCGATGCACTTCTATTGCAATATCGTTACTTTTATGTTTCTCAAAACTAGTGAAATTCAATAAACAAAAGTGATAGAGTCGTAGGGTAACCATGAGAGATTGTCATACCAAAATCTGAGTTAAAAACGATTAAAAGTATAGAAATAATTAAGAAGAGATGTTAGGCGTCTTGGCACCTAGCACCCGAACGTGCCGACCAATCAGAATCAAGTTCAGTACAATTTTCGGACTCTCCCACTGGACTGGTACATACTGTACCATCTGTCGCTTGTACCTCACTCCACTTTTGTACCATATGCTACTTCACGTGTATCAAGCTGCATCAAGGTGAGCTTCTAGAAACGTAAAAGACTGACGGCCACAGCCAGGAATATCACACCAAGTTGCTCATAAGAATAGTACACAGAAGAATGGAAAAGAAAATTGAGGATGTGATAGATGATCAATTTGGCTGTAGGAAAGGTAAAGGCACCAGAGAGGCAACTCTGATATTGCTATTGATAATGGAGGCACGACTAACGAAAAATCAAGACACGTTCATAGAATCTGTCGACCTGTAAAATGCGTTGGACAGTGTAAAATGGTGCAAGGTGTTCGAAATTCTGAGAAAAGTAGGGTAAGGACGGGTAATTTACAATATTTAAAGAGCCAGAGGAAATAATAAGAATGGACGATCAAGGACAAAGTTTTCGGATAAAAAGGGTGTAGGACAGGGACGTAGGTTTTCGTCCCTGCTGTTCAATTTGTACATCGAAGAAGCAATAATGGAAATAAAAGAAAGGTTCAGGAACGGCATTAAAATTCAAGGTGAAAGGATATCAATGATACGATTCGCTGATGACATTATTATCCTGAGTGAAAGTGAAGAAGCATTACATGATCGGCTGAATGGAATGAACGGTCTAACTGGTACAGAATATGAGGTGAGAGTAAATCGAAGAAAGACGAAAGTAATGAGAAGTAGCAGAAATGAGAACAGCCAGGCAGCAAGATAGTCAACCGTGGACGGAGCGAGGAGGACGTACACAGCAGACTAGCACTGGCAAAAAGTTTATTCCCGGCCAAAAGGAGTCTACTAATATCAAACATAGGCCTTAATTTGTGGAAGAAATTTCTGAGAATGTACGTCGGGAGCACAGCATTGTATCATAGTGAAGCATGGACTGTGCGAAAACCGGATCGGAAGGGGATCGAACCATTTGAGATGGATTGCTGCAGGCGACTGTTGAAAATCATGTGCACTGATAAGGTAAGGAAAGAGGAGGTTCTGCGCAGATTCGGAGAGGAAAAGAATGTGTGGAATACACTGACAAGGAAAATGGACAGGATGAGAGGACATCTGTTAAGACATCAGGGAATGACTTCCATGGTACTAGGGGGGCTGTAGAGGGTAAGATCTGGAGAGGAAGACAGAGATTGGAATACATGCAGCAAATAATTGACGACCTAGGTTGCAAGTGCTACTCCGAGATGAAGAGATTAGCACAGGAGAGGAATTCATGACGTGCCACATCAAACCAGTCACAAGACTGGTGACTAAAAAAAAAAAAAAATTCTTGCCTTCGAACGGTTGCGAATTTACTGCTTAATTGACTGTACGAGTAGCAGGGGTTACTCGTATGTTACCTTAAATCGTTTTTCACTCCGCCATAGACTTTCTGAACGTTATGAATGCCACACTACAAGCCTTGGTGGGCTAATACGGCGTGTATTATTTTGTGTGTGGCACAAGCACCGTGAGTCTGCAAGTCTGGAATGCAACGGCAGGAATGTGACGCAGACGTAGAAGAAACTTGTTTCTGAGTGTGCTACAGGCGCGTCTTCACTGTTAAATTAAGTGGAAATTTGTTGAACTGATTACTGTTAGCATCTGATGTATTTTGATTGAACGCTGTATGCTGATCCACGTAGGACCTTATGCAAAAGTCGTGATGTTACGTGACTGATTAACTTCCGACGTGAAACAGCTGTGTTGTTACTATCGGAAATTAACATAAGAAAGACTCTCGTCGCTAACACTGTCACCTTAAATGACTCACGACTTTGGTATTTTCCTATGTATATCAGCTGTTAGTGTTACTGATTTTCTGGAACTAATTATGGTTGATTTTATATTACCTAAAGAAGTATTTTTGAAATACACTCCTGGAAATGGAAAAAAGAACACATTGACACCGGTGTGTCAGACCCACCATACTTGCTCCGGACACTGCGAGAGGGCTGTACAAGCAATGATCACACGCACGGCACAGCGGACACACCAGGAACCGCGGTGTTGGCCGTCGAATGGCGCTAGCTGCGCAGCATTTGTGCACCGCCGCCGTCAGTGTCAGCCAGTTTGCCGTGGCATACGGAGCTCCATCGCAGTCTTTAACACTGGTAGCATGCCGCGACAGCGTGGACGTGAACCGTATGTGCAGTTGACGGACTTTGAGCGAGGGCATATAGTGGACATGCGGGAGGCCGGGTGGACGTACCGCCGAATTGCTCAACACGTGGGGCGTGAGGTCTCCACAGTACATCGATGTTGTCGCCAGTGGTCGGCGGAAGGTGCACGTGCCCGTCGACCTGGGACCGGACCGCAGCGACGCACGGATGCACGCCAAGACCGTAGGATCCTACGCAGTGCCGTAGGGGACCGCACCGCCACTTCCCAGCAAATTAGGGACACTGTTGCTCCTGGGGTATCGGCGAGGACCATTCGCAACCGTCTCCATGAAGCTGGGCTACGGTCCCGCACACCGTTAGGCCGTCTTCCGCTCACGCCCCAACATCGTGCAGCCCGCCTCCAGTGGTGTCGCGACAGGCGTGAATGGAGGGACGAATGGAGACGTGTTGTCTTCAGCGATGAGAGTCGCTTCTGCCTTGGTGCCAATGATGGTCGTATGCGTGTTTGGCGCCGTGCAGGTGAGCGCCACAATCAGGACTGCATACGACCGAGGCACACAGGGCCAACACCCGGCATCATGGTGTGGGGAGCGATCTCCTACACTGGCCGTACACCACTGGTGATCGTCGAGGGGACACTGAATAGTGCACGGTACATCCAAACCGTCATCGAACCCATCGTTCTACCATTCCTAGACCGGCAAAGGAACTTGCTGTTCCAACAGCACAATGCACGTCCGCATGTATCCCGTGCCACCCAACGTGCTCTAGAAGGTGTAAGTCAACTACCCTGGCCAGCAAGATCTCCGGATCTGTCCCCCATTGAGCATGTTTGGGACTGGATGAAGCGTCGTCTCAGGCGGTCTGCACGTCCAGCACGAACGCTGATCCAACTGAGGCGCCAGGTGGAAATGGCATGGCAAGCCGTTCCACAGGACTACATCCAGCATCTCTACGATCGTCTCCATGGGAGAGTAGCAGCCTGCATTGCTGCGAAAGGTGGATATACACTGTACTAGTGCCGACATTGTGCATGCTCTGTTGCCTGTGTCTATGTGCCTGTGGTTCTGTCATTGTGATCATGTGATGTATCTGACCCCAGGAATGTGTCAATCAAGTTTCCCCTTCCTGGGACAATGAATTCACGGTGTTCTTATTTCAATTTCCAGGAGTGTATAATGTTCTTCAGTGGGATTTGGATGTGTAGTAAACGTTGTCGATATAATGAATCAGACACCATTTGCCACTGTACGGTGAGCTGTTCAGCTGACTGGGGCGTGTTGTGTTGACCGAGAGATTTGGTATTAAGAAACTACACTTTTGTTTGTTAAGTGTTTGGAATTTTATCGAAAGGTTTTAATAATTGGCACTGTCACTTGATTATACGATAACATACAACACTTGACTCTCTTGCGTGCAAGTTATGCAAATATTTTTATTAAATTCCTGATTCATTTAATATCTCACTGGTTACAAAACTTGAGGTCTGTTACACTGACTGAATTTGTGTAAGTGATTTTGTTTTAGAAACGTGAGAACTTAATGGAATCAATTGTAGTTTCCAATTGAACATCTTTTGATTTGTTTTAATTTGATATTTCCTCAATCAGTCGGTTTGGACATAAAATTGGGAAGAGTCTACTTGTCTCTGATGGTTAATAACTTAAGAGTCTGTGATTGCACTGTGAATGTATAGTTTGAAATTTTAACATATATTTGAAAATGTTGGTCATTTTAACTCCTGAGTCCTAGCAACAACTGTCCTTTCGATACGCCACATATGGCTCGATTTTTGTATGGTTGGTTGTTTTTCTTATGTCCGGTATTCGCAACGCAGCTACGAAATTCTGCGACTCATTCAATTCATTCTCATTGTAATGTATACATGCAACGCAAACACAATAAGTACATCTACATCTACATCTACATTTATACTCCACAAGCCACCCAACGGTGTGTGGCGGAAGGCACTTTACGTGCCACTGTCATTACCTCCCTTTCCTGTTCCAGTCGCATATGGTTCGCGGGAAGAACGACTGCCGGAAAGACTCCGCGCGCGCTCGAATCTCTCTAATTTTACACTCGTGATCTCCTCGGGAGGTATAAGTACGGGGAAGCAATATATTCGATACCTCATCCAGAAACGCACCCACTCGAAACCTGGACAGCAAGCTACACCGCGACGCAGAGCGCCTCTCTTGAAGAGTGTGCCACTTGAGTTTGCTATACATCTCCGTAACGCTATCACTCTTACCAAATAACCCTGTGACGACACGCCCCGCTCTTCTTTGGATCTTCTCTATCTCCTCTGGCAACCCGACCTGGTACGGATCCCACACTGATGAACATTACTCAAGTATAGGTCGAACGAGTGTGGTGTAAGCCACCTCCTTCGTTGATGAACTACATTTTCTAAGAACTCTCCCAAAAATCTCAATCTGGCACCCGCCTTACTAACACTTAATTTTATATGATCATTCCTCTTCAAATCGTTCCGTATTCATACTCCCAGATATTTTACAGAAGTAACTGCTACCAGTGTTTGTTCCGCTATCGTTTAATCATACAATAAATGATCCTTCTTTCTATGTATTCGCAATACATTACATTTGTCTATGTTACGGGTCAGTTGCCACTCCCTGCACCAAGTGCCTATCCGCTGCAGATCTTCCTGCATTTCGCTGCAATTTTCTAATGCTGCAACTTCTCTGTATACTACAGCATCATCCGCGAAAAGCCGCATAGAACTTCCGATACTATCTACTAGGTCATTTACATAAATTGTGTAAAGCAATGGTCCCATAACACTCCCCTGTGGTACGCCAGAGGTTACTTTAACATCTGTAGACGTCTCTCCTTTGAGAACAACATGCTGTGTTCTGTTTGATAAAAACTCCTCAATCCAGCCACACAGCTGGTCTGATATTCCGTGCGCTCTTACTTTGTTTATCAGGCGACAGTGCGGAACTGTATCGAACGCCTTCCGGAAGTCAAGGAAAATGGCATCTACCTGGGAGCCTGTATCTAATATTTTCTGGGTCTCAAGGACAAATAAAGCGAGTTGGGTCTCACACGATCGCTGTTTCCGGAATCCATGTTGATTCTTGCAGAGTAAAATCTGGGTTTCCAGAAATGACATGATACGCGAGCAGAAAACATGTTCTAAAATTCTACAACAGATCGACGTCAGAGATACGGGCCTATAGTTTTGCGCATCTGCTCGACGACCCTTCTTGAAAACTGGGACTACCTGTGTTCTTTTCCAATCATTTTGAACCTTCCGTTACTCTACAGACTTGCGGTACACGGCTGTTAGAAGGGGGGCAAGTTCTTTCGCGTACTCTGTGTAGAATCGAATTGGTATCCCGTCAGGTCCAGTGGACTTTCCTCTGTTGAGTGATTTCAGTTGCTTTTCTATTTCTTGGACACTTATTTCGATGTCAGTCATTTTTTCGTTCGTGCGAGGATTTAGAGAAGGAACTGCAGTGCGGTCTTCCTCTGTGAAACACCTTTGGAAAAAGGTGTTTAGTATTTCAGCTTTACGCATGTCGTCCTCTGTTTCAATGCCATCATCATCCCGGAGTGTCTGGATATGCTGTTTCGAGCCACTTACTGATTTAACGTAAGACCAGAACTTCCTAGGATTTTCTGTCAAGTCGGTACATAGAATTTTACTTTCGAATTCACTGAATGCTTCACGCATAGCCCTCCATGGTGGTCGGTACAATCGTAGAAGCTCCCCTTACCAGTGTATTTACTAAAATATGCCGAAACATAACAGTGCTTTAGTTGTAAACAAAGTGGATCATTGGTTTGTGTACTGTTCTTGTTTGAGAGAGGGTGTGCCTGCTTATCCATATGTATTTGTATCTTGTCTAAGCTTTATTCCGTAAAGTTGGCTACGATTTCTGCAGTTTTCTGGCGAATCGTGATTGGCGTTGTTGTTCCTGTAGTCTCTTCAGGGACTGGCGTGGTTCCGGTTGTTTCATTTTATTTGTGTTACCTGTTACGAGCGCTTCTCGGAGGCAGGCCTGCTTAGGCAGCACAACACGTTTTATCCCCGCTGTCACATAATTGACTCAGCGCGGAAAAACCGCTGATATCATCAGCAACTGCTGCTTTTATCGCGCTTTGAGACGACGGTAGCTCCGTAGTGATAGCCTTCGTCAGATAGGCGCCTATTGACAACTCATGGTCCACAGTGGCACGAATATAAAAAGAGGAAGCAAAAGAAGTACATGTAACGACTTCAAATCGCTCGCGATCAGTTGATAGCGAAAGTAAATGTAGCCTACTTCTATTAGGATAAAGTGTGACCATTTCCATTAAGTCGGTCTTGAACAGTGGTTTCGGGACAAGAGAACGGTTCTCGGGAGACCCGTTAAAATCGAAGCACAGCGGGTGGTAGTTGCCCAATGGCGGCGCATTGGGGAGCGAAGTAAGCTGAATGTCGGTAGACTTTCGCCCGCACAATGTCACACATTAAATGCAGAGATTAGTTAGGCGATAAGTGGCTTTCATTGAGCGGACAATGTTTTAGGCAAGGTCTCACAGACAATCGAGCTCTGAAGAATGGAGAAATGGCCGTTAAGAGACAAGCATCGGAATTAACTGCAAGCAAGGTCAGCACCTCACGTCAAGCAGTTTGTGTGTGTATGTGAGTGTGTGTGTGTGTGTGTGTGTGTGTGTGTGTGTGTTTGTATGTGTGTATTAAGAGCGTGTTGCAGTAGCTACTAGCAGGGCGTCCACGCAAGACGGACCTCGACGGAATATTCGGTCGTAGTATGAGCAAATTAGACACAATTACCTAGTATAATATGTCTCCTTCTTTTACGCTGACGACGACCACAAAACGTCGTGACATCTCCTTGAGCCACCTAATAGATAGGAGCCTATATTATCCATGATCGCTCTTCTGTTGGCCGCAGCCCACGGAGTTGGGTCGGAGCCACGTGCAGAACCAGCGCATCTCGCTCAGTGGTATCCAAATGTGCTCATCGTGATCGAGGTCAGTTTATCTAGGTGCCATACAAGCACCATCATATACTTCACGTCTTAGTGAAAGGACTGTCTCACAACGTTGGAACGATGAGTTAGTGTAGTGTGTATAGGTAGCATGCAGGCTGCGACAGCTGCACAGATGGTTGCTGGTTTGATTATCCAGCGTATAGGAAATTCTACTGTCATTTATTGACGATATATTGACTTGTACATTGTTGGTTTAAAACTGTTGTAAAGGCAGTGAGAGCAGTCCAGTGTAGGAAATCAGAGACACAATGCACGGAGTAAGCAGTGTGTTTGCGTTTAGGTTACCCGAGGTAAACAATAACGCTAGACCCCATTTAACTGCAGACACTCTGGGCAGCTGTTCCAGGGGTAACTAGTAACTCCAGCCACCGCCGACATGCTGTTGTAAGGCAGAAGATGGTCACAAACAGGCACGTTGTAGCAGATGCAGTACGTTTGACACTTGTCCCCGAGAACCGCGTCAGTTGGTTCACATAGGTTAGAGTTAAATGGGAACTAGGAAACATAGCTGTCCCTATTCGCGGGAGGCCTCATTTCAGGACTAAGTGACGCAAAACACTGTTGTAGCTAGCCGTAATAGGAAGGGCCGTGATGTTCAGCTTTCAGCTAAACGCTGTTGCTACCAAACGAGGAGTTTATTAGTTTAGGGGCCAAGAGTAGAGGGAGAGAAAGAAAATAAACGAATTTTTTTAAATGAACTTACCGCCATTTTCCTGTATTTTTGTTTACTTTATTACGACCACGATTTCGACCTTTTATGCCAATTTCAAGTTACTGAGTTTATGTCATTAACATATACTATAGGACATCAAGCTCAAAATTGGCCACAAGTTAAGAAAAATAATGGCTCCCCACGAAATTCGAGTATTTTTCACAATTTACGGCCAGTTTTGAACTTGGTGTCCTGCAAAATAAAAGTAAACGTCATATGACTAGGGCCTCCCGTCGGGTAGACCTTTCGCCGGGTGCAAGTCTTTCGACTTGACGCCACTTCGGCGACTTGCGCATCGATGGGGATGAAATGATGATGATTAGGATAACACAACACCCAGTCCCTGAGCGGAGAAAATCTGTGACCCAGCTGGGAATCGAACCCGGGCCCTTACGATTGACATTCTGTGGCGCTGACCACTCACCTACCGGGGGCGGACCAGTGTCCTGTAATATACGTTAATGACATAAAGCCAATAACTTGAAAATGGCATAAAATGCCGAAACTTGGGCAGTAAAGAAATAAACAACAATACAGTCAAATGGCAGTGTGTTCATTTAAAAACTATTGTATGACTGTTGCTCAGCAACATCAAAAACTGTGAACTAAACGTAGTTGGCCAGAGGCTGTAGGTAGGTGCTGCCTCACACGTTAGATTGGTCGATGCCTCTAAAGTGCCGGCAGCGTGTCCGGCCCACTATTCACTGATCACCCAGAACATTATAACCACCGATCTGCTATCAATATACGTATATCCGTCTAGGCTATAGCAGCGTCACCTGGCGAGGAATGACTGTTATTCAGGCACACACACGGTACATGTAGTATCAGTAAGCGTGCTGTCTGTTTGCAGAATAAGGAAAGCGCGCGATCTAACTGAGTTTGACCAAGAGCAGACTGAGATGGTCCGGAACCTCGGAACAAGCATTTCGGGAACTGCACAGCTTGCAGGGTGTTTGAGGAGTGCTAAGGAGAGTGTCTTCAGAACGTGTGGAAACCAAGGTGAAACCACCTCCTGATAGGGTGGGGTTGGACGGCCACCCCTCGTTACAGCTATCGGACGTCGTAGACTAGGTAGCCTGGTAAAAATGGAAAGGCGGCGAACCGTGGTGGAACTGACATCAGACTTAATGCTGGGCAGAGTACAAGTGTGTCAGAACATATAGTGCGCCGAACACTCAAAACGATGGGACCCCGCAACGGATGACCCCTGCATGTACCAATGTTAACACCACGACATCAGTAACTACAACTGACATGGGGACGTGACGTTCACCACTGGACACTGGCGCAGTGACAGAGAGTTACGTGATCTTATGAAGCCCGATACTTCCTCCATTATGCGGATGGGAGGGCGCGAATCCGTCGTTTTCCAGGGGAATAGCTCCTTGACACCTGAATTGCTGGATGGAGACAAGCTGCTGGGGACTTCATTATGATCTGGAAAATATTCAAGTGCGCATCCATGGGTCGAATGGAGCTCGTGCAAGGTACCACGACAGCCAAGGAGTATCGTACACTGGTTACAGACCACATACACTCCTACATGACGATTACGTTCCCCGTAGGCAGTGGCATTTTTCACCAAGATAATACGCCATTTCACAAGGCGTGTGACGGGGTGGTTCGAGGAACACAGTGGTGAGTTCCAATTGATTTTCTGGCCCCCAACTAACCAGATATGAACATTATTGAATACATCTGGGAAATGACTGAACGTGGCACCGGAGCTAGCCACCCTCACCGGAAATTACGGGAATTAGGTGACTTTCGTGTGCAGAGATGATGCCAACTCCCCCAACGACCTTCTAAGGCCTCATTACTTCCATGCCACGATGCATCACCGCTGTTATTCGTGCCAGATGTGGACCTATCGGCTATTAAGTCATGATGATCTGGCTGGTCAGTTTAGACAGGGAGAAATAGTGCGCTGGCACAATCCTTTAAAATATTTTTTTTTTATTCAGACAGAGTTCTCAATCAGATTACTGGTGCGCCGACTGTGTGTCGGCCGTTGCCAGCCTTGTGTAAGCTCCGAAAAGCCTGTTTTTCTCTTTTAGAGTGCTGCTCTCAAGTTTATAATATTGCTGGTTTTTGCTACTTCCATTAGCTTTGACGCCACCGATTAAAACAATGTCTTCTCTTGTGCAGCCAGTTGCATCCTTTGCTTTTTCTAACGTTTAGAATTAGCCTTCGCTGTGTTAGGTAATCTGATTTCAACTGAATAGCGTTAATCAGAGCGCTGAGTCCCTTGAGTCTCTTGCTGCGAGCAACACATCACGTCGCAAAATCCACGCCTCTCGTAGGTGCCTTGTATCAGTGTTAGGCACTGATCCAAACTATCATCCTGCTGTTGCTGGAAGTTTCTGGAATTGCTCCCTACCACTCGAGTATTGTAGACTGTTATACATAAGAAATCGGTCCTAAACACTTATGCGCACATGGAAAAGATTGTTTTTGACGATGACTGTTGGGAATGCAGGAAGACTGCGTAGGTTATCTTCAGTCAGAAAGATTCCCAACAATTAGTAATAAAGTATTTATTAAGTATGATGGAATACTCAACTTAAATGATGTTTCTTTTTGTGAAACGTCCAGCACAATTATTACAAGTCCTCTAAAATATGAAAGTCCTGTCACTCGGTGTAGTTCGTACTGGCAACCCATACAGCTGTTGCGCTATGAATGTTTCGAGCGCGGCATATCGATTGTGGTGCCCTATTCTCTGGAGTCCTGAGTACTGTCAACACAATGACCGTCTGAATTTCAGCATTTCAAGCGCGTGTTCTTGGAAAACGGCTACAGCAGGGGATAAACTACAAAAATTTTCAGGTGCTATCGATGAAAGACGCCTCGTGAATCGGCGGAGCAGGCCAGGTTTGCTGCATTCCCTCCATACTCTGGAGCAACTACGCATACTGGAAAGACGTAGACTGGGACCCATGTTACAGTCAGCCTCCAAGATACGAAATCTTATGCCCCGCTAAAGACAAAGTAGGTCAAGTTCCTGGCTTGTATGGTATCCCCTGTGATTGTCTTTGCATTTACATTTGGCCAACTATCGCTCAGCGTTGTGGAGGGCACTCGCCATGTATTAAACGAAAGTAATTTGAGAGTCGGCAGTGGTTGAACATTTATTAGAAAACGGAAACAAAATACAATATGAAGAGACGAGAATTTTTACTTTTACGAGTACGTCATCAAATTGGAATTGTTTCATAAAAGAAGCGGTCGAAATAAGAATAAACAGCAACATTTTAACATAGACCAGGGATACACATTTAATAGGGCGTAAGGAGGCGGGCTTTGGACGTCGAACGAAAGCAAAGACATAGGCTTGACGCTTGCAGGAAGTAGGGAGCGACAGTTTCAAACATGGCGCCACCTAATGTCACTTGGACCCGCGGCGGGACGGAGCAGATGTAAGCTGCCCAACTTGCCTTCCGCGTATGCGTCACCTCGGCCCAGTCTGGAAGGAAATTAGAATTATATTAATACCTTCAGCTGCGTTTATGTACATATGAGCGGGGACAGGTGAAAATGTGTGCCCCGACCGGGACCTCCTGCTTACATGGCAGACACTTTGTCCATCTGAGCCACCGAGGGCACAGAGGATAGTGCGACTGCAGGGACTATTTCCCGCACGCTCCCATGATACCCACATTTTCACCTTTTATGTTCACACACTACATTCGTAGTGTCCCACCCCAAGACACACATTACTCGTGGAAGACATTCTTACCAAGTCCCGTAAGATTTCGGAAAATGTGTGCATCCGCACAGAAGAAGAAAGTCATGGCCGGTATTGCCAGAACTATATACTTGTATGGATGTGGTACCTGTTCTTTCGGACATGTCCGAAAGAACAGAAACCACTAATGACCTTCAGCCGTCTACAAATTAGAATTATATTAATACCTTCAGCTGCTGACGGGTGTTAATATATATCAGCGGGAACAGATGAAAATGTTTGCCCCGACCGGGACCTCCCTCTTACATGGCAGACGCTTGATCCATCTGAGCCACCGAGGGCACAGAGGATAGTGCGACTGCAGGGACTATCTCGCGCTCGCTTCCGCGAGACCCACATTCTCACCTTTTATGTTCACACACTACATTCGTAGTATCCCACCCCAACACACACATTACTCGTGGAAGACATTCTTACCAAGTCCCGTAAGAGTTCGGGGAATGTGTGTTTCCGCACAGAAGAAGAAGGTCATGGCCGGTATTGCCAGAACTATATATTTGTATGGATAAGGTGTATGTTCTTTCGGACAAGTTCGAAAGAACAGACACCATATCCATATAAGTATACAGTCTGGAAGGTTTCAGTCGCTGCTATTCACCTGCATAAGGAGAACACCGTGTCATCCCCAGCAGTAATTGATTTTAACTCTGATGAGGATGGCAGAGATACGAATGCTCGTGTGTTGTATTCGAGGTGACGCAGCTAACTGAGATGATTTTGTCGCTGGATGCACGTGGTCCTAAATTTTGTTTCTGTATCGTTGATGGGCGTACCAGGGTGCCATCTCCAGATATAAAAATTTTCAATACGGAAATATATCACATCAAGGCATCTTTCGAGTCAAGGTTGATAATAAAAGCTGGGGTTGAAATACTTCGCTCTGTGGACCACAATGCGTGACGTACCAGAAATTCAACCCCGAATAGGGAGTTGATTGGAAGACGCTAGAAGATGGACTTTGGAGAGTATTTTGGACCAGATGGAAGCAAGGCCACAGTGTGTTGTTAGTTTCACATAGTATTCCACATACCTGAACACGTTTTGAATTTCCTTATTTCAAATTTGCGCCAATTTATGGCAAGAACACTTCCTGTGCATTGGTTTCTGTAACGGACTGTTCCAGGTGGTACATTACGCCAGGGAATTTTGATCTAAGGTTGTCGTTCATGCTCATGCGCGAGTTTCATGACGGTTCTAATTCTACATACTCGATTATGGTTTAACGAAGTTCGTTATCTGATTTGGTCGGTAATTAGTTGTCTACTAACACACTTTTTTCCTAATCTGATAATTGTTCTGTTATATTATAGCATTTATAATAATGGCCTCATCTCAAGTCGCTTAACATGGGTGTCTCATGTTCCGTCGTCTTCTGACCACGTGCTCTTGTAATTCTTATCTTGTACATATTCGTCAATACAATACATAGAAAAGGAACTGCTGGTTCTATCATATGATCTTTCACACAGGCCAACGCCTTTCCTCATTTCATACATTCCCATTTCCGTTGTCCCAAACATTTTCTACGTTTGTGACTCTTTTGTGCTTTTATTACAGTTAACAACCAGGTATATGTGTACTACAGCATGCAGATAAAGCCATACAAAGCTGACACACCACTGACGGCGTTGCGCAGATTTTGAGTTTAAACTATCAAGCCGGTCCGCTTGCTTCGTTAAGATTGTTTGTTGCTCTTATTAGTTCAAGCCAACATGGACCTTGCCCTTAGCCATTACCGCAATTGAGAGAACTCTCGTAAAAGATTTGGTTTTGGAGAACAACACAGCACATACATAAGGTCGTTTTAGCGTTCTGTTAGCAAGGAAACTGATGAATAAACGAGACCGTGAGGTCTGAAGTTGAATCGTGGCTCGTCAGTAGCAGGAATCTCTGTACAGGCTTCTACCCTCTAACGTCTTGGCTTATCTCTGCGGCCTGTAATTTGTGATGAGCAGCTCACAGTGAACACGTTGTTCCGGGTGGTATGGCTTTTCGCAGTTTATTGTTTTCCGGTATTTACTGACGAATTGCCTGCTGCGCTGATGCCCGTCTCTGCTATTTTAGTCTGCGATAATCAGGCCCTAGTCATTAACACATTGTACACAGGACAGTTTAGTGACGGTGGTTTTCCCTGAATTTACTTACCATATAGCCTAGCCACATTAACAGATGAGAAATCCAGCGCTACCATGTGATTGCAGAGTCCCGTGGCCAGGAACCCACAATCTGAAGGAACGATATCAAGCGTCTTTCCCATCCTGTGCTTCAGCGTCACCCACAGGGCCAATACAGGTTGAAACACCGGAATTTTTCTTTTGCTGCTGTAGTATAATCGCTCTCTCTCTCTGCAACACAGCAGTTGTCGGTGATCATTGCTCTTACCGCAGGAAGGCTTATCTCACGAAACTGCCAGTGAGAGGGATCTGCCATATGTGTTCACCTTGTGTGCTTGTATGTGTGTGTGGGTGTGAAGGCGAGAGTGTGACCTGAAGGGGAGGGCGATGATCTGTAGTCAAGCGTGACGTTCTAGATTCGTTTGATGGTTGGTTGTACTTGCAGCACCACTGCTGACGTTCACCTGCAGTGTCCGACCAGACAGTAGGGGTATCCGTTAGAAAGTTATGATGGCCCACACATAGTAGACATGTAGGTCGACATTGTAGGTAGGACGGTTTGTGTAGACGTTCCGGCACACACGTCTGCCTGTGAACCAGCGCCTGTGGGTCTGAGTAACCAGTGTAACACAGTCTTAGTACTGATCTCATATCCATCGGGAGGTTGGAAGTAAAGGTCCACAATACATAAGAAAGTTCCTAATAGGGACTGTTAGTTGTTATTTGGTGTTAAGGATTTGTTCTCCTCAATTTATTCTCAAAACCAATCGCCGGAAATACTCGGCGACTACCACACACTCTTCACCTAAGATGACACCGAAGCAACTTATTCTGCACAAGAATAGATGGACGGAGAATTCGTTGGGACCTCGCTAATTTGCTATCCGTCTGCCTTGCTCTCTTGGTCACACACCACATGCTCCCATTCTGTCTTTCTTTAGCTGGCAAAGCTGGACTCTGCTCCATGTGGGGATTCAGAGACTTGCTACGACATTAAGACAGAAAAACAAGTGAGAGTAATGAGAGTCTGAATACAATGACGTGTCTTTACTACCTGTAATGAACATTATGGAATACCAAGAAAACAATTATAGAACGTCCAGTGACGCGAAAATAACCACGGATGTTTGACCCACAGGCCAAATGTTACACGACACAAAAAACACTTAGCACGATGCTAGTGGCTATCGCCCCACATTATACGCCTCCATCTGTTACTGCACAGCTCCCCATTAAACAAATCTGAAATGTGAAAATGATGAGAACTATAGGGGTCGATGAAAATTTTGCGTTCGATGGCCGTATGTTCCAGAAGGAGTACGCTAATTAGACAGACTCGCCTTGGACATTGAGGTAATCATCCCACCGTCGCACCTGATGAAGATACACGTTTGATAAAACACCGTGACCTGCTGAGTGAAAAGTCCGTTACTGCATGCTGCACTTCCGACAAGAATCGCCCGACATGAATTGTCGACCACTCAAGAAATTTTTTAAGAGGCCGAAGGCGTGATAGTCGCATGGGGAGAGATTAGGACTATAGGGCGGGTGGTCGTGTTCTCCCACTTGAATTGGCATAACCTCTGCGTTACGACACTTACAATATGCGGACGTGCGTTATCATGAACTTCGCGCACCATTCCACAACTATGGTTTTTCGACAAACATGCTGCCCCATCCACATTATTCATTCTCCGACAGATGTCTACCTGTGTTGTCCTTTGGCAGCCAATAATAACAGCGCGTCGGTCGTGTTTGGACGCATTTGGTAATACCGTCACCGTAGTTCACTTTTCCGCACGCACGTCGGAAAGATACGAATTCTGCTCTAATACCTTGCCTACAGGTCGGTGCTTATACAGGGTGATTCAAAAAGAATACCACAACTTTAGGAATTTAAAACTCTGCAACGACAAAAGGCAGAGCTAAGCACTATCTGTCGGCGAATTAAGGGAGCTATAAAGTTTCATTTAGTTGTACATTTGTTCGCCATTTCAGCCAATAAAGTTTTTGTCCCTTTTTCTTCGAAGGTACTACTGTAACTGGACTACAGTATCTGGAGATGTTAGAGAATTGGCTGTTCCCTCAGCTCGAACAAGAAGCACAACAATTCATATTTCAGCAGGATGGAGCGCCACCACATTGGCACTTATCTGTCCGTAACTACCTGAACGTCAACTACCCGAGGCGATGGATCAGCCGCCAGGCAGCCCGTGACAGAGCACTTCATCACTGGCCTCCAAGAAGCCCTGATCTTACCCCTTGCGATTTTTTCTTATGGGGGTATGTTAAGGATATGGTGTTTCGGCCACCTCTCCCAGCCACCATTGATGATTTGAAACGAGAAATAACAGCAGCTATCCAAACTGTTACGCCTGATATGCTACAGAGAGTATGGAACGAGTTGGAGTATCGGGTTGATATTGCTCGTGTGTCTGGAGGGGGCCATATTGAACATCTCTGAACTTGTTTTTGAGTGAAAAAAAAACCTTTTTAAATACTCTTTGTAATGATGTATAACAGAAGGTTATATTATGTTTCTTTCATTAAATACACATTTTTAAAGTTGTGGTATTCTTTTTGAATCACCCTGTATATTCGCACTGAAGCCGCACAACATTGCATACACGCTGCAGCAACGCTCTGAAACGGAAACCTTTTGATTGTGCCTTTAATTACAGAAAGGCAGAGTGTTAAGCATGCGGCACTGCCACACAAGGTGTCACTAGTCACGACTGCTAAAAGTAGAGTGAGGTTGGCACCAGCAGCCGTGAAGACAGGCGTTACGCTGTCCTCTGTGTCTGTGCTCGCTCACCAGACCCCTATTCCACGCTACATTTGAAGTCATGGCCAAGCTGAGTTACGGCATTCAGGACGCGTATGTATCATAACCACCTCTTAGCTTCATCAATTTCCATAGTGCATAACTTGAGATAAGATTTTTGCTCTGTTAAATAACTTCAACAGAAAAGGCGTGTACCTCGCATGGTCAACACTTCAAACTGTCTTACTTTTAAACTGAAGCAGCGTCCCCGTAGCCGAATGGTTAACATTTCTGCTTTCAATGCAGAAAGACGTAAGTTCGATATTCCCGGTACCTCCTAAGAGTCCACACGGCCTTTCTGAGCACAGATGAAAAGCTGCTTCAGAAAGAAGTAGCGACATCATCAGGATTTTTTCTTTTTGAGTCAGAAATCTTCTGACTGTTTTGATGAGGCCCTCCACGAATTCCTCTCATGTGCCAACCTCTTCATCTCAGAGTAGCATTTGCAACCTACGTCCTAAAATATTTGCTGGATGTATTCTAATCTCTGCCTTTCTTTACAGTTTTTGCCCGCTACAGCTTCCTCTAGTACCACGGAAGTCGTTCCCTGATGTCTTAACATGTGTCCTTTCATTCTTTCCCTTCTACTTGTCAGTGTTTTCCACATATTCCTTTCCTCTCCGATTCCTTACCTTATCAGCCAACCTAATTTTCAATATTCGCCTCTAGCACCATATCTCAAATGCTTCGATTCTCTTCTGTAACGGTTGCCCCACAGTCCATATTTCACTACCATACAATACTGTGCTCCAAATGTATATTCTCAGATATTTCTTCCTGAAATTATGGCCTATGTTAGATACTAGTAGACTTCTCTTGGCCAAGAATGCCCTTTTTGCCAGAGCTAGTCAGCTTTTGATGTCCTCCTTGCTTTGCCCATCATTGGTTATTTTGATGCCTAGTGGTAAAACTCCTATGTTCATCTACTTATTGGCCATCAACCCTGATATTAAGTTTCTCGCTGTTCTCATTTCTGCTACTTCTCATTACTTTCGTCTTTTTTCGGTTTACTCTCAGTCCATATTCTGTACTTAACGGACAGTTCAGTCTATTCAGCAGATCTTGTCACTTTCCTGCACTTTCACTAAGGACCGTCGTCAGCGAATCCTATCATTGATATCCTTTCACCTTGAATTTCAATTCTATTCCTGAACCTTCCTTTTATTTCCTGATTTGCCTCTTAGATGTACAGATTGAACGGTAGAGGCGAAAGACTACATCCCTGTTTACACGTCGTTCCTGGTCGTCCACTGTTTACTAATCCCTCTTCGAACTTTTACATATTCCACATTACTCGTCTCTCTCTCTGTAGCTTACCCCTATTTTTCGAAGAATTTCGAACATCTTGCCTCATTTCACATTGTTTACCGCTTTTCCGATGTTGACAAATCCTATGAACATTTTTTGATTTTTCTTTAATGTTGCTCTCATTATCAATTGAAACGTCAGGATTGCCCCCTCTTGCCCCTTTACCTTTCCTAAAGCCGAACTGATCATCATCTAACACATCCTCAATTTTCATTTCCATTTTTATGTTTATTATTATTGTCAGCAACTTGGATACATGAGCTGTTAAGCTGATTGTGCGATAATTCTCGCACTTGTCAGCTCTTGCAGTCTTCTGAACTGTGTGTATAATATTTTTAAGAAAGCAGATGTTATGTCGCCACACTCATGAATTATACACACTAACGTGAAAAGTCGTACAGTTGCCACTTTAGAAATTCTGATGGAATGTTATCTATCCTTTCTGTCTTATTTGCCCCTAAGTCCTCCAAAGCTTTCTTAAATTCTAATACTGGATCCCCTATCTCTTCTAAATCGACTCCTGATGCTTCTTCTATCACATCAGACATCAAAATTACTCTTTCAATATCCTCATACACATTCTCTATCTTTTCGTTTTCAGCTTGTGACGTCGGCATGTGTACGTGGACTATCGTCATCTGTGTTGGTTTGCGTCGATTCTTATAAGAACAACCCTGTCACTGAACTGTTCACAGCAACACACCGTCGGCCCTAGGATTAGCCGAGCGGTCTAGGCGCTGCAGTCATGGACTGTGCGGCTGGTCCCGGCGGACGTTCGAGTCCTCCCTCGGGCATGGGTGTGTGTGTTTGTCCTTAGGATAATTTAGGTTAAGTAGTGTGGAAACTTATGGACTGATGACCTTAGCAGGTAAGTCCCATAAGATTCACAACTAATCCTACTCATGTTATACCATTTTCTGCTGCTATTGATATTGCCCTATACTCACATGACCAGAAATCCTTGTCTCCTTTTCGTTTCACTTCACTGACTAGTACTATAGCTAGATTGAGCCTTTGCATTTCCCTTTTCAGATTCTCTGGCTTCCCTACCACGTCCGAGCTTCTTATATTCCGTGCCCCGACTCGTAGAACGTTATCCTTTTGTTGGTTACTCAATCTTTTTCTCATGGTCACCTACCCTTTTGCAGTCTTCTCCCAGAGATTCGAATGGGGGCTATTCCGGAATCTTTTGCCAATGAAGAGATCATTATGACAATTTTTCAATTACAGGCCACATGCTCTGTGGATACATGTTATGTGTCATTACTGCGGTTGTTTCCATTGCCTTCTGATCCTCATATAGTTGATCATTGCTGATTCTCCCGCCTTTAGGGGAAGTTTCCCGCTCCGAGGACAAGAGAGTGCCCTGAACCTCTGTCCCCTCCTCCGCCCTCTTTGACAAAGCCGCTGGCAGAATGAGGGTTGACTTCTTATGCTGGAATGCTGATTATTAATCAGAATTTAAGCGGTAGAGGGTTTTGAACCCGGGACAGAAAACGTTTTGATTACTAATCAAAGACGTTATTCCCAGGCCACAGTTGCTGCCTACATGTCAGCTGATAATAGGTTGCTCCTCATACTGCCTTGTAGGATCAGTCGGCCAGTCGTAACAGGCCTAAAGCCTAATCCGTAAGCGACGTTTACATTTACATTAATGGAGACCTCGCTGTACTGCACTTTTGGTTACAATTTGACAAACGCAGTTACATTTTAGTCACACGGACTGTGGTAAATCGCAGACACATGGAAATCTAGTTTACTTTGGTTGAACGCAACTTTTTCCTTAGTTTTATGAGACGGCCTGAAAACCAGATAATCACATGCCTTTACCATCGGAGACCGCTCCAAGAAACTGGACAAAATCAACTGAACTTTTATTTTCATTCTGCTATGTTCTGCGGTACACTCAGCAGACACGGAGATTTGATTCCATAAACCCAACATTTCGTGCTGTAAGTCACCCTGACTAAAACGGAAAATGCCACAGCATAAAACACGAGTCCATTATTTATCAAATTTTGTAGAGATTTTCAACACATGAAAGATATTAAATGATTAAAGTTTCACTCCATTCGCGATACATATCCGTTATCAAGATCAGCAATTGCTGTTACCCCACGGGCGCGAAAATACTCATGGAAGAAAAGAGCCTTGGAATGTCAGCTTTAGACATTTCAGCGTATACGTGAGCCACACGCTGTGTCAGTTCATAAAGAATGTGAGTCAGAACTGTGTCTTCGCGCTGCATCCCGGACATAGTCTATAGGTGACGAATCAGGCAAATCAGTTAATGTTTTGTATATTACTCAAGGCGTTTTTGTTGTGGATGTGTTATCCTGGTGGAATATGCTGTTGGTACCCTGATTGTGAAGTGTATGACAACGGGGTGGACCATTCTTGCGACATACTGGTGAGCATTCCGTCTCCCTCCAAAAGTTACCTAAAACTAGTTTGTTGTCATAGTTAATAGTTCCCAAACTATGATTCCAGAAGCTGCAGAGCTATGAAGCGAGGGTCACTGTTTCTTGTGATTTTTGGCAACGTCATCTATGGACACGGAGTCGAAATGAATGCCACAGATAGAAGACACTCATTGCCGGAAGCCCTAGGAAGCCTCTGTGTCACAGTTTCCTCTGGCTCTACGTTAGGCACAACTCTGATGTCTATTTTATGGTATGAGTGGTAAACGAGATCTCAGCTCAGCTTCCATTTGTGGTCGCCGTGCCTTAAACTCTGTCCCAATATCAATTGTTGTCAGTCTGTTCGTCAGTCACCCGAACAATCCTACGACCTTCTCGTGGTGTAGATGTTCTAGAAGCACCCGTGCTAATCTTCTTGCCACAGTGTTGTCCTGAGTCCATCTTTCCGCAACTCGTTTTGCAGTCATTTGGAAAGACACGAATAGCTACATGTCGGTGCTCATATACCCGCATTGGAGTCTCTCTAAGTTGCATATACGTTGCTCAGGATTCGTCCTAAGTCGAAAATAAGGAGATAAGATCCACGTGCCCATCCTCTGGACATGTTTTGGAGCAATCTGCACCTGAAAATTTCCAGTAACGCTAGCCTCACCCAATACGCATTTAAATACTGACACTGTTCGTTAACTTATATGTCTTAGAACTAATGAAAATAAATTTATATAATGATGAAATATTACTCAATATATGCCACAATTACGGAAATACTGGAGCATGAGTTTGGTTACGTTCGATCAAGGTGATTATAGGGGAACACTTTCAGCTCAGAGATCATATCTGTAAATATTATTGTTTAATAAGTAGATTTTGTTATCTTTAAGAACATTTCTCGTGGGAAAAAAGAGATCTGGCTAAAATACTAAAAATGTATTAAAAATAATTTTCACTGCAATAAAACATTTATTTACAATGATTACCAGTTTCGGCCAGAATGTGACCATTTTCATGCCATTGTGTAGCTGTAGGCGGTGGCGGTGGACGGAGCACGGGCGTCAACTACTCTCTGAAGCATTCGAAAGGAGTTCATCTGTGCCGGAATCTGTAAGTTAAAGTGCTTGTAAACAAAAGTGAATAGGGGTCGGCTCCCTATAAATTGGTGGCTCAACTGGTCGTCGATTATATGATGGGTCCAATCATTTCCTTAAGAGAAACGCTGACGCTATCCGTGTTTTCAAAGCTAATAGGTAATGCTCCAAAGCTAATAGGTAATGCGCACGTCTTCTGTAATCTGCTCATTAATATATTTTCAGTTGTCCCTCTACATATCGTAATTTCTAACTGTTTCAATTGCTATAATTACCTACTCTGATCCTGTACGTGCAAAATCGTCAGACCATCTTCATTTTCCAACAAAGGATATCAAGCTCACAATGTGAATGGCTACGGCCGCCCCTCCAAGAACTACTAAGCTGGAAAGCGCCCATGTGTTCCTTGTGCCTCAACTTGAAGGACCCACCTGTCGGTTCATTGTGTTTGTTTCTCAACGTCTTATTTTAAATTATTCCTCAATTCAGATCGTAACGAACTAATTGATTTAAACACGTAAATTTTATTCCACTTACGTATACAATGCTAACTACCTGGTGTTTAGCTTCGCCCGTACAGGAACGATGGAATTCTTGGTGCTTTTACTCAGGAAATGTGAAACAATCCTATTCAGTACAAAGGAGAAAAACGTGCTCTTGTTTGGGAATAAAGCGGATAACATCTGGCCGGTGGCGGATGTACCAGGAAGTTGGCACGACGGCGCTGGGTTTCTCAGCGCGCTCACTTCGTGCTGCGGCCGTCAGCCGTACGCAACGCGTTCATCAGATGCTGCCCGACTTGATGAACCACGGAAGGGGCAGGGTCGTGACGTAGCGTCTCATCTCATCTAAGAGAGGCGCGGCAAAGTCTGGAGGAAGACGCGTTCCTCGGAGGGGTGGAAACAGGAGAAGACATCGCAAGGGGTCACCTAATACGGACGCCATCTTCTCCGAAATGGTTGCGTTTAAACCTAGGCTCGAGCTTCGCAATGAAGGGTTCTAAGTGATGAGTGAAAGGGAGCTTCTGTTGTTTACTGTCATGCCATCACTGTGTTTGTGTAACGCTTACTCATTTATACACACTCCAGTCTACCTTGATCCTCTACGGGTGAAATAGAGTTTAACAGAATCCTCGATTTTTCCCACCTTGTAGAAATGCTGTATAGAATTACAAGCGATAAATAAATCCTTTCTAAACAAAATAAATATGGTTTCACAGTTTTTGATCTTTAAAATAGATTAAACTTGCAAATGCAAAAATCTAATGCTCATTATAAAGGAAGAAAAGCACATGGAAATATGGAACCACCACGCATTCAGTTTCTAGAACTCTTCTGTCATGCATTTCCGAACGCTGCCGTAACGTTTAGGGTCGTTACACAGCTCCATCACCCAAACGCACCATAGTGTAAAATGAAAGCAATGTGGTCTGGATTCTGGAGCTGGAAGAAATGTTCGTCATCAATATGTGTGACGATCAGTCCTTGATCGCCAGAACATGCATAAACGTCTACAACAGAGACAGGGCATATAACACTTAAAATGACAAGCCGGAGAATTGCTCTAAGCTCGGCAATTTTCTTGGTGCTATTCGAGAGAGTAAGCAATCTGAAGAAACAGCATGTACGCGTTGAAACATCAACATGTTGTGGTCTACTAATTATTTAATTTACTTAACTCGAGCCCCCAATAATGATACAGAATCCCAAAACTACAACGGCCGCCCGGAGTGGCCGTGCGGTTCTAGGCGCTACAGTCTGGAGCCGAGCGACCGCTCCGGTCGCAGGTTCGAATCCTGCCTCGGACATGGATGTGTGTGATGTCTTTAGGTTAGTTAGGTTTAATTAGTTCTAAGTTCTAGGCGACTGATGACCTCAGAAGTTAAGTCGCATAGTGCTCAGAGCCATTTGAACCATTTTGAGCCAAAACCACAACTCTCTTTACAAACCTAGCTTGTAGTTGTTTGTTGTCCATCGTTACGGACTTCTTATGTGTGTCTGTAGTAATGTCAGATTTCATAAATGACAAACAAAAAACTAGGAATAATCTTGGTTTATTATTCATCGCTCGGAAAATGCAACAGATCTTATGCTGTGGACTACTGACGCATATATTTCTGCCTCAGTGAATCAGTGTTGCAACCTTCACCCTATGCAGAAACAATGCGACGCCACCTTGTAATCACGCACGCGGACGCACACACACACACACACACACACACACACACACACACACACACACACACACACACACACACACCCCCCCCCACACACACACACACACACACACACACACACACACACTAGTTTTCTCCAAAATCTCTGCCAAGACTCTCAACACAACAACCAAATGTAGCGTAGGATTTTGGATGCGTAGGATTCAGGCGGTGGGCTGTGCAGAGAATAGTAATACATTTTCAATAGAACAAAATGTTGACTAGCCCGTAACGAACATTATACATGGTTACACACAATCAATACGACGAAATGTGTTCCATCAACAACAAAAATGAAATGTAGCCGGTCGGCCTAAACAATCAGAAATTTACAATGGTTGGGTCTCGGCCAAAATCAGTAATAATATCTGAGATAACGTCATCAGTACAATAGAGGATGAAAAACAAAATCTTCAGCTTAACTAGGATCATAACACACAACTACATATCGACTACTACTGTTACTGTTAACGGATAGCTACACACAACTCTCTACTAAATTAATTACAAACAAATCTTAATAATTCTTATACAATAACACAACAATAGGTTATTTGCGTAAAATGAGTAACAAGGTGATTTCTCAGCTAAATGTGTCAACCACTGAGTCCCCACACGACCTAGTTCAAACAAAACGCCTGAGGTTTAATGTAATTATTAACGCTCACAGCATGCAGTAAACAAATTTGAACTGCTCTCGTTCACAGTTCACACACCTGCACTCTGTGTATCAACACCAAGGAACCTCAACTTGCTACATGACAACCACGGATTAACATGCAGAATTCGCGGCTAGCAAATACACGCAATGCACCTCTCGCGTACCACACACTGCACTGCTTTAACTAAAACCAACTACTTCTATCGTCAGCTGCAAAGGCGCTCAGGCAGTGCTCCATCGATATCTGTCTGTCTGGGAAAAGACAGTAACCGTTCCACCAGGCTGTTGTGTCTACACGGAACTTACGCCACGCTCGCAGACCGTAGTGCTGCCCACCAGCTTCTCAATGACGTCGCTCCTGGCTCTACTCAGATCTCGCTCGTTCGTCTCCTTAGCAACAATAGGCTACCGCTTTCAGATCCAGCCGTTATGCACACCTCGGCCGCTCTGCCAGTCCAGCCTCTTGCGGCACTACGACGGCTCGGCCACCGCTATCATCGTGGCGATGGCGCTGGACTCGAGAAGAGATTTGCTGATTCCACTTGCTGCAGCTGACTGACCACACCTTCATCCATGCTTTCAACCATTTCGGTCACAGCGGCGCTCACGGAATTACGTGCCCGCCCTTTCCGCCCTCTCGTGGTTCCAGCGCCACCGATAAACTGACTCTCTGGAGGTGGGGAGAACAACTGTGCCATTCAACATGCCACAATATCCTCACCTCCTCCCCACCCCCCACAAGAAGTTTCTAACCTCCTCCCTAGCCAGCAGACGAGGGCAACGCACACAGAGTCTGCAATGAAACAACATGAAACTAGCTCGAACAATCACTATCAAACGTGGCTACACCTGCCATGTCCTCATATAACATTTCTGAGTCAGACACATTTTAAAAAAAATGGTTCTGAGCACTATGGGACTTAACTTCTGAGGTCATCAGTCCCCTAGAACTTAGAACTACTTAAACCTAACTAACCTAAAGACATCACACACATCCATGCCCGAGGCAGGATTCGAACCTGCGACCGTAGCGGCCACGCGGTTCCGAACTGAAGCGCTTAGAACCGTACGGCCACACCGGCCGGCTCAGACACATTTAAAACAGGCTTTACACAACTACACACATTTAAAATAAAACCCAACACTACTCTGCCTGGACAAAACATTCCAAGGCGACATGCAGTCATAGACAACAAGTACCTCATAAATTCTTGGCCCTACATACACTGTCTAGCATCAGCACTGGGGCAGTAATAGAGAACATCTGACTAGAATCCTGGCTAACTAGCTTTGAGCACTACCCCACAGTGCGCGAAAGCAACCCTGTCCAAACTGACACCTAGTAGGGCTCCTCCGGCCATCCAACACTGAAGACACATATAATATAAAAAATTAATGGAATAGATGATAGTAAAATGTTGAAATGCGTGGCTTTTTAAAATGTATTGAATTAATGAGATTAATTTTTCAGCATGAATGACAAGCACAATAAGCTGAGCTATGCCTGGAAATAAGTTCGTATTAGTTCACATTATTTTGCAGGGCGAAGTAGTTTCTTTCTCCGCTGTAGATTTGTGCTTACCATTCTTTATAATGCTACGTTTGGTCGCCGTGTTCACCTTTGAAGTCTTGACGGTGTTCCCATTAAGCTTATCGGATCTTCGTAATTTTCCAAAGTACACAAGTGGGCTTCAGTTTTTGTAATTGTCGTACCATTTGAAATAACAACTCACACGGCTTTTCTGTTAATAAAACAATACTGTATTTTTATAAACGGTGCACATATGAAATACATACTCCTCACTTATTCACAGCGACCCCAAAATGGAGGTCTACAATTACTCGCTAAAAATGGCGTGCTACTCATTCGTTCACTAGCTGAACGCGAATCCTCCCTTCCTCATACTGATATTAGAAAATCTCTCTTTTTTAACAACTGAAAATCAAAAATACCTGACAGTAGGGTTAGGTTCTATGATGGGCTACAGCTTCGTCTTTTCTCTTTGCCTTTAAAAAAGACGAAAACATAAAATAAATGCAAAAGGTTTATCACAGTGCAATCGATGTTGATGTAGCATTCTCAACACCGACGTTTTTAAGATTCCCGATTCTCGCGCAATTTGTCTGCTACTGATGTGCGGATTAGCCGCAACAACAGCTGAACACCTACTTGGGCACCGTCATTTGTTGCATGTCATGGTTGACGTTTCATATGTGGCTGAACACTTCCTGTTTCTTTAAATAACGTAACTATCCGGTGAACGGTCCAGACACTTGGATGATGTCGTCCAGGATACCGAGCAGCATACATAGCACACGCCCTTTGGGCATTTTGATTACAACAGCCATACATCATCACGATGTCGACTTTTTCCGCAATTGTTAATCGGTCCATTTTAATGTATCACGAAATCAATAGCGTCCGCACTGGCGGAATGTTACGTGATACCACGTACTTATAAGTTTGTGACCCTTTTTATCACACACAGTATCTCCTGCCAAATGAAAATCACCATACAAGTCCACCACACAATGCACAAATCTGGTATCCCGACGACAACAGACAGAATAACATCACAGCAAAAGCACACTGCGTGGCTCACGCCAGCAAATCACGCATCATGCCCCAGGAAGCAATCCACGCACCTGAAAACAGAAACAGCAGTACAACTCCCCCCTTAAGCTTGACCAACCAAAAACGTCAGCTAATCTTGTCCGAGCATATTCCCGTTGTCAACTGAATTGTATTAACCACGATCTGCCGAAGCTATGGAGAGAGTTCCGACACTACGTAGCAAGAAACCACCCATGGAGAGCCGCCGTACATGACAGCTAATTCCCGTGCACCCAGTCTGCGCCCAGCACATCACTAGCCGCCATAACTGAGGTAATACACAGGAAAGCAAGACACAATCTCTTATCTATTATTCTAATACTATCAGGCTACGCCAGCACCACCCCATGCTCTGCTACCAAATGAGGCGTAGAATAGATGGATTCGGGCTGCGAGTTGTGCAATGGTGAGGTTCAATTTAATAATTGAATGGCTTATTTTTAAAAGAGGACAGCTCGCGATTGATAAATTTTTCAGGAGATAGAAAGAAACATTCTACATCGTTGTCTAACAATTTAATGGTTAATTTGTTTCTGCCATGTGAAATAATGCTTTTTCTAGACTGGATAAGGCTAACATTACGTAGTTTGAATAGTATTTGTAGCTGCTATGCTGATTTCTTTTTTACCTGGTGTTGTCCCCTTATAGCAATAAATGGGAAGGCAAAACAATTTTAAGCCACTTAAAATTACGTGAAAGTAAGGCCTTATAATAAATTAATATCAGTAACTAGAGCGCAACAATTTGTTGTGGTCTTCAGTCCTGAGACTGGTTTGATGCAGCTCTCCATGCTACTCTATCCTGAGCAAGCTTCTTCATCTCCCAGTACCTACTGCAACCTACATCCTTCTGAATCTGCTTAGTGTCACCTGACCAAAAGTCTTGCTCCTCCTGCCACCGAACTTCACAACATAAAATAAATAGGTCTCTGTTGAGCGCAATATTAGAAAAATGCATTATTCTCCTCAGAATGAAATGAAATAATCGTATGGGACTGATGACCAGGACTGTCCACATCTACATGTACATCTACATTTATACTCCGCAAGCCACCCAACGGTGTGTGGCGACAGGCACTTTACGTGCCACTGTCATTACCTCCCTTTTCTGTTCCAGTCGCGTATGGTTCGCGGGAAGAACGACTGTCCGAAAGCCTCCGTGCGCGCTCGAATCTCTCCAATTTTACATTCGTGATCTCCTCGAGAGGTATAAGTAGGAGGAAGCAATATATTCGATACCTCATCCGGAAACGCACCCTCTCGAAACCTGGCGAGCAAGCTACGCCGCGATGCAGAGCGCGTTTTGCAATTTTCTAATGCTGCAACTTCTCTGTATACTACAGCATCATCCGCGAAAAGCTGCATAGAACTTCCGATACTATCTACTAGGTCATTTAAATATATTGTGAAAACCAATGGTCCCATAACACTCCCCTGTGGTACGCCAGAGGTTACTTTAACGTCTGTAGACGTCTCTCCTTTGAGAATAACGTGCTGTGTTCTGTTTGATAAAAACTCTTCAATCCAGCCACACATATTCCGTAGGCTCTTACTTTGTTTATCAGGTGACAGTGCGGAACTGTATCGAACGCCTTCCGGAAGTCAGTGGCATCTACCTGGGAGCCTGTATCTAATATTTTCTGGGTCTCATGAACAAATAAAGCGAGTTGGGTCTCACACGATCGCTGTTTCCGGAATCCATGTTGATTCCTACAGAGTAGATTCTGGGTTTCTAAAAACGACATGATACTCGAGCAAAAAACATGTTCTAAAATTCTACAACAGATCGACGTCAGAGATGAAGGTCTATAGTTTTGCGCATCTGCTCGACGGCCCTTCTTGAAGACTGGGACCACCTGTGCTCTTTTCCAATCATTTGGAGCCTTCCGTTCCTCTAGGGACTTGCAGTACACGGCTGTTAGAAGGGGGGCAAGTTCTTTCGCGTACTCTGTGTAGAATCGAATTGGTATCCCGTCGGGTCCAGTGGGCTTTCCTCTGTTGAGTGATTCCAGTTGCTTTTCTATTCCTTGGACACTTATTTCTATGTCAGCCATTTATCGTTTGTGCGAGGATTTAGAGAAGGAACTGCAGTACGGTCTTCCTCTGTGAAACAGCTTTGGAAAAAGGTGTTTAGTATTTCAGCTTTACGCGTGTCATCCTCTGTTACAATACCAACATCATCCCGGAGTGTCTGGATATGCTGTTTCGAGCCACTTACTGATTTAACGTAAGACCAGAACTTCTTAGGATTTTCTGTCAAGTCGGTACATAGAATTTTACTTTCAAATTCACTGAACGCTTCACGCATAGCCCTCCTTACGCTAACTTTGACATCGTTTAGCTTCTGTTTGTCTGAGAGGTTTCGGCTGCGTTTAAGATGGGAGTGAAGCTCTCTTTGCTTTCGCAGTAGTTTCCTAACTTTGTTGTTGAACCACGGTGGGTTTTTCCCGTCCCTCACAGTTTTACTCGGCACGTACCTGTCTAAAACGCATTTTACGATTGCCTTGAACTTTTCTATAAACACTCAACATTGTCAGTGTCGGAACAGAAATTTTCGTTTTGATCTGGTAGGTAGTCTGAAATCTGCCTTCTATTACTCTTTCTAAACAGATAAACCTTCCTCCCTTTTTTATATTCCTATTAACTTCCATATTCAGGGATTCTGCAACGGCCTTATGATCACTAATTCCCTTTTCTGCACTACAGAATCGAAAAGTTCGGGTCTGTTTGTTATCAGTAGGTCCAAGATGTTATCTCCACGAGTCGGTTCTCTGTTTAATTGCTCAAGGTAATAATCGGATAGTGCACTCAGTATAATGTCACTCGATGCTTTGTCCTTACCACCCGTCCTAAACTTCTGAGTGTCCCAGTCTATATTTGGTAAATTGAAATCTCCACCTAAGACTATAACACGCTGAGAAAATTTATGTGAAATGTATTCCAAATTATCTCTCAGTTGTTCTGCCACTAATGCTGCTGAGTTGGGAGATCGGTAAAAGGAGCCAATTATTAACCTAGCTCGGTTGTTGAGTGTAACCTCCACCCATAATAATTCACAGGAACTATCCACTTCTACTTCACTACAGGATAAACTACTACTTACAGCGACAAACACGCCACCACCGGTTGCATGCAACCTATCCTTTCTAAATACCGTCTGTGCCTTTGTAAAAATTTCGGCAGAATTTATCTCTGGCTTCAGCCAGCTTTCTGTACCTATAACAATTTCAGCTTCGGTGCTTTCTATCATCGCTTGAAGTTCCGGTACTTTACCAATGCTGCTTCAAAGTTCAAATGCCTCTGAGCACTATGGGACTCTACTGCTGTGGTCATCAGTCCCCTAGAACTTAGAACTACTTATACCTACCTAACCTAAGGACATCACACACATCCATACCCGAGGCAGGATTCGAACCTGCGACCGTAGCAGCAGCGCGGCTCCGGACTGGAGCGCCTAGAACCGCACGGCCACCGCGGCCGGCAATGCAGCTTCGACAGTTTAAAATCACAATACCGATTGCTACTTGGTCCCCGCATGTCCTGACTTTGCACCGCACCATTTGAGGCTGTTGCCCTTTCTGTACTTGCCCGAGGCCATCTAACCTAAAAAAACCGCCCAGTCCACGCCACACAACCCCTGATACCCGTGTAGCCGCTTGCTGCGTGTAGTGGACTCCTGACCTATCCAGCGGAACCCGAAACCCCACCACCCTATGGCGCAAGTCGAGGAATCTGCAGCCCACACGATCGCAGAACCGTCTCAGCCTCTGATTCAGACCCTCCACTCGGCTCTGTACCAGAGGACCGCAGTCAGTCCTGCCGACGATGCTGCAGATGGTGAGCTCTGCTTTCATCCCGCTAGCGAGACTGGCAGTCTTCACCAAATCAGATAGCCGCCGGAAGCCAGAGAGGATTTCCTCCGATCCATAGCGACACACATCACTTGTGCCGACATGAGCGACCACCTGCAGATGGGTGCACCCTGTACCCTTCATGGCATCCGGAAGGACCCTTTCCACATCTGGAATGACTCCCCCCGGTATGCACACGGAGTGCACATTGGTTTTCTTCCCCTCTCTTGCTGCCATATCCCTAAGGGGCCCCATTACGCGCCTGACGTTGGAGCTTCCAACTACCAGTAAGCCCACCCTCTGCGACAGCCCGGATTTTGCAGACTGAGGGGCAACCTCTGGGGAAGTTCGGCCGTCGAGTTGCAAGTCTTTTCAGTTGACGCTACATTGGGCGGCTTGTGGTCGACGACGATGAGGAGAACACAGCAGCCAGTCCCAGAGCGGAGAAAATCTCCAACCAGCCGGGAATCGAACCCGGTCCCATTGCATGGCAGTCATAAGGGCTGAAAACTTAGTTATATTACAATTCACAGTCATGTTTTCAAGCTCATTTAAATTATAACAGAATAACTTGGTATTTACAATGCTTTTGAACCTAAAAAATTTAGTAATAAATTTATAGCTCTAAGTGTTCACAAACGTACGCTACGTTCATAAAAAAATGAAACTTGTTACAAAACATGACTGTGTCTAGCTACTTTTTTAGTAATTTTCGTCAACTTTTGTGGAGAGCCACGTCTTCGCCTCATTATAAAAGACTTCATACTGTGAAAATGCTAGACAGTTTAGTGGATTCAGAGTCTAACGATATACGGCTCAGCAACTGTTTGCCCCTCTCTTATAAACTATACTCACAGTACAGAAACTACTGGGGAACAAATGCTACTTTGTGCCGTTTTCTTGTGCCTCTTTCCACTGTTTCCGGTGGGATGACGGCATTTTTGTATAAAGGGATCAACCAGATTAAAAAAACAAAAAACACTATATAGTTTGCTTTTCCTGCATAAACTTTAAACCGACCATGGCAGCTGAATTTGGTGATAAGTGACATACACTGATCTAGAATGAGCACTCGTTCGCACACTCATAACTTTCTTTTCGCGATATCAAAGTTTCTGTCAGGTGGTAGAATATCCTTCAATGGGGAATTAGTGTAGATTTTGTCAACAGTAGCATTGTTATGCCATATGATTGCGTTCTTGTCTCCGCATACATGTCTTAACAAATGGTATTCTTTTACGTCTTTGGGAACAAAGTTGCCAATGTAGTGGAACCAGTATAGAATGATGGACACTTCATTACGACCTTTCGTATCTGTGCTGTTGTCGTGATAACAGTAAAAATATACCTTCCATTTGTTTTCAGGTTAGTATCTCATGATTAAAAACCCATACCATACTAAAGAGAAATCAAGCTTACCTTTCTTTCCTTGCTTTTTCATCATTATTGGAACTTCAAACTCAGAGACGCTGATGTTAATATTATCTGTTAAGAAATCAATCAAAGCTTACACTATAAAGCACTAATTGCTGCATCTTTCCAGGAGTTGTTCCCTTTTAGAAACAACTGGAGAATTAAATCAGATCCCTACAGGCGGCAAGACATTAACGGCGCCCGGTTTTAGTTCCATTAGATCCATCTATGTAACAAGAAACCGAAACCAACAAAATTTGAATTCCAAGTTTTTGAGAAGTTTTTTAGTATGAACCGATTCAATCAACAGCATAAAAGTACGCTTCCAATGAAATAAAATACTTCCGTTGCCAGTAAAGAACTTAATCAGGGCTACACACATCAGCTAATATATATAACCAGGCCACCACCTTCACCTACGCTGCTGTTTTTATTCTGGGGACTAGTCACATCATTCCTATGGAGCCAGACAATCCCTACGTCAGAATTACGACGTGTCTTATAGCTAATATTTCATATTGTGTAACTTAAAGTTACGTTGTGGTTAATAATGCAAATAGTTAAGTGCATTTAAATGACACAGGAAATAGCTCACAGAATACCGGTTCTGGTTTCATGCAAAATTTGACAATCTTTCGACTGAAATAAGTTGAATGGGATTAAAGGGCTAAAAACATACAAAACCAAAAATTAGTAGAAAAATAGAAAAATGAAAATCTGACGGAATGTTATCAGGAGATATGACTCTGTTTGAACAGAGGATTACAAAACTGTAACTGGATTTCGTCTAGTTAAAGTAAGTTATTGATGCATCTTTATTCAGGTTTTAATTAATAAATTAATACTAGATACATCATTTTAAGTAAAACTATTTGTCAGAGCGAAATTATTTTGATCCATGTATGTTAGCCAGGAGATCAAAGATAAAGTCTGGCTACCGAAAATCGTTCTAGGTCATTTAGCGTTACCCAGGGTGCACGTTCAGTATTCCATTGCGGACGCGAGCTAGTTTACACGAAGTGTTTTCATCACCTGCTTCAGTGAAATACATCAACTGCTTCGAAAAGCGTTCCTAAAAAGTTTCAGTAAAGATGTGCAGTGTTCTAGTTAGTTGGTAGAATCCATCTCCCACAAAACCCATTATGTCAACATGAATAAGAGGTGGTTCTGACATACAACAATGTAATTCCTAAAAGAGAAAACAAATTCGAAAACTTTAACCATTGGTAGCAATAGATTTTGGATTGATGAAGCGAGAAGCGAGTTAAATGGAACTACACAGTTCTTGCGTTTTCATCTGTTTCTACAGTAGAGTTCCGCAGCGCATGTCAGTAGCCCTTCGTTTGTTAATCTTCCACGGTCTTCGTGATTGTGTGTGGACGGAAGCTGAGTTGGCAACACTTCACTCTCAGCTCCAGGCTGTGCTGGCTTCGCAGCCTGAGGCTTCAGTGGCTGGGTCGGTCCTGGTGATCCAACGGACATCCAGCACGACCCATGAGTCTGCCGATTGGTCTGCACCGATGGTCACCTCTGTTGCTGCTCGCACTGAGGTTGACCACTTACCCATCCTCAAGTGGGAGATCGCCTCGAAGCGTGGCAAGCTGCGAGAGACTTCCCAGTTGGCCAAACGTAAGGCCTCATCGGTTAGTCTGATAAAGTGTTTCCAGGTGCTATCTGTGACTGCCATCGTCCCTCAGCCAGATGCAGTCGCTGGTCGTGTTTCAGCCTGCAAAATCCGGGTAGTCACAGAGGGTGTGTTTATTGGTAGCTGGGAGCTCCTATGTTAGGCACGTTATGAGGCGCCTTAGGGACATGGCCGTCAAGGAGGGAAAGAAAGCGTCTGCACTTCCTATGCATACAGAGTGGAGTCATTTCAGGTCGTTACGGATGCCATGAAGAGAACAGGATACAGCCAACTGCAGGTGGTGGTTCACGTCGGTAATAAACATGTGAGTCGCTGTGGATTCTCTCTCGTTTCGATAGGCAATCAGAAGTGGTACAGGCTACTGGTCTTCCTTGCGAGATCAAAGCAGAGATCACCACCTGCAGCACAGTCGACAGAACCGATTGTGGATCTCTCGTAAGAGGCGAATGGAGAGTTCAAATCAGATGTAGGCTGCAGATACCTCACCTTGCGCCATAGGATGATGGGGTTTCGGTTTCCGCTAAATTGATCAGGAGTCCACTACACGGAGAAGGCTGCTACACGGGTAGCAGAGGGTGTGTGCCGTGCACTGAACCGATTTTTAGGTTAGAGCATCTCGCGGACACACAAATAGGGATTCAGTCTCAAAAGATGCATGTCGAACACAGGAAGAACATATAGCTAGGAATTATCAGTATAACACTTGTGAAATGTGGAAAAGTACCGGAGCTCCAAACGCTAATAGAAAGCACTTATGCTCAATTCATTGCAGGCAGTGAAAGCAGGCTAAAGTCGGTGATAAATTCAGCCAAAATTTTTGCGAAGGATCGAACGGTATTCAGAAAGGAGAGGCTAAAGGCAGTTGGCGTGTTGTTGCCGTTAGAAGAAGTTTATCTTGTAGCGAAATTGAAGTGCGTTTTTCCTGTGAGTTTGTATAAAATAATAATTGAATTCTTTTACTGATCTCCCAACTCAGATGATACTTTTGCTGAGAGGTTCAAAGAAAACTTGAGTGTAATTTGAAACATTCTGGCTCATACTATTGCAATCTACCATCGATTTGTTGGTGAAATTACATGTTTAAAACCGTAGGTACGCAAAAAATCTCATCTGAAATTGTGCTAAACACATTCGCTGAAAATTATTTCGAGCAATTAGTTTATCAGCCCACTCCAATAGTAAAGGTTTTGAAAATACACTTGATCTCTTAGCAACAACTAATCGTGAGCTAATAACATTCTTCAAAACGGATGCAAGGATTAGTGAACACAGGGTAGCCGTAGCAAGACTGAATACCGTAACTTCCAAATCCTTGAAATATAAACGAAAAATATATCTACTCAAAAATCAGAGAAAAGTTCTCTTGATCCCTTCCTGAGAGACAATCTCAACTCCTTCTAAATTAACAATGTAACTGTAGACCGATTTGGCTTGAATTCAGAGAAATCGTATCGATAGCAACTATAAGATTCATACCAAATAAATTAAAAAACGACGGAGCTGATCCCCCCATGAAACAGAACACTGTCGCAAAAAAAACAAAAAAAAGCATGCGAATGTTAAACGAATCCAATATCTCAAAGATGGGCGATCTTATAAAGAAGCTTGAAATTTAGCGTGGACTTCAATGTCAGATGCTTATAACGGTTTCCAGCACGAGACTTTGTCTCAAAATATGGCAGGAAATCCAAAGAGAAGCTGGTCGTATGTAAAGTATGCTAGCGGCAATAGACAATCAACGGCTTCTCTGTGCGACAGCAGTGGAAATACTATCGATTTCACTGCTACTACAGCAGAATTTTTAGCCACTGTCCTCTGAAATTCCTTCAGCTAAGAGGACGAAGTATGAAGAACAGCTGCCAACATGAGTAACTTAGAAGTAGAAAACCTCGGAGTAGTGAAGCCCTTTAAATATCTCAATAAATGCAAGTCTTCCGGTCCTGACTGTATACAAATTAGGTTCCTCTCAGAGTATGCTAATACGATAGACTCACAATTAACAATCATATACAACCGCTCGCTCTACGAAATATCTGTACCCAAAGATCGGAGAGTTTCACAGATCACACCAATATTCAAGGAAGGCAGTTGAGTAATCCACTAAATTACTGGCCCATATCAATAACGGCGATATGCAACAGGATTTTGGAATGTATGTCGTATTCGAATTACCTGTAAGAGAACGGTCTATTGAGACACAGTGAACACGGATTTAGAAAACATCGTCCTTCTGAAACACAACTAGCTCTTTACTCACACGAAGTGTTGAGTACTATCGACATGGGATTTACAGTTGATTGCGTATTTCTAGATTTCCAGAAGGCTTTTACCACCTTACTGCACAAGCGGCTTGTAATCCAATTGTTTACTAATAAAATATCGTCTCAGTTATGCGACTCGATTCGTGGTTTCCTGTACTGAGGTCGCAATTCGTTGTAACTGATGGAAAGTCATGGAGTAAAACATAAGTGATATCTGCCATTTCCAAGATAAAAGTATATGTCCTCTGCTGTTCCTTATCGACATAAACCACTTAGGAGACAATCTGAGCAGCTTTCTTAGGTTGTCTGCAGATGATGCTGTCATTTATCATCAAGTAAAATCATCAGAAGATCAAAATAAATTGCAAAACGGTTTACAAAAGATAGCTGTAGGCCAATTGTCCCTAAATTATTAAAAAGTGTGAGGTTATCCACATGATTGCTAAAACGTATCCGTTGAACTTCGGTTACACGATAAATTACTCAAATCTAAAGGCTGTAGCTTCAACTACAATTACGAAAGACTTAAATTTCAAAGAAGACATGGAAAATGTTGGGAGGAAGGCGAACCAAAGACTCCAATTTACTGTCAGAACATTTGAGAGATGCAACAGATCTACTAAAGAGAGTGCGTACTCTACGCTTGTCCGTCATCTTTTGGAGCACTGCTTTGCGTGTGGGATCCTTACCGGGTCGGAATACATCGAGAAAGGTAAATAGGGGCAGCACGTTTTGTACTAACAAAAAATAGGGAAGAGAATGTCGCGGACATGATACAGGATTTGGGGTGGACAGCATTAAAACAAAGGAGCTTCTCACGAAATTTCAATCACCAACTTTCTGCTCCGAAAGCGAAAATATTTTGTTGACGTTGACCTATCTAGGGAGAAACGATCATCGTAGTAAAATAGGGAAAATCGGAGCTCGCACAGAAATATGTAGGTGTTCGTTTTTTCAGCGTGCTGTTCTTGAGTGGAATAATAGAGAATTATTGTGTAGGTGGTTCGATGAACCCTCTGTCAAGCACTTAACTGTGATTTGCGGACTATCCATGTAGAAGTAAGTGTAGATGAGTCTGAGAGAGATCTGGCGATCTTGCTGGCCAAAGTAGGGTTTGGCAAGCACGAAGACAAGCAATAGAAACTCTCGCCGTGTGCGGACTGGTGTTATCTTGCTGAAATGTAGGTCAATAATGGCTTTCTATGAGCAGCAATACAACGAGGCGTAGTATATCGTCGACGTATCGCTATACTCTAAGGGTGCCAGCGCAAGGGGTCCCTGTAAGAAAGGCAAGGGCATCCCGTACCTTCACTCCCGGTTGTCGGGCTGTACGGTGGGCGATAGCCAGGTTAGTATCCCACAGCTGTCCAGGGCATCTCCATTTGAACCTGCGACCGTAGCGGTCGCGCGGTTCCAGACTGAAACACCGCTCGGTCACACCGGCCGACGCCACTGCTAAAGCCCTTGTTTATATACAGTGGTCAAAGATGGTCGCCGCAAGGGCCACCGTTAGCTAAGCCTCTTTTCTGTGAACCGTCTATCAATGGTCCTTGTGTGTCTCAGAAGCACCTGACGCACGTCGGAATCGATGATAATGATGAATCCAGTCTCTGAGTGCCCCTCTGACGACTGCTTGTATTTATTATTTTGTCGTGTCCCTAGCTCAATCACTTCCTTCTTGACGCTGTGATCAGCGATAATTCACCCATTCCTGCCAAAATAGTCGAATAGAGACATTGATCCTACTCAAATATCGACTGATTCGCCGTTTGCTTCAACCGTCTTCTTTGAGCCCAGTTACACGTTTTCCATCGAATGTTGACATCTACGTGTACTGTTCACGCACCTGTCTGCGAGGCACAGTTAGTTTACTACTGAGTACACAGTATGAGATACACGAAGACTTTATGCCCTGGCAGCGACATGTCCTCTGTTTAACATTATTGCAAACTGCTCGGTGAAATTGTACTGCAGCGTCACACATTCTTCCATCGACCGCCAAAGTTTACAGTTTTGCATTTTCCCTCAGATTTGTGAGCAGTTTGCATAAGTCCATGGTGCTTTTTTTTTTGGAGTGTAGCATTCAACACCAGTTTTCACCATGTGAAACCACATTCTATTATTAGTAGATCTGGATTTACTGAACGATGTAGTGTCAGGGTTATCAGGACACTGGTTTCATGTTCCGCAGCAGTAGACTAGAAGTCCGCGTCCTGAACGAGCTGCCGCACAAGTTACGGCACTCGATTCGATGCTTACACTAACCGAACTGTAACGACTGCCAGATGGTTACCGAGCGAGATAGCACAGGGATTTAGACACAGGACTCGCATTCTGCATTTATGGGGTACGAATTTTTGTCCAACGCTGCTGCTATAGGTTTTGATTATTTTCTCAGTCCTCAATAGGGCAAATTCCGGGACAGACCCTTTGAAAAACATATTGCTGATTTCCTTCTCCATCTACAAACAAATTGAGCTTGCGATATAACAGTAATGATGCCCTCGTCGATGGGACGTTGTTCTAAACGTTCCTTTCTTCCTTAGAATGATTACTTAAACAAGGCCTTCACTATCCTTGTCCAGTGCGTCGAAGTGACCTTCACTGACGGTAAATATTGTCCTAACACTCCTTCCTTCCAAAGATTAAATACTGTAATAGCGCCAGAAGGAGATCTAGAACACTAGCCCAATGATGGCCGTACAAACCACAACATCACGAAGCTACATCACTTGATGTAGTTTTGCAGTATAATAGGTAGAATACATGATTAAATTTAAATATGATTTTGAGTACAACGGTGTAAAATTTGTACTCAGGACTGCCGTCTCTGTCGGCTACAATGGCTCTAAATCGCCTGGACGTCGAACCGAAGTGAGAGTGAATGACAGGTATGGAGATCCCATCCTTCTTCAGTTCTACGCCAGAGTCCGTTATTCGAAGTCGCTGACGGTTTTGTGGCGTGTCATTCTATCGGCAATTCATGACCAGATGTTTCCATTGGATAAGACATCTGGAGAACGTGACGGCCAAGACAACAATGGAACATCCTCCCTATCGTGGTATTAATAATCGAAACGTCCTGGGACACGGGCTCGAATCCCACCACCGCTTAAATTTCGGATAAAAATCGTCAGTAATGGTGGCCGAAGAATTCCGGCATAACAAATCACCCTAATTCAGTCGACGGCCTTGTCAAAGAGGCGGAGGAGCGGACAGAGATTCATGTCACTCTCTAGTCCTTGAGGTGGGAAACTCCCCCTAAAGACGGATGAATCAGCAGTGATCAACGGAATGAAGATGCAGAAGGGAATGGAAACCACTGCATTAAAGACCCATATTGTTTATCTACAGGATATGTGGCCTCTAACTGAAAAAGTGTCGTGGTGGTTTCTCTATTGACAAACGATTCCGAATGAAATGTCCGAACACAGAATGGGCAAAGGATAGGAGGCGTGGAAGCGTGAACCCAGGCTGAGCACGTCATTTTTCCTTAAAAATTAAAAATCTTATTTAGAAATATGCCAGCAATCAGAACGATAATTAAAACCACAATCTTCTCTAGCATCTGATATATAATAATGAACAGCAAGTTTGTCTTACACAAGCAGTCTTTAAGACAAGAGAAAAATCAGTTTAATCAACAAGCTACATTACACAAGCAAATTTAATACTGAGAAACAATAAATAATTGATGTAACTACTGTTTATCACAATAAGTAGGACGAAGGCACCCTTTCCCCATGCAGGGGCCATTCAAAAAACACTGTAGACAAGTTAAAGTCACCCAAAATTTTTAAACGGGCGTAAGCCGCTTAAATAAAACACGACGAGTATAACAGAGGAATAAAGGAAAGATTCCCAAATTAAATTACACAACAAACAAGAACAAGAATCAATGCTCCCAGAAAGAGGGCAGATTTACAACTTCAAATCTGGTAATCTTCCAATGAACTACAAGAAGTTTGCAACCAAGTTACGCAGCAGTGAATTATAGATATAATTTAAACGTTCAAAAACTTACGTACAGTAAATGTTCGTAAACTCACGTAGAGAATATAGATTCTTACCTTCGTTACATAACAGCACAAGACAGGGCAAGCTCGAAAAGACACTTACTTAAAACCACCCATCAAATACAATATCAGAAAACCTTACTCGTTTAGCAGCTGCAGCTGGAACTGAAACTCCAGTGAGAGCCAAAAGACCACCGAAGACGCCGTCCGAGTGCACGCCCAGGCCGAAATATAAAAATACGTACCGCGGGCAAGCGCCGCGTCAATTACAGTGTCACGACTCAGAAGCCAAGACTGTCAACAAACAGCATACACATTACGACATTAAGTCAAAGTGCTCCGCCAATAAGGTGTTCGGTTTTTTCAAGACTTAATAAATCCCTTAAAGTAACGTAATGTTCGCGAAGCAATTACTTAACTCTAATAAGGATTACAACTTTTAATCATAACCAGAAATTTCAATTACCATACTAAAAGTCCTCCTATAAGAAGATAAGATATTTTTGATAACCAATATCAGATTTACCAAGAAATCCAATGATCTTTTGAAACTACAGAATATCCGCCTGGCACGGACATTACGCATAACATTTATAGATAAGATTGAGGTTGCAAAACCTCAAGATTTAAACCCATCTCAAACAAATTTGAAAGAACATTAATTTAAAATATTAAAAACTGATTCAACATTGCTCAAAACTTAAATCTAAGGATCATAAAATACAAATTGCAATGCACATTAAGTACCACCGGCAGAATCGGGGCAGAACTGTTCAAGGACAAATTTACCGCTTCAGTCAGTGGCCTATCTGAGTAAACGTTCATGTAACCCAAGGCTAACTAAGGGGTGCTAACAGACCAGCTGCCCGTGCAAATTTCTTGTACACACATAAATAGAAATCACTAGGCAAATCAGCAACTTTACACTCGTGGCTTCACATAGGTTACAGTAGTTGCAAGAAAACCTCATATTTCAAACTCCACAGGCGAGTTTTGCTGAGCGAATAAACACAATATACACCACAACTTCTTTAGTACTCCGTATGCCATCATTCAAAACCCTATTCCGGCCGTCAACATCCAAACTGCACACGGTGAGAACATTCAAGAAGGCAAACTGCTGGTCCAGTCCCTCTCCAAAATCCTCTCAGTCCGTAGCTGCTACAGCCTCGTATCAACACCTACTCGCAAACCGCGGCACAGGTCCCGCCATTTCCTCACTTTGTTATTTAATCATATGGCTAGTGCCCCCCCCCCCCCTCCCGGGCAGGCCGTTCGACGGATGCCGGTCTTTCAATTTGACGCCACATCGGCGACCTGCAGTCGATGAGGATGATAGGATGACGATGACGACAGCACAACACCCAGTCCCCGGGCGAAGCAAATTTTTCCGACCCAGCCGGGAATTTAATCCGGGCCCAGAGGATTGACAATCCGTCACGCTGACCATTCAGCTACCGGGGGCGGACATTTTCTCACTCGTAAACAGCGATAAACCGAGCGAATCAGTGCGGCTTTCGCGCCTCCTACCGGGACGCCAATCAAACAGAGAATCGAAAGATAACACAACGCCGCCACTGCTCAGCGAACTAGTCCTCAATTCGGATTACTGAGAAGGCTGCCAAGGGGAAGGTCACCAGGAGAAAAAGACTGAATAACCAAAGAAAGGGTATCGTTCTAAGGGTAACGTTCTACGAGTCATGCGTGGCATGTCAGAAGTCTGAATGTGGTAGGGAAGCTAGGAAATCTGGAAAGGGAAAGACTAAGGCTGGGCTTAGATGTAGTGGTCGTCAATGAAGTGAAATGGAAAGAAGACAAGCATTTCTGGACAGATGAGTGCAAGATAGTAGCAAGAGCAGCAGAAAATGATATAACGGGAGTAGGGTTCGTTATGAACAGGAAGGCAGGGCAGAGAATGAGTTCCTGTGACCAGTCCACTGACAGGATTATTCTCATCAGAATTGACAGCACCGACAACTATAGTTCAGGTATATACGCCGACGTCGCAGAGAGGTGATGAAGAGGCAGAGAAAAGTCAATGAAGATCCTGAAAGGGTAGTTCAGTACGTAAAGGAGATGAAAATCTGATTGTCATTGGCGACTGAATTACGGTTGTTGAAGAAAGCGTTACGTGAGGATACGGACTTGGTACTAAGAGAGGAGAAAGACTAATTAAGTTCTGCAATAAACTTCAGCTAGTAACAGCGAATACTCTGTTCAAGAATCACAAGAGGTGGAGGTATACTTGGAAAGGCCAAGGGATACGGCAAGATTTCAGTTAAAATACAACATGGTCAGGCAGAGATTTAGAAATGAGATAGTCGATTGTAATGCTTACGAATGAGCAGATATAGATCCAGATCACGATGTAATATTGATGAAAAGTAGGCTTATGTTTAAGACATTGATCAGGAACAACGAATGGGCAAAAAAATGGGATACGGAAGTACTAAGGAATGAAGAAATACTCTTGAAGTTCTCTGAGGCTATAGATACTGCGATAATGAATAGCTCAGAAGGTACTTCAGTTGAAGAGGAATGGACATCTCTAAAAGGGTAATCACAAAAGCAGGAAAGTAAAACATATGTACAAAAAAGGTAGCTGCGAAGGAATCATGAGTAACAGAAGAAGTACTTCAGCTGATCGTTGAAAGAAGGAAGTACAAAAAAGTTCACGTAAATTCAGTAATACAGAAATACAAGTCACTTAGAAATGAAATAGTAGGGAAGTGCAAGAAAGCGAAGGCAAAATGGCTGCATGAAAAATGTAAAGAAATTGAAAGAGAAATAACTGTCCGTAGGACTGACTCAACATATAGAAAAGTCAAAACAACCTTCGGTGAAGTTAAATGCAACGATGGTAACGTTAAGAGTGCAGTTTGCGTTGCACTGTTAATAGCAGTCCAGAGAGTGAATAGGTGGGAATATTATATTGAAGGCTTCTTATCTGATGACATGACAGGAGAAGAAACAGGAGTCGATATAGAAGAGATAGGGGATCCAGTATTAAAACAGAACTTAAAAGAGCTTTGGAAGACAAAAGATCGAATATGGAGGAAGTGCTAGTCAAAGTTCCATCAGAACTGCTGAAATCATTGACGGAAGAGGCAGCAAAACGATTATTCACGTTGATATGTAGACTGTCTGCGTCTCGTGATATACCATTTGACTTTCGGAAAAACATCATCCACACAGCTAGGAATATTGCAAGAGCCGAAAACTACGAGAATTATCGTACAATGAGCTTAACAGCTTATGCGTCGAATTTTATGACCAGAATAATATATAGAAGAATGGAAAAGAAAATCGAGGAGAGGTTAGATGATGATTAGTTGGCTTTAGGGAAGGTAGAGGCACAAGAGAGGCAATTCTGACGTTGCGGTTGACAGCGGAAGCAAGGCTATAGAAACATCAAGACACATTCATAGGACTGAAAGATGGGGAATATCAATATGTACAAGAGCCAAGAAGGGAACAAGAAAAGTGGAATGCCAGCGACGTGTCCGTATAAAAAACGGTTTAAGGCTGGGATGTAACTCTCGGCCCTATCGTTCAGTATGTACATCGAAAACACAATGAGGAAAATAAAAGAAAGTTTCAAGAGTGAGATTAAAATTCAAGGTGAAAGGCTATCAATGAGAAGATCGTTGATTACGCTGCTATCCTCAGTAAAAGTTAAGGAGAATTACAAGAGCCGCTGAATGGAATGTACAGTCTAATGATCACTGAATATGAATTGACATTTATCGAAGAAAGAGGCAAGTAATGAGGAACAGCAGAATGAGAAAATCGGGAAATGTAGTATCAAGATTTTGACCACGACGTAGATGAAGTTGAGAAATTTTGCTAACTACGCAGGAAAATAGCCCATGACGGGCGGGGCAAGCATAAAAATCAGATTAGCACTGGCAACAGAAGTCTACTAGTATCGAACGTAGGCCTTAATTTGAGGAAGAAGTTTCTGAGGACATACGTTTGGAACACAGTATTGTGTGGTAGTGAAACATGAAATGTGGTAAAACAGGAAAAGAACAGAATCGAAGCATTTGAGATGTGGTGCTATGGAAGAATGTTGAAGATATTGTGGACTGATAACATAGGGAGTGAACAGGTTTTCCGGAGAATCGGAGAGGAGAGGAATATATGGAAAGCACTGACAAGAAGAAGGGACAGGAATGGTAGGAGACCTGTGAATACATCACGGAATAACTTCCATAGTACCAGAGGGAACTGTAGAGGATAAAAACTGTAGAGGCAAACAGAGATTGGAATACATACAGCAAATAATTGAGAAGTAGGTTGCTACTCCGAGATGAAGAGGTGAGGAATTCGTGGCGGGCCGCATCAAACGATCAGATGACTGATGATACTGAGACGGCACAACCATCCGCCTTAACACATCTGAACTGTGGCGTACAGTCTTCAAATTATCCGCTGTTTGTACCCAATGGGCCAGGGTGCTGAGTCCAATTGTCAATGCCGAATACAGTCTGGCAACGTTCGAGCATCCACACACGAATACGTCCATCGTGACGACGTATATAGCGCCAGGGGTCGTTGGGTGTAACACTGGTGCGGTCTTGTTGGTCGCACCACTGTTGGCACGCCTGTCTCTGCTACCGCGTCAGTGGATGACTCAACATTTGCAGCCATGCTGACTGATTGTGGTGCTTCAAAAGCGGGAAAACTTATCTTGCTGTAATAGAGCTCGGTTCCTGATTCAAGGTTGATGACGCGGCTCTACGATACTGCACAACTGAGCGAACAATATGTTTATCCTCTCGAATGCTAGTCGAATGTAGTCCATAAGATCCGACACTGATTTGGGTATGATAATCCTAAAGAGTCCATAGTTATATTGAGAGACGCAATATGGCGAAACGATAAACCATAGTTTCTATAGGCGACAATACTACCGCTCACTTACTCAGACACATCTTGTAAGCGTTTGTCCTTGTCGCACGGGGCATAGTACCAACTTCTGACAAACTACGATTAAGTGCTGGAAAGCAATGCGTCGGAACTTTTTATGGCTCAAAAATGGTTCAAATGGCTCTGAGCACTATGGGACTCAACTGCTGAGGTCATAAGTCCCCTAGAACTTAGAACTTCTTAAACCTAACTAACCTAAGGACAACACACACATCCATGCCCGAGGCAGGATTCGAACCTGCGACCGTAGCGGTCGCGCGGTTCCAGACTGTAGCGCCTAGAAACGCTCGGCCACCAGCGGCCGGCGAACTTTTTATGTGAAAACTCTGAACACATTTTAAGTAAAACGATCTTTAACATTCTACATCTTCTTTTTACTCACGTCAACAAATGTATTCCTCAGAGACGTCACCCTGGTAACGAACACATTTCTCCCAATGAGAGACTAGTCAGTGTAGAATGTTTAACCATTTGGACGGAGCTGGAACCTTTCCTTTGCTTGCACCGCTTCATCGCTGCCACAGTAAAGTCCTCGAAGGTGTTCTTTAAGTTTTGGAAAGAGATGAAAATCGGATGGAGCCATGTCGGGACTGTACAGACGATGATCGATGATAGTGAACCCAAGGCGTCGAATTTTTGCAAAAGTGGGAGCGCTCATGTGTGTCTGGAATTGTCTTACTGAACGACAGGGTGCTCCATCCGTGGACGAGCTCTTCGTATTACTGCTTCAGTTTTCTGAGTATCTCGCAGTAGGTTGCAGAGTCTATATTGATGCCTTTAGGTTTGAATTTCATATGCATTACACCTAGAACATTCAGGTAGATTGTGGTCTAACTTTGTCTGCTGATGGCACGGTCTTGACGTTTTTTGGTGCCGGTGATGTGTGGTGGAACTCCATTGACGCTCTGTTTATTTTCGGGTTCAAAATGGTGAAACTAAATTTAATCACCTGTCACAATTTTGCTTATGAACCAACCTCTCTCACACTTAAAACGCAAAACAAGTAGTTGACAGATGTCCAATTTCTTCTGTTTGACGTCAGGTGTGAGCGTTTCAGGCACTCGGATGCCCGATGCGCAGAATCAGTGATATGTTTCTTTCGTTGTAAAGACGGACGATCAAGCATAAAGCTGGTGGTCATAGTGTTTTGGCTCATCTCTGTATGAATAATACATCCGCTGCTCTAGAGATTACGTGAATAATATAGATGGCATTATTCCTACCTCGTTCATGTACTTTCGCTGAAATGCTTGTCATTTGCATTTCTAAGCACATAGCACACGACATGCCACTTCGACGTTTGTGCATGGCTGTTCCAGGGCGTTGCAAATTTAATAGACAGTAGCGTAGTTACATAGCTCATACTCGTGAAAGGAGCTGAAGAAGAGATTGCATAGCACATGCTGTACCTTCACGATCTACTTTCCTCGCCAGACTGCATAGTGCAGTAGAACAACGACACGAAGTAGTCTGGAAAGGAAACGCGGACGCACGCATTTCGCCGCTGGTTGCCGCCGGTCACGAATTGACTTTCAGTTTCAGTGAGTGCGCCAGATTTACTTTGTTTCTGGCTCTGTATAATCGCCGGGTCACGCGCCGCGCAGATTACGCCGCGATCGCCGATAGTCGAGTATTTAAGGCGCTGACCGGCCGGTAGCAGCAGCCCGGCGGAGGAATTTCACGGTCCGCTGGCTAACGAAGCCAAGGAGAGGAGCCGGCAGCCGGCCCGGCCCGGAGCGGCGGCACTGAACCCAGCTCGGCGGCTGCTGGGTTGCTCGTTACGGACGGCGCTTACGATGGACCGCCGGCGCCATTGACGCTTGCGCCACGGGCAAGCAACACGGACTCGACTAGCCCATTTGTAAGAAAAGAAATTGTACTAATTCTCTACCACTTTTGAAACCACGTGTGAGCAGTAATATTGGTGTAACATAGCACCATTCGTTTTCTCACGAAAAATGTAAAATAGTGACAATACTTTTAAAAGATATTTATGCTCCAAAAATAATCACAGTGTTTTCAATTACATAATCTTAGGTAAACTGAATGTGGAGGAGAGGGAGGGGCGAGAAATGAAAGGTTGTTGTTGTTGTGGTCTTCAGTCCTGAGACTGGTTTGAAGAAGCTCTTCATGCTACTCTATCCTGTGCAAGCTTCTTCATCTCACAGTACCTACTGCAGCCTACATCCTTCTGAATCTGCTTAGTGTATTCATCTCTTGGTCTCCCTCTACGATTTTTACCCTCCACGCTGCCCTCCAATACTAAATTGATGATTCCTCGATGCCTCAGAACATGTCCTACCAACCGATCCCTTCTTCTAGTCAAGTTGTGCCAGAAGCTCCTCTTCTCCCCAATTCTATTCAATACCTCCTCATTAGTTATCTGATCTACCCATCTAATCTTCAGCATTCTTCTGTAGCACCACATTTCGAAAGCTTCTATTCTCTTCTTGTCTTAACTATTTATCGTCCATGTTTCACTTCCATACAATGCTACACTCCATACAAATACTTTCAGAAACAACTTCCTCACATTTAAATCTATACTCGATGTTAACAAATTTTTCTTCTTCAGAAATGCTATCTTGCCATTGCCATTCTACATTTTATATCCTCTCTTCTTCGATCATCATCAGTTATTTTGCTCCCCAAGTAGCAAAACTCCTTTATTACTTTAAGTGTCTCATTTCCTAATCTAATTCCCTCAGCATCACCCGATTTAATTCGACTACATTCCATTATCCTCGTTTTGCTTTTGTTGATGTTCATTTTATATCCTCCTTCCAAGACACTGTCCATTCCATTCAACTGCTCTTCCAAGTCCTTTGCTGTCTCTGACAGAATTACAATGTCATCGGCGAACCTCAAAGTTTTAATTTCTTCTCCATGGATTTTAATACCTACTCCGAATTTTTCTTTTGTTTCCTTTACTGCTTGCTCAATATACAGATTGAACAACATCGGGGAGAGGCTACAACCCTGTCTTACTCCCTTCCCAACCACTGCTTCCCTTTCATACCCCTCGACTCTTATAACTGCCATATCTGCTTTCTGTACAAATTGTAAATAGCCTTTCGCTCCCTGTATTTTACCCCTGCCACCTTCAGAATCTGAAACAGAATATTCCAATCAACATTTTCAAAAGCTATCTCTAAGTCTAAAAATGCTAGAAACGTAGGTTTACCTTTCCTTAATCTTTCTTCTAAGATAAGTCGTAGGGTCAGTATTGCACCACGTGTTCCAACATTTCTACGGAATCCAAACTGATCTTCCTCGAGGTCAGCTTCTATCAGTTTTTCCAATCGTCTGTAAAGAATTCGCGTTAGTATTTTGCAGCTGTGACTTATTAAAGTGATAGTTCGGTAATTTTCACATCTGTTAACACCTGCTTTCTTTGGGATTGGAATTATTATATTCTTCTTGAAGTCTGAGGGTATTTCGCCTGTCTCATACATCGTGCTCTCCAGATGGTAGAGTTTTATCAGGACTGACTCTCCCAAGGCTGTCAGTAGTTCTAATGGAATGTAAGGTAAGGGACGGAATTCATGATGTCAGCTGCATCAGGACTTCATATGGAGTCAGCAGCGACGAGTGAAAATGTGTGCCCGCTAGGGATTCGAACCCGAGGTCTTCTGCTCACTTGGCAGCTGCCTTAATCACTACGCCACCCGGACACAGTGTTTATCCCCATTGTGCGGGGTATCTCGATACGCCTCTCGGCCGACCCATACTCCAACCTAGCGCCTTCTATCCGTATTAGCCGTCTATGTCCACCTTGCTCGTTACTTTGAGATTCCTGCATGAGGTCGAGCGTTACTGTGCATTCAGACTGAAGGTGATGGATTCGTAGCCCATTGATACGAATCAATTATGTGAAGGCGTAGTGTCTGTTCGTTCGGGCATATCCTAAAGCGCAGACACCACGCAATCATAAAATAATACACTCCTGGAAATTGAAATAAGAACACCGTGAATTCATTGTCCCAGGAAGGGGAAACTTTATTGACACATTCCTGGGGTCAGATACATCACATGATCACACTGACAGAACCACAGGCACATAGACACAGGCAACAGAGCATGCACAACGTCGGCACTAGTACAGTGTATATCCACCTTTCGCAGCAATGCAGGCTGCTATTCTCCCATGGAGACGATCGTAGAGATGCTGGATGTAGTCCTGTGGAACGGCTTGCCATGCCATTTCCACCTGGCGCCTCAGTTGGACCAGCGTTCGTGCTGGACGTGCAGACCGCGTGAGACGACGCTTCATCCAGTCCCAAACATGCTCAATGGGGGACAGATCCGGAGATCTTGCTGGCCAGGGTAGTTGACTTACACCTTCTAGAGCACGTTGGGTGGCACGGGATACATGCGGACGTGCATTGTCCTGTTGGAACAGCAAGTTCCCTTGCCGGTCTAGGAATGGTAGAACGATGGGTTCAGTGACGGTTTGGATGTACCGTGCACTATTCAGTGTCCCCTCGACGATCACCAGTGGTGTACGGCCAGTGTAGGAGATCGCTCCCAACACCATGATGCCGGGTGTTGGCCCTGTGTGCCTCGGTCGTATGCAGTCCTGATTGTGGCGCTCACCTGCACGGCGCCAAACACGCATACGACCATCATTGGCACCAAGGCAGAAGCGACTCTCATCGCTGAAGACGACACGTCTCCATTCGTCCCTCCATTCACGCCTGTCGCGACACCACTGGAAGCGGGCTGCACGATGTTGGGGCGTGAGCGGAAGACGGCCTAACGGTGTGCGGGACCGTAGCCCAGATTCATGGAGACGGTTGCGAATGGTCCTCGCCGATACCCCAGGAGCAACAGTGTCCCTAATTTGCTGGGAAGTGGCGGTGCGGTCCCCTACGGCACTGCGTAGGATCCTACGGTCTTGGCGTGCATCCGTGCGTCGCTGCGGTCCGGTCCATGGTCGACGGGCACGTGCACCTTCCGCCGACCACTGGCGACAACATCGATGTACTGTGGAGACCTCACGCCCCACGTGTTGAGCAATTCGGCGGTACGTCCACCCGGCCTCCCGCATGCCCACTATACGCCCTCGCTCAAAGACAGTCAACTGCACATACGGTTCACGTCCACGCTGTCGCGACATGCTACCGGTGTTAAAGACTGCGATGGAGCTCCGTATGCCACGGCAAACTGGCTGACGCTGACGGCGGCGGTGCACAAATGCTGCGCAGCTAGCGCCATTCGACGGCCAACACCGCGGTTCCTGGTGTGTCCGCTGTGCCGTGCGTGTGATCATTGCTTGTACAGCCCTCTCGCAGTGTCCGGAGCAAGTATGGTGGGTCTGACACACCGGTGTCAATGTGTTCTTTTTTCCATTTCCAGGAGTGTATAATTATCCAGGCAGAATAGTATTTTAACATCAGTGTTTATCTGATGTATGGTATGTAAACTAAACAGCTACAGATAGTCGTCCAGTCATTTATATCTACATCTACATGATTACCTCGTAATTCTCTAAGTGGATGGCGAAAGGTTCATAGAACCACATTTACACCATCTGTCGAATGTTCCACTCTCTTGTAGCACGTGGAATAAAAGTACAGCTAAATCTTTCTGTTCGAGCACTGTTTTACTTTACTACGACCATCGTATCTCCCTGTGTCAGTCGGAGTCGAAAAAATATTTTTGCTTGCAGAGGAGAAAACTGGTGACTAAAATTTAGCGAAAATGTTTCGCCACAGCGGTAAGCGCTTATCACATCAATGACACTGTGTCTGTTACTTCGCGATAACAGAAAACGAGCTGCCTTGCTGGGACTTTTACGATATACACCGTCAATCCTGTCTGGTAGGGATTCCATACAGCGCAGCATTGCTCCAGAGAACGATCGACAAGAGTAATGTAGACAGTCCTTTTAGTAAGAGTTCTGCCAATAACACTCAATATTTGCTTCGGCTTCCGCACAACGTTTTGGAACACAACCTACGACCAGCCTAGAGACAGAAGTGATGACACTTTCTGCAGGGCCTGACTGTCATTTTGCAGGACATGCTCAAGCACGTACAGTGCTAGCTGTTACTGATTTGTTTGACTGATGGGGCTACTAAGTGCTGTATCACCTACTGTACTCCCATGACTTAAGCCCTCGTGAGTTTAACTCGATTTCTAAACTGAACGAAACACTTCACGGCATTCGCTTCAGAACTGCTACAAATTCGTAGGGCAATAGACCGCGCAACTCAAACTGTGAGCACAACTGGCACTGCTAAGTGTATCCTACGACTTCCACATCGCCGGCAACCGGTTATACACAATGCTGGTGACTTTTTTTAAACGTCAGTAAAACTTTGAAACACTTATCTATCTTGTACGAGCTGCAAATAAATAGTTTCCACCATTAAAGTTCCAACCCTCGTAAAAAGATCTCTCTCACAGTTCCTTTAGCACTAATTTCTTAAAAGTTTCAGGTAGGCATCACATTTATGTTTCGACACATTCTTCCATAAGTCCACTTTATGTTCAAAGATCAGTACATTTTGAGTAGACTGACAGCATCGACATGGCTATTCAACCGTCTTTTGGAGGTACGTGGACGATACTTCCGTCTTTTGGCCTCAGGGCCGTTTCGCTGGATGAAGGAATCATGGTATATGGAATTCACTTTACCATAGGGTCAATCTTACCGATTTGTATTTGTAATCATGGAGTTCTCAGCCGTCACAAACTGCGATCGACCTTAAAACACTTGTACACAGAGCACGCACACAGTGTCATAGATAATTTGTCTGACAAGCTCTCCTTTCTAAAGTCAGCGTTCAGTGAAAATGGATATCCTACCTGGTAGATCAACGGGGAACTATCAGTTGAAACCAGTAACTAGAAACCAATAACCAGGTGGAGCACGCCGGCTATATCTCTGGCTTTTCTTCCTTTTGTTGGCAACATTGCGTTTGAAATAGCAAGAATAAACAGTATTTATCTGGTGAAAATGGTTTACCGCCTGACATCTAGGGTTTTAAGACTGCTGGGATCGTGGAAGCACAATTTGTTATTGCAGGAGGCTGAAATTTACAAAATACGTTGACAGTGTGGTACGTCTTATAAAAGCCAGACCAAACAGACCGTGGAAGAACACGGCACCGAACAACTCTGCACTCGCCGTTTGCAGTCAAGCGCTATATTGCAATAGAATATATTTGTACATATTGTACTCCATGGAACAATCATAGATTAGCCAAATTTGAAAGAGTAAAACACAGTAACATCGACAAACTCCTAATATTTAGTAATTGCGGCAATCCAACAGGAACTTTTATTTACAAGAGGTGTTCAGTAAACAATGCAATGTTATTTTCTCGGTTAGTTTCGTTTGAAAAAATGCGGAATTTCTTGTGAGACATCGTGGAATTTTCTAGCTTCAGCCGCTGTAGTTTCATGAAGTTCCGATAGGTGGTGGTGCTATACGTAGCCTTCAAAATGGTGTCATTCCAAGCAGAGAGATGTCATTTTCTTTTGGCGGAAAACCAGAGCATCACAGATATTCTTAGACGCTTGCAGAATGTCTATAGAGACCTGGCAGTGAACAAAAGCACGTACAGTCGTTGGGCGAGGCGTCTGTCATCAGCGCAAACCTGTCTGATCTCCCATGTGCCGGCCGTACTCACACAGTTGTGACTCCCGCTAAGTGTTCGTCGCCATTAAAACGCTTACGAACTTCTCCATAACAATAGAGTCTGTACACCGGAGAGGAGCTCACAAAACTGCACTGGTCTGTTCTTCCCCATCCATCCTGCAGCGCGGATCTCTCATTTTCCAACCTGCATCTGTTTGGCCCAATCAACGCTTAACTCCGCGGGAAGTGGTATGTGGGTGATCTGGATGCAGCAAGACGTTGGCCCGGATGTCAACCAGTAGAGTGGTACAATGCGCTCGTATACCACTTTGAATAAAACCCTCTTTCTTTCAGAAGAAAAGTATTGCATTACTTATTGAACCCCCCCTGGTGTTTTGGAGCAATTCTAACCAGGACCTTTGGTTTGAGGACCTTTGTAACACCTTCTTCTACGAAAAATTTTACACAGAATTCGCTGTTAGAGTTTGACACGCTGATGAACTACTGAGCAGACATTTTGGTGACTCTTAGTTTGCAACGAAAATACGTAACAGTAGGGCAATTGCGCAGACGTTTCGCAGTATAGACATGTTCCGTGTTACGCCAGCAGGACGGGATTTCAGATCTGCCAGTTGGTTGAATAGAAGGACTAGCAGCGGAAAGGATTCCTGATACTAAACTTAAAAGAGAGAGCGGTAATTTAGAAACTGCGCGACTGAATGGCCAAACGGCCGTGAACAATGAAATCCCATCGTCTTCTGTAAAGAGCAATCGGCATAATGATATAATAAATTCAGCGAATAGCAGTTATTTTAAAATTGTGAACGTGAGCTACGTTTGGAACAGCGGCACGCGTTAGAAAGAAGGAAGTGGATATCTAAATTAAATCGTTGCTGCGAGGCAGCGGAGAAGGTCCGCTGCGCAAAGGACACGATTAGGCGGACGCCTGGCTGCACCGACCGTTTTGTTCGCAGCGGGAAAAACCAGTGGCGCCCAAACAGACGTGTTGGCTTCTGAGAGTGCCGCTTCCAGGCTCTCAAGACAGTGCCTCAAGCTCGAAAGTGTAGTCGCTCTGAGGGGTCAAGCTACAAACCCGCTGTCTATGTGCGATTGATTAATTTTTGTACGGAACGAAGAAACAAAATTAATCTCTTTATTATGTGGAGAGGCAACTTAGGCATATTTCTAGTATAGTGAACAAGCTCTATCTTCATTAGATCCTTGCGCAGAATCCCACGCAAGACATTTGGTTGATCAATGTACAAATCATCTACACAAAGGGCACCAAAATACACTGTTCTATTCAAAGTGCAACGTAAAGTTGCGTGAAGCAGGGAATGCAAATAATTAGAATTCCAGGCCAGCCTCTAAAAAGATAGGAGTAATTCCATCCACACTGCCCAAAAGAATTAAAATATCACTTCTTTGAATCCCCGTCATTGCTCCGCAGAGGTACGAAATTTGGCTTAAATGTATCTACAACTCATTTCTGCAACGATGCAACAGCATGGCACCCTGCAACGTCACCGTGGGGTCCGGCGACGCAACAATCATGGGAAAAAAGGCCACGTTGTGTTCATATTGATGTGTAAGGTGGGTTGATGAGATCACATTGCACCAAAATTCACCTTAATTCTGTCACTCGCACAGTGGGCGTGTCACACGATGGGAAGGTCGTCAAATGTTCCCCTAACAACATCGTAGTCCTTCTCTTGACGCCTCTATAATGCAGGTCTGCACCGCGACGCCTGGCGTGGAAGTCACACTAGTTTCTTATGGCCGGCTGGTGAAAACATTTCAGACGCACCTCTGCTCGGAGTCGACACGAAAAGGCTTCAGGAGGTCGCATACAGGGCTCACTGAAACCACTCCTTCCCTTGGGGCGTTCATTTACACACGTCACGCGATCGAAAATGACAGTTCTCAGTGCAATGAGTAACAGAATGACATCGTTGACAGTCTTTGACACTGCTGTCACCTCCGGCTATTCACCGTCTCCGACATCGTGGTATTAAAAAACCACTGGACGTAATCTGATGCCCTTGGAATGTAGCATGACTTCAATTTGCTCTCGTGGGAGGAGTGGGCATGGGGGGGGGGGGGGGAGGGGAAGACGGCATTGACACGTGCATCAATAAATCACAAAGGATCCCTCTAAGACCACTCAAGTCGGCGATTCCCTCGGTGCAACACTTGCAACTTTGTTGAGCACTTTAAAAATGTAACTGTACAAAAACAACACTTGGTCAATTATTGGGGCGACTTGGACAGCATAAGTTAGACATCTGGCATGCCCACAAGCTGGTGCTAGAGCGGCAGTACATTGCCACTCGGCAGTAGAGCGTCGAAGAGGCGTAGCGTTGCAAAGCGACATGAAATGGAACCAGCTCGTCAGGTTGGTAGTAGAAAGGCGAATGCTGACTTTGTTTACTTGGGAGAATTTTGGGGAAGTGTAGCTCGTCCTTAATATAGGCGACGTATAGAACACTATTGCAACCCATTCTTGAGGACAGTTGGAGTGTTTGGGATACCACTCGGTCGCACTCGGTGGAACTAAAGAAAGACATCGAAGCAATTCAGAGGCGTGTTGTTAGATTTGTTACCAGTAGGTTCGATCAGCACGCATATATTACGGAGATGCCTTGTGAAAAATGGGATTCCGTTGAGGGAGATGACGCTCTTTTCACGAAACAATACTGCAGAAATTAAGAGAACCGGCATTTGAGTCTAACTGCAGGACGGTTCTACTGCCGCCAAAGTGGATTCCGCGTAAGGAACACGCAGATTAGATGCGAGAATTAGAGCCCGTAAGGAGGCTTTCAAAAAGTAGTTTTTCTCTCGCTCTATTATTGAATGAAAGAGGAAATGGAGTGATTGGTAGTGGTACAGCGTGCCCTCCACCATGCAGCGTAAGGTAGCTTGCGGAGTATGTATGTATATCAGAGGTTTCCAACCCGCAATTATCAATGCGGTCTAAGAAGTGATCATCTATCATTATAGCGGCAAAAAAATCAGCTTATGTAGTGAAGTTATGAAATTTTAAATATTTTCAATTTGAAATTCCCTTCATACGATAGTATTCTCTCATGGGTCCATACAGTTCTTAGCTTTGCCGCCCGAGCTGTACTTGAACCTCACGGTCTCGTTCTTAAAACCGTCCAACACGTCACACGCGCTGGTCTGTTATCTTACGGCTACTTCAGTTGCAAATGCGAAGCTACAGATTTAGATACGTACATCGAAATTAATCTAAGAAAATGCAAGGAAATTCTGTGTTATTTCTGCACAATTGTGATAAAGGATCTTATTCAGCGTAGTTCGGATCAATACAAGTAGTTAGGAGTTATTAAGCTTCGTATAAACTGCAGTTACTGGCAATGTTTGCTGTCTAACAGTATCGTAATTTTGTTACAGCAGTTTTAATTTGATATGATATCCATTGCTACAAATAAGAACCACGTTCGACCATGACCTTGACTATAATCGGTTTGCACTAAATATTTTTACTTTAGTTTGTAATTAGTACCATACGAGATGATCGGTACAAATCGAAATGTGTTCGTACTGTACGTGATGACGAAAGCTGCTTCCCGTACTCTTTGTTAACCAGTAGCGGTCATCGTGCTCAATTCCTCTCACATTGCATCCACAGCGGAGAAAGTTCTTTATAACGTGGTTGTATTATACTGTCTGCCCGAAACAATTTGGCAACTCTCTTTGGTCGATACTTGTCGGCAGACGTTGGAAGTCATAGTGTTGGAACCACGGCCCACCGATGACAACTGACGGTAGACAGCAATACATTGTTACAAGCATGTTTCATTAAACTCTGACTGACGATGAGAGACCTCATGTGAAGGTCAGTCGCCGTACAAAATTTCTCTGTCATTCACAGTAAGGCCCGTAAAATAATATAGAATGCGGCTAAATGCTGCGATCAAGAAAAGAAATTAAGTAGAGTATTCACTTGTTGGTACAGCGTACGGCAGCGTACAATGAATGTAGCAGCAGAACGATAAAAATTGATCGGTAGTTTGGCCATAATAATCTTCTAGCACGCTAGGCAAGAAGATATGACCTTTAATTAAATCAAATTTGTTCATTCGAGAGCCCACGGACTAGCTTGCTATCCGGTTTGAATTACGTATTATTGATTTTGTGGGCATTACTGTCAAAGCAAGCAGGTTGCAGACTCTAATTCAATTAAGGAGTGTTGTCGGGCCACTGTTGTCATAATTGTAATCACGCATATACCGTTTTTCCTTTTCTTCGAAGATTGTCGTGGAAAGCGGAACATATTTATTATAAGCCTTCCATATATCTCTCTAACTTTGTATGACAGACCAAGACAATTTATGCGGAAAAGCTTTAAACATGGGTCACGTTATGCAAGTCGTCGTGAAGACAGTAAATTTGATAACAGCCAGGGGCACTGAATTATCGCAATTTCCTGGAGTTCCGCAGAAGTTTGTGAGCCGTGCATGGCTCGCCGTCCCACCATTTGGTATTTTACACCCTGTTTTACCGTATTTCCATCTCACCACGTTGATTTAAATTACTGGCATTACTGACCTGTTGTTTTGCCTGACAGTCATCGGCGCTAGTAGCGCGTATCGATATATCCCCTCTGAGAGGATCTTTGTTTGGGTGCTATGACTTCCCGGTTGTAAATCTGTCGCGGAGTCAGTCGCAACGTGCGAGGAGGAGAGCTCACGGCGGCAGTTCGGGTCGTGAGCAGTCAGTTGCAACGCGTCTGGAGCGCAGATCGGGCCAGCCAGCCGCCGGCTTGCAGCAGCAGTGAGCCCTGCCTGCGTGGACGTCGCCCGCCCGACCGTTGCCGCCACGCATCACTTAAGCCGGGCCTGACTTTTGGTGGATTGTTGGTTGGTCGGTTGGTTCGAGGACATCTCCGTGCGACGTTCTCGATTGGGTCCGCTGGCGGTCTCTGCGCAGTGTTGGAGTCTGTCTGGAGCTGTCCGATCGGTATGGGCATCGTCACTCGCCCACCCAGGAGGTGAAGGTTGAGTGGCTTTCAGCATTACGCTGTTGGTTCCGGCGTTGCTGTTGTGGAAGTGTTCGAGATTGCCGCCATCAGATGGAATTGATCAAATTAATTTACCCACAGGCAAGCGCACCAGCGGGATTTTCTGTCTTGTGGCCGTTAGTGTTCGTGGTACGTGCCCTGGCCACTAACGTAGTTTTTAGGCAGTGTTTTTTCCTTACCTGTTGTTGCTGCCCAACATGGTGTGTAGTTTTGTCAGATCAGTTCACATACGCGTTTGTTGGGTATAGTGATACTTGTAACTTTTTGGGGGGCCGTGAAATCTCGTGCACTTCGTCGTGGCAAGCAAGCGGTTGACCGGTCGGTCCGTGAAGGTCCCTTGGTTGGTTTTGGACGAATCGAGCGTAGTTGGGCTCATCGCCTGTCTCGCCTAAGTGAAGGAGGGCAGACCGATCCCCTGGAGGATCCTATGTTCTGTTCCCTTATTTATTCTTAGGCAGTGTTAATGTTGTTGTAATTCATTTTAAAAGACTTTTTGGGGCTTTATTGTATTTTATATTTTCAATTGGGCAAAGTTAATTGAGGGCCTTCAGCCCTGGAAACATGTTCTCAGAGTTTCCTTCAAGTCTAAACATTATTGCCTTCTGCTCTTGGAAGGTTATTGTAATTTCCTATGAAAGATTTTACAAGTTATTGTGGGCCTTCCACCGTTGGTATTGCAAAAGGAAATTTGTAAACTTAATGTATTGTTTTACCGATTGTTGCAATATATATATTTCCATAATTTTCAGATTTTAAATTTGCGGCCTTCAGACATTTTATTGCGTTTGTTTATCTCTTTCTGTGCACCTTGCGGGCCATAAGCCCTTTTAGCATCCTAAAACATTGTGGCCTTCTGACTTCAGTAATCATCATGGTATATTTGGAATTTTTACGATTTGATCCGGCGGCCCTAAGCCGCTCCGCATTCTGATCTCATATATGTACACGATTTATCTTATCCGTAAATTTAGGTGTGTGTCATATCTTTTCAAAATTAAACTTATCCTAAACATTTGTTTGGAGGCCTTCAGCCGCATAGCAAATTTAATTCTTTCAAAAGTGTATTTGTGAACTAAATGATAATAAATTACAATTGTGAAATGGCCCTTTCCAGAACCCTAATTACTTGTTAGCCCTGCATGATTTAGCGGGCGTTTCAGTTCGGATCCTGAGTATGGTGATGTCGCATATTTTACACAAGTAAGGTTGCTCAGTCGTGGACAGCTGTTAAAAAGAGTTTATAACATAATCAACTGAATCAAATCATTCATGATACCAAAAGCAAAATCTGTGCCAGATTTAGCATTTTGGTAGACTGCTCATTTAGGTGACTTAAATAGGCGTCTTCATGGTAGAAACCAACGTATCGGTGCAATGTTTCGAACCGTAAACGCGTACTAAATGAAACTGAAATTATGCAAGCACAGGCAAAGGTAAACATTTTTTCTAATTTCAGCACATCGGTCAAATATAATCATTAAGGCGGGATGAAATACGTAACCATACCTTTCGACCGGATGTAAGAATTTGAAAATCGATATTAGGATTGTCGGAAAAATAATCAAGATATGTTATTAACGAGACACCTTTTACAAACAATGTCGATTCGTTGCCAGGATATTTTCGAAAGGAATGCATAGAGTTGCAGTCTGATATCCAACTAAAAGAAAAATTTTATCATGGACCTTTTTAAACCATTACAAATCATACCTGTTCAGAGACACATATCCTTTGCTGCACAGACGTTTATTATAAATGTCAACTTTGTTTGGCAGCCTGTACGTTTCTGAAGAGTTATTCTCAGAAGTAAAACACACAAAAAGTAAAAGTAGATAAGCACCTAAAGATCACCCTGAGAATTGCAAGCAGTTTGATCGAACCAGACACTCATACGTTATTTTCCTTGGTCCAAAGCCAAATGTCATATTAAACCTATGATGCATAATTAATTACTTATAAAATTATTAATAACTTCGCATATGTAGCATGTCACATTAATTTCCTCTTGCCTTTTAGAATAAACGATCATAAATTAATAAATTCTGAATTATTTAAGTGTGTTAACTCCGATCATACCCTTTTTTCCTTGCTCAGCGCTTGTTTTTATCGTTTAGTCTATTTACGTGCAGCGCAAAGATACTCGTCTTCTTCCAATGTGGTCCATGTAATCTAAGAGGCTGGACAACCCTGATGTAGATCTAGATGCCGATTGATAGCCATTAAACTGCAACACAAGGAAGAATAGAATGTGATAACTAGTTGAAACCCTCAGCTGCCGACAGATGTTGTTGATACACCTCGATGGAGACAGCTGAAAATGTGTGCCCCGAGCGGGACTCCAACCCGGGATCCCCTGCTTACATGGCAGACGCACTATCCATCTGAGCCAAGTGAATAGCACGACACCTGAAGCATGCAAAGGATAAGTCCCTACAGTCGCGTTATTCACCTGTGTCCTCGGTGGCTCAGATGGATAGCAGAGCGCCTGCCATGTAAGCAGGAGATCCCGGGTTCGAGTCCCGGTCGGGGCACATTTTCAGCTATCCCCATCGAGGTGTATCAACAACACCTGTCGACAGATGAGGGTTTCAATTAATTATCATTTATTCTAGAGAAGCTGTACGGTCATCAATGATATCCTTCCGAGAACAGTTACTGTCTTCAAAAGTTGTTCAAATGTGTGTGAAATGTTATGGGACTTAACTGATAAGATCATCAGTCCCTAAGTTTACTCACCACGTAACCTAAATTATCGTAAGGACAAACACACACATCCATGCCCGAACTTCCACTGGAACCAGCCGCACAGTCCACGACTGCAGCGCCCCTTAGACCGTTCAGTTACTATCTTCATATAGAATAGAATGTAATGACAACTGCTTATAGCGGACAACACTGGACTCCGTGCTGAAAGTCTTCGATACTTCAGACCTACTCGCAATGTCTGAGTAGATATCTGTTCCAAAAAAGCCGGTTTCCTGACTAAAAATACATGACGTAGCAGTACAAACCTTCTTGGCCGAAAGTTTCTTCGTCCCGGCGGTAGTCACATGGGTCTGTTGAGATACTGCATGGTGTCTTATGACCCTCCTGAGGTGATGGTCATAATATCCCGACTAATGCGAATAGCAGTACCGCGAAACGGTGAACATCAGGCTCGATAAGCCACGATCCTGCCGCTTCCCAAAACTGACACGTTTTTGCTGGCAGACGTTCCTTCTTCATACACGACACGTAAGATGATCTTCTGACAAAGAAACAACGCTCAAATTGCGATTTCAGACTGATTAAGCCGCTAGGTAATGTTTCCTGATATATGGAATGCAGATGGTGATAGCACGCGTAATCTCCAAGTTGCCGCAGAAATGCTAATCATTGGTACATGTAAGAATGTTGGCGCTGTAACACCAATGGCCAGTAGTGTATATACGTGGCTCCCTGACAGCTGCAGTTTCTATTGCAAGATGCCTCTTTGCGGTCACCATGCGCAAAAGATGCTTCCTAGTGGTCTATAATTCAGTTCTTGGTGGGTGTTAATTAACATAAATCTATAAATCTAATTATTATATTTATTTCCTTCGGTCCTGCTCCATTTTTATTTTCTAAGTTCCTCTTTTTATTTTTACAGCTTTTTACTATCTGCGGCTGTTGTGCAACATACAGTGACAATGTGAGACTGATGCAGATATCCACTTGAGTAAAGATTGAATAACTAGGTACCCAGCAGCTGCTTGCTAGCCTGTGTGTGGCGTGGCGAACCGCCGCTGTGGCGAACAGCGCAGCCTCGGCTGGCTTGTCACATGTCGTTAAGCCGTTGGTCACGGCGTGATGATCCTGCACGTCGCCTGCTACGCGGTCCCTCAACAGCCTTCACGCCGTAAAAACACCGCACGCTACGTTAGCTATAACGACCCATTCTCTGCTCCACCAGGTGCATGCAACGCTTCGCGGAAATTGCACACCCCTGCAGGAGCTGCTACGGTTTTGCTCCCATAGTATGCGGAAGGTCTGTGAAAGTGTCCACTGTCACGAGGGTCACCGCGGTAAGCTATCTAGCGAATTTTAAACTAGATCTTGACACTTAGCCTGTAGGACCATACGGGTTGCTTCGGTACGGTGACCTCGAAGAAAGATCCGGTTTCTTAAACAGTTGTCCAGAAAAGGCATCGCGATTAGTGTTCGGGATTATCGATCCATGACAGCCATAATCAGTGACACAGAATATAACAAAGTTGCTGCCAGAGCGGATAGTAAATAAGCAACGAACTGAGAAACGTCAAAAAACTGTAGTGTTGGAAATATTCCGAGTGATTCTTTGAGTTGAAGCGTATAGCTGTCTCCCTTCTTTCGTTGGGTACTTAAGACTGACTGACTTGCACGAAATTTAGAACTCATTAAAGTTCTGATAAAAAGAAGTTTAAATTGTTCATATAGCAGTGAGATGAGAAAAGTTACGGGATACTTCCTTACGCGAAAGAGCTTGCCCCCCCCCCCCCCCCTTCTAATAGCCGTGTACCGCAAGTCTCTAGAGGAACGGAAGGTTCCAAATGATTGGAAAAGAGCACAGGTAGTTCCAGTTTTCAAGAAGGGTCGTCGAGCAGATGCGCAAAACTATAGGCCTATATCTCTGACGTAGATCTGTTGTAGAACTTTAGAACACGTTTTTTGCTCGCGTATCATGTCACTTCTGGAAACCCTGAATCTACTCTGTAGGAATCGACATGGATTCCGGAAACAGTGATCGTGTGAGACCTAACTCGCTTTATTTGTTCATGAGACCCAGAAAATATTAGATACAGGCTCCCAGGTAGATGCCATTTTCCTTGACTTCCGGAAGGCACTCGATACATTTCCGCACTGTCACCTGATAAACAAAGTAAGAGCCTACGGAATATCAGACTGGATGGATTGAAGAGTTTTTAGCAAATAGAACACAGCATGTTGTTCTCAATTGAGTGACGTCTACAGACGTTAAAGTAACCTCTGGCGTGCCACAGGGGAGTGTTATGGGACCATTGCTTTTCACAATATTTGTAAATGACCTAGTAGATTGTGCCGGAAGTTCCATGCTGCTTTTCGCGGATGATGCTGTAGTATACAGAGAAGTTGCACCATTAGAAGATTGCAGCGAAATGCAGGAAGATCTGCAGCGGATAGGCACTTGGTGCGGGGAGTGGCAACTGACCCTTAACATAGACAAATGTAATGTATTTCGAATACATAGAAAGATGGAACGTTTATTGTACGATTATGTGATAGCAGAACAAACACAGGTAGCAGTTACTTCTGTAAAATATCTGGGAGTATGCGTACGGAACGATCTGAAGTGGAATGATCATATAAAATTAATTGTTGGTAAGGCGGGTGCCAGGTTGAGATTCATTGGGAGAGTCCTTCGAAATTGTAGTCCATCAACAAAGGAGGTGGCTTACAAAACAATCGTTCGACCTATGAGTATTGCTCATAAGTGTGGGATCTGTACTAGGTCGGTTTGACAGAGGAGATAGAGAAGATCCAAAGAAGAGCGGCGCGTTTCGTCACAGCGTTATTTGATAAGCGTGATAGCGTTACGGAGATGTTTAGCAAAGTGGCAGACTCTGCAAGAGAGGCGCTCTGCATCGCGGTGTAGCTTGCTGTCCAGGTTTCGAGAGGGTGCGTTTCTGAATGAGGCAGTCGTTCTTCCCGCGAACCATACGCGACTGGAACAGGAAAGGGAGGTAATGACAGTGGCACGTAAAGTGCCCTCCACCACATACCGTTGGCTGGCTTGCGGAGTATAAATGTAGATGTAGATGTTGTGTTCGATCTCCTTTTGCCCTGCATAGTGCAGCAACTCGACGTGGCATGGACTCAACAAGTCGTTCGATGTTCTCTGCAGACATACTGAGCCATCCTGTCTCTACAGCCGTCCATAATTGCGGAAGTGTTGCCGGTGCAGGGTTTTGTACATCGACTTACCTCTTAATTATGTGACATAAATTTCGATGGGTGGGCAAATCATTCACTCGAGTCTTCTAGTTCTTCAAACCAGTAACTTGAAGTCTATGAATGGCTGCAAATGATCTCAAAGTAGCCGAACATAACCATTTCCAGTCAACGATTGGTTCATTTGAACCCTAGAACCGAGTCCATTAAATATAAACACATCCCACACCATTATTGAGCGACCATCAGCTAGCACAGTGCCTTGTGGACAACCAGGGTCCATGGTTTCGTGGGGTCTGCACCACACTCGAACCCTACTATCACCTGTTACCAACAGATATTGGGACACACCTGATAAAGCCATGGTTCTTCATGGGCGTAAGGTCCAAACTGTATGGTCTTGAGCCTAGGAGCGGTACTGCAGGCGATATCGTGCTGTTAGCTAAATCACTCACGTCGGTCATCTGCTGCCGTAGCCCATTAACGCCACATTTCACCTCCCAATCCTAACGGGTAAGTTCGTAGAACGTCCCACAATGACTTTTTCGGGTATTACACGCTGTGTAGCTTGTCTCTTAGCACTGACAACTGCACGAAATCGCAGCTGTTCTCGGTCATTAAGTGAAGTCCGTCGTCACCTGTGTTTATACCTTGTGTACGCATTAATACCGCCATCTGCGTATGTGCATATCACTATCCCATGTCTTTGTCACGTCAGTGTGATACTGTTGTCCCAAAAAATACGGGTCAATAGGAAGATGTTAAATCCCAATTATACACGAGTACCTGTTTTCATTTTATCCTCATACAAGCGGATTGTTTTCCACTATGTTCAACACAATATATCAGTAGTAAATATGTAGATATATGTTGGACTTCAGAAGTTAAGACGCACAGGTCGTCCCACACCAAGGCAATTATGCAACAAGAGTGGCGCATTGCCAGATGAAAGTAGACGTTCTGGGTGTCCGCCGCAGTATGGGTAACAGGTGCATCGGTGCATCACGGTGTGAGATTGAAATGGTGCAGTAACTGAAAACGTACTAGCAAATAGAGGGAAGAGGAGCAGTACATTTATTCAGCACAAAGCTTTGTAACGTGCTTTAAAAAAAGGCTGAGAATGATGACGATTACGTTGAATCAATGTCTGAACTGTGGAATGGACACAGAACTCGAATTGTCGTGTTGCGTGATGTAAGTGCAAGAGGTGTGCTTACTCTGTCTTATTGTTAGCAAGACTTTACACGAATCGATTGGGCAATGCAACACCCGATACCAATAAAGAAATTCAGTCACTGCAGAATATATCCAGCCCCTTAAGCACTCAGTCATTAGGTCCTGTTCACATAACAAGTAAATAAAATTGTCTTACCTCTGACAACGGAGTAACGCGATATATTCTGGTCTCTCATAAAAAAATATGAATATGCTAACTACAGGCTCAGCAGTGTACAATGCTGGCCATAATATTTGAAATGCACTTAAAATTCATTTGGCTGATAAACGAGAACATTTAAGAAAATCCAACTTCTTTAAAAAATGTATGACCTGGACTGGGAGGCGGTGCTGATTGTGGTGAATTACTAACACTCCTTTGAACTTCTAAAGTTCACATAGATTCACAGTGAAATCCTCGCTCTCTTCTTCTTTTTTTTTCTTTTTGTTTTGCGTTTGTTCCATATCTAAACGTGGTCGGCGTATCATTTGTTGGATTTTGCCCTCTTAATGTTAGACGGTGGCCAGATGCCTTTCTTATCGCCACTCTGTGTCAAGCGTTATTCATGTGAAAGTCTGCGAATGTTTTCTGAAAGGTTGCGATTCGTGTAACTGACACGGGATCTTGGTACCAGCCTGATATTTACTTAGTCCGATGTGGGAAACCGCCTAAAAGCCACATTCAGGCTGGCCGGCACACCGGCTGCTGCCGTTAGTCAACCGGGTAGATTAGATTCTGGCGTATGCGCCTTCCCGGATCCCGGAAGCGGAGTGCCAACACCCGTGTCTACCCATCCGCGAAATTCATGCGGAGCATGGACGAAATGCGATGACGCGTCCTGCCGTAGTGAAACGGTGTCAACAGTTTGACGCGGGTGACGCTGATCCATCACACAGTCCAGATGTTGCGATTTTCATCTTTCCGCCCAGATGAAAGAACATCGAAGGTGGTAGGAAAGGGGTTGGGAGGAGGGGGGGGGGGGCGGGGTGAGAAATTAAGAAATATTTCAACTGTGAGAACGTTCGCACCGCGGTTCTCCAGAAACTCCGTGACCAAAGATCGGATTTCTACCGTCGAGGACGTAAACGACTTAAAAAACGTACCCATCGTTGTCTACAGACTTGCTGACTATGTTGGAAATTAGCGTCTAGCATCTCTGTCACATTCTAGTGCTGAATTCAATAAAAGTTACTTGGCTTCCCACGATAATGTGTTTCGTAATATAGTACTGTACCTATTCCTATCAAGCGAGCTACCGCAGCGAAATTATTCTCCCTTATTCCACACGACCGTACCACAATGTCAATCTATAAGTTTTGCGACTGAAATATGTCAATTAGTTGGGTAAGCGCAGCCTGGAAATGTTCTTAGAGGCAGAAGTCATTCATTGCTATCACTGAGTCGTTCAAAAGTCTCTGAGCACTATGGGACTTAAAATCTGAGGTCGTCACTCCCCTAGAACTTAGAACTACTTAAACTTAACTAACCTAAGGACATCACACACATCCATGCCAGAGGCAGGGTTCGAACCTGCGACCGTAGCTGTCGCGCGGTTCCAGACTGAAGCGCTTAGAACCACCTGGCCACAGCGGCCGGCTCACTGAGCCGTCTTAATTGTAAAATCGGGAATAGGAAGTTACAGAAAATATTGATTGGTTTTAATCTTTCCAACCAGCTTCTCCTCATTCCTTCCATAGAATATTCCGACAGATAGATCAGGTCGTAGCCAGTCACTACTGCGAGAAGAGGTCTGCGTGTTACTTACTTAAGACTTACGTGTTAACCTTTTTCTTACATGTTCCTGAAGTCATCCTCCGTTCCCTTTCATCTGGACCCTTGTCTTTCATGACCAGTAGAGCGAAGAAGTGACAAATTGAAATTTGATTGGATCCGTAACGCAAGAGATGGTCCATGATTGTTGAAGGATGCAATCGCCATCCCCGAATTGATCTTCAACAGTGGGAATCAATAAGGTGCTTAAGACATCAATGTAGGCCTGTGCTGTGATAGTGCCACGCAAAACAACAAGGGGTGCAAGCTCCCTCCATGAAAAACACTACCACACCATAATTCCACCGCCTCCGAATTTTACTGTTGGCACTACACACGCCGGCAGATGACGTTCACTGGGCATTCGCCATATCCACACCCTGCCATCGGACCACCACATTGTGTTCCGTAATCCGTAACTCCACACGTTTTTTCCACTGCTCAATCGTCCAATGTTTCCGCTCGTTACACCAAGCGAGGCGTTGTTTGGCATTTGCCGGCGTGATGTGTAGCTTATGAGCAGCCGCTCGACCATGAAATCCTAGTTTTCTCACCTCTCGCCTAACTGTTATAGTACTTGCAGTGGACCCTGGGGCAGTTTGAAATTCCTTTGTGGTGGTCTTTATAGATGTCTGCCTCCTACATATTACGACCCTCTTCAACTGTCGGTTGTCTCTGTCAGTCAACAGACGAGGTCGGCCTGTACGCTTTTGTGTTGTACGTGTCCCTTCACGTTTCCATTTCACTATCACATCGGAAAACTGTGGACCTAGGGATGTTTAGGACTGTGGAAATGTCGCTTACAGACGTATCACGCAAGTGACACCCAATGACCTGACCAAGTTCGAATTCCGTGAGTTCCGCGGAGCGTCCCATCCTGCTCTCTCACGATGTCTAATGACTACTAAGATCGCTGATATGGAGTGCCTAGCGGTAGGTGGCAGCACAGTGCGCCTAAAATGCAAAACGTATGTTTTTGGGAATTTCCGGATACTTTCGATCACATAGTATAGTATGTCCTGCTAGTCTCGTATTTTTTGATTACTTATACCTGATTCAAACGTACACTTTTCAGTTTATCGTCTGCAAATATTCTTGCAGAATACAGAAAACTTCCTTCGATAGTGTAAGTTCTGTACATTAACTGTATACTTTTGTACGCTTATGATAATTTGGTGCTGCAATGGTCATTTAATTTAGATAATAGAATCTCTTGTTAGCATGTCAATGGTATAGTAATCGGCAGACAAATCGGCAGACACGAGATGTTGAAATTACTCTACAGCAGGTAAGTATTTTAAGAAGGAATGCCACAGTACATTCGAGTGCATCCATTACTTTTAGGTTCTTCAAACGATTGGCTTTAGGTCACAGCTAAATTTCATTATTTTTGTCCATCTTAAAACGAAAATATTTTAGACACATTACCTTTGCAATATTTAAGAAGTTGAAACTTCTCCATTGTAAACCAAACTTAAAAAAAAACTTATAATCCGTTTTACTCGTGATCTGAAGGATGTTTTTCTTAAGTGTTCAATCTTTACCGTTTAGAGCCAGACACAGAACATTAGTTGGCTGACTTACATAGATCCCTTGGTTGTACTCATGTGACGGCAGCCAACTGCCCATGTGATAGTTACTTCGAGAACACTGTAGCAGAGAGACAGAATCGATGGGTGCCAGGCATCGGCTGCATGTGGCAACAACCATCTCATTAGACTCATGACTGCTCACTTTGAACGCATGTCACTCTGTTAAATTTTGGAGATGGCTAAGTGGTAAGACACTAGACTTTTACGAGAGGACGGCCGCCGATACACATGTCCGGACATCCTGATTTAGAGTTTCCGTGATATGACCAATAGCTTAAGGGAAATTCTGGGATGGTTCATTTGAAAGGGCACGGCCGATTCCTACCATATCTGCGGAGAACAACGGCTACGAGTACTTTCTTTATTTTCAGATCACTATCGGTTTCATGGCATTAAAAGTTTGAGTTATACTTTCGCCTGTAGATGTGGCCCGGTAGTGATCTAAAAATAAAGAACCAAATACAGCTGAAGCGGTTTGTTAATATCCAAGACCCTACCATATCGTTCCAAAATCCGAGGTTATGCACCGTCTGTAATTACTCAGCAAGTTAAACTAAAATCCCCCATGATTTCAATTAGAAATTTCTGTTGTGAAGATTAAGGCACAATTTTTTGTCATGAACGCTAATGGTGAATTATTTCTCGTTCGCCTTATATATAAAATATCACGCAGGACGTATCTTGTTTTCGACGGGACAGCTTATGCTGTCAGCCTGACCATTAGGTATTTTTTAAAAACACACATCCCCTTACGTCATAGTAAAAATTGATCTCCCTGAAATCATCAGCAGCACGCTTGGGCATGAATGAAGGTCTATATTTATGGACTAGTTGAGCTTTTAGTACCTGTGAACGATCGTGGACCTGATGTACTGTTACCTGTATTCATTATCTACAAAAACTAATGCTATTAAGTGCACGCTTCGGATGTCATTATCTGACAACGAGTGACAACTGATTTTGCCGTTTAACCCCACGAAACAACCATCTGCAGTGCACAGGTAGTTGAGTCTTCCATTGCTTTACTTATTCCGGATCTCTACAGGTATACACACGTATAGAAGGAAATATGAAACCATAGGCTTATAGGTATTCATTCTCTCATCCGTACCAACATAATGTCTTGTTAAATGTTAGTTTGGTAGACGGGCTATTTTGGTTTTTTGGGTCCATCTGTTACTGATCGATCTTGATGCTCTGTATTGCGCTACTGTATGTTCACCATTAAGTTACTTGCTGTGGGCCTAGCGAGGGACACCGGTGTTTCTATAAAGCGTGGCTGGAAGGAGTGTGCCAGGTGCGCACGAGTTTCATTACAAAGACCGACGTACACCTGCAATTTCCTATGCTAATACGTGATGCAACTGATTGGACTGCAGGCTCAGGTGACGCACTTGGAACTAGAAAATGAGATAATGAAATGTTTCTATTACCTTCTGTAAAGAGGAGCTAGAAATGAGATCGCATAAACTAGCGTCATAAATTTTGTATTTCCTATTTTCCTCGCAATGAAACTGTAATATCTAGGCCATGCATTTAGATCATCATCTGCTGGTATAAGATATTCCGGTTTCGATGAAATATTACTTTTCTATTTCGTTCCAGAACAAGTAACCATCTGCTGTGAATGTTGTGTTTGACTGTACCTTCCTCTTGCCCTTTGTATGTGAATTAGCGTCTACCCTCCATAGCCGATGAAAATAATCTCAATGTCTCCACGAGAAAAAAAAAATACACTGTCGTTAGAAAATTAGTACAACTGGAAAGACGACGTCGATTTTGATCTGATGACTACACCACTCGTGGTATAGTAGATGTACTGGCAACGGTTTCAATGTCGTCTGCCAACAGATAGTTTAGTGACATCTGTGTCTACCATTAACAGGGAATGCTTACAACCAGAAGACCCATTGCGGTGCATAAGTGTGAAGCCAGCAGACAACCACACCACGGAGACGCATGCGTGCTTTCTATAGTCGACCGAGCGAGTTTGAAACAGGTAAAATTGTGGCCTTCCGACAGGCGGGATGTTCGTTTCGGAGATCTCCAAGTTTGACGTGGTGCGTCAGTTGTTCAACGACGGTAGTATCAGCGGTCACGTGAATATTCTCACACCAGTAGATGGGTTCCGGGCGCCCACGTAGCACAGGCGTCCTCCAGGATGATCGTATTGTAAGGGCAGCAGTGGAAGATCGTACAGCTACCACAGCAGAGGTAATAGAGCTTATGAGCCCGGACGTGTCAACACGAACTGATGCGTACCTGTTATTAGCAGCGAGACTACAGGTACGCACACCTCTAGCTCGTCTTCGACTCACGCCATAGCAGCGACGTGCACGGCTGGACTGGTATCGTCAGAGGATGACTTGGACGAAGGAATGAAAGCAGATTCTGCCTGCACGCAAGTGGTGGTCGTTAGCGCGTGTGACGTAGACCAGGTGAGTGCCCATAGAGTGCATTCGTCAAAGACACAATGTGAAGGCATTGATAATTACGCATATAAAATTTTTTTCGTGATTTTCTTTAGATTTCTATTCATTTTCTTTTGTTCATATGGGAATTTCTAATTGTGATTATGTAACATTCTACTGTAGTTTTTAAATGTAAAAATATAATTGTGATTATTTCGTTTGCCAATGGATAAATATGTTTCTTGCTTTGTACCTGTGGTAAAGTTTGTGAAGTTCTCTTTTGGAATGTTATTAATTGTGAAAAAAGCAGTCAATAACATTTATAAAGATTTATGTAATTTACGATAACGATATAACATCTATAGGCAGTGGACAGCGATAGTGGAAATGGAAATGAGCGTTTGGCGTCATTGGCCGGGAGGCCCCTCGCGGGGCAGGTCCGGCCGCCATATCGCAGGTCTTATTACATTCGGCGCCACATTGGGCGACCTGCACGCCGGATGGGGATGAAATGATGATGAACACAACACAACACCCAGTCCCTGAGCGGAGAAAATCTCCGACCCAGCCGGGAATCGAACCCGAGCCCAGAGGACGGCAATCCGTCACGCTGACCACTCAGCTACTGGGGCGGACGCAGCGATAGTGATAGCGATAGTCGAAAGGTTGCCGTGTAGTAGACGGAATGGTGGATGGTGTGTCTGTGAAGCGTGCGCGAAAAAATAGTACTGTGTTTTATGAAAAGCATACGTAATTGTATGGACAGTGATACCGTACTATCAGATTGTTAATTCTCTTTACCACTGCGGTATGTAATGCCATCGCCAGCGAACTTTAAGAGCAAATAAACCGGACTGTGAAAGTGCCGCTAACAATACTTTGTTGTGCTTTTATGCTAATGAACTTTGCTGGTTTTGGTTTTAGCTGGTGGAGCTGTTGTCTATCACATTCTATCAAGCCGTGAAAGTGAAGACTTTAATTAACTGTGCAATATAAATGACTTTGAATGACGTTGTAGAAGTTTGAAATGCGAGAACGGAGTGGACATTGTTTACGGTGTGCTTAACACACAAGAACAATTCTATGAACTGTGTATTTGTGGCTAAGGCTATAAGAATGTGTAATTATAGACGAAAGCGTCACGGACAGTGCATAAAGTGTAAAAACGAGCAATGTCTACGTAATGTACTTTGAAAGAGAGGACATGTCAACAACGGTCGTATACTGGCGTCTGTGGTTTGTTAATCACCACGGGGTTAATGATACAGCTGTGCTGGAACTTTATTTGCGTCTCGCAGGAGAAGATTAACCAGCGGAACTATCTGTATCCTGCTCTCATCATCGTAACCCGCCGACATCGTGCTGCGCAACGCAGCGCTTCGTATGCAACAAAAAGTTAAGAGATTTCGCCGAACGCTATCCCCTGGGCTAGAAACCTTCTTTCTCTATTAAAAAAATAAGAAATATTCAAATGAATTCTTTGCTTAGTTTATGTTTGCTTTCTGCAAACGAAAATAAAATTACAATCAGTGAATTAAAAGTTGCCTGGTAGTCATTGTTGAAACACCAGTAAATATAAACTACTTCCTCTCACTAGGACAAATTCTCCTTGCATGTCAACATTATTTTAGTTATTTTATGTAGTTTTGTGTATTGTTATGAGACTAGATATATGACGGTGACTAATAACAGTATTTTGTCGCGAAATATGGCTTCGCGCGAAAATTACGGCTACCTCCATAATTGCTTGCGTTCTGACCAATAACGTAAAAGCTGCTATTCCCATATTTGTGCATTTCCTGACGTGAGCGGGAATTATAAATGTCAACTGTCAAATTACGTAGGGACTGTTTACCCAGTAATAAAAGTATCTGATATTGTATTGCTACGAGTCGCTGCATTAAGAGACACTGGTTATACGGTTATACTCAAGAGTGGGTAGATGCATGGTGAACACCCCCCCCCCCCCGCCCCCCCCCCCCCAGTGTTCATGCAATTATTAACAGTATTGTGTGTGATTCACGAAATTTTGTCACTTTTTCTAATTCCTTTCAGATATTGTCTTAGATGTCTTTGAAGTTTCAGAGAATATATACACAATTTTGTCGGTTCAGGTTAATTTCAGAGCAGTTTATCGTGAATATTAGGGTTTTTAGTTCATAAACAAAGTGGGATCGTGACCAATTGAGAAGTATAACAAAGAGTGTGGTTTTCCAACTACAATTTTGGATGACTTCACAGTTCAGATTTTGATAACTATTTTTCCTGTGGGTTGATGTCATCACAACACTGACCCCATCGCAGTCCTTAAAGGGTGGAGTGCGATAAACTATAGCTCTCGTTGACCTTTGAGGTTTTTGGAGAGGACGCTAATCAGCGCTCGTTATGAGCAGAATGTTGTTAGACCTGTTATTCTGTCGTTGCGTGCAGAATGTTGTTAGATCCGTTCTTTTGCGGTCCTTGCCACGGGAAGATAATGTGTTGTTCCAACAGGGTAATGCTCGTTCAGACACCACCAGTGAAACTCAGTGTGCTTTGAATGAAGTGCAGCAACTACCTTGACTAGCATGATCTCGGGACTTGTCTTCAATCGAGCACGAGTGGGATATGATTGGACGAGAGGTGACTCGTGGAATTCGTCAACCAGCAACTGTTACAGAACTACGTGGACAGGTCGAGCATCCGGCCGAAGTGGCCGTGCGGTTCTAGGCGCTGCAGTCTGGAACCGCGAGACCGCTACGGTCGCAGGTTCGAATCCTGCCTCGGGCATGGATGTGTGTGATGTCCTTAGGTTAGTTAGGTTTAACTAGTTCTAAGTTCTAGAGGACTAATGACCTCAGAAGTTGAGTCCCATAGTGCTCAGAGACATTTGAACCATTTTTGAACAGGTCGAGCAGGCATGGCATAAGGTGTAGCCTCCACGGGCTACAATGCAGGCGCTCTAGCACTCAGTCGAACGTAACGATTGCGAATATTGTCCTGGCGTAAGGTATACCAGGACAGTACTGCCATCTTTACAATCAATGAATGCCAGACAGCCTGCACAGCTGCTCTAGGAGGCTACACCAGGAACTAGTATGTTTCAGTATAGGTCGGTACCTGGTACTTCAGAACTGCTTGTTCTGTTGGACTTCCACCGGGGTCGACATGGGTTTCAGTGATTGTTGGGGAGAGTGAATCACATTGTGGATAGCTTCATCAAAAGTCTGTGAACACAGTCATCCTTTATTTATTTTCATAGCCTTAAACAACTGTACTAGTCGTTCCAAACTATCGCTGCATCAGAGTGGCATGTGTAGTTTGTAAGCGCGCAATTGTAAGGCAGGCTGCTGGCTCCGAGAATGCCGACGCGGCAGGCGGGTGTTGACGTGACAGTGGCGATGAGAACATTGGACACAGCTCTGCTGCCGGAAAGAGGCAGCCAGCAGCACCTTATAATGTTGAAGCAGACGACTGTGTCACACAGAGTCAAATGCTGGACTGCTGGCTGGAGGCAAAAGCAGGCGGTCGGCGGACCATGACGGCACGGAGCCAGATGGTGGACCGCTCGTGCCTCGGACCTTGAGGCGGCAGCAGGTTGCAGGCTGCCAAAGGCCTGGGCCGTCAGTCAGTGATCGGCGACTAGTGACACGTTGACAGCGGTGACGTCTGCATCATAAGTACCATCTGGCACCGTGAAGCCCACTGTTACGATTATAGAACCTTGTCGGTCTCGAGGTGGCGGCTGACGCACGACAGTCCTCGAAACACGGCCGTGTCCTGATATTCTGCTTGGCTGACAAAGGGTTTGGATAAAGCTGTCTAGAGCTGAACAAGATGTACCATTGCCGCGCTCCTAGGCCATGCTGAAGTTCCATGAACATGGTTCCAGTCTCTGGGCCCGGCTGTTTCCGTAAGGTAGGAGGGAGGATGGAAGAGGCCCATCAGCAGAGGACTGCTGTGTCGGCATGTAAGTTGACTGTGGCTGTCGGCACGCTAGATACGGCACTAGGTCCTGGCTTTCGCCTGTGCCGTTACAGGGTGATTTTACTTCCGCCGACCAAGTTTGTTATACTTCCTTGCTTCATGGGATGTATATTGATCTGCTTTACATGCACAGCAAGAAAATAAGACACAAAAAGAAACAAGGAACTTGGAGTGTGCTAAATGAGTGGAAAATAAGTTAACACCTTTTGAAGATCGTACATAGGCACGTATCATGCGGCCACGTGCCCGTAACAAAAATTTATAACAAGAGTAAGTAGTTGTATGGGATTCATTTGAAAAGGATCATTAATAAAGGAGGAAAAGCAGAGAGGCTAGCTCAAATGACGACAATATTTACGAAACACCTAGCTCTGCCAAGTTTTCTGACCATGTGTTCTGTTAGTAAGACGAAGTAAACACAATGTTAATTTTCGAAAATTTACACAATGTAATTAAAAGTTAACTATTTGTCTATATTTATAGCTAAACTTAAAGATGTGATGAAGTTTGATTATCTCTCTCTCCCATTAATATTTTACCCAATGCATATCACACTGGAAACTAAGACTCCGCTCACCGTACAATGTTGCCAGACCCAAACACAGACCAGAATGCCTGGGGTGGCAGCTTTTTCGCCTTGCACAATCCACAGATATGGGCCAAATATTATATTGTGCTGGCGTGGCTGTGTCGTTTCAAATATTTTTGCACATCACTGGTCAATATGAGAAAGCCAAGAGAGAAAGTAACTAAAATTTGTATGTATACTAAAATGGGTGAGACACATGATAAAGGAAGACGCATAGATTCCTTTCAAGCAGCTACACTACTGCCCATTAAAATTGCTACACCAAGAAGGAATGCAGATGATAAACGGGAATTCATTGAACAAATATATTATACTAGAACAGGCATGTGATTACATTTTCACGCAATTTGGGTGCATAGATACTGAGAAATCAGTACTCAGAACAACCAACTCTGGCCTTAATAACGGCCTTGATACGCCTGGGCATTGAGTCAAACAGAGCTTGGATGGCGTGTACAGGTACAGCTGCCCATACAGCTTCAACACGATACCACAGTTCATCAAGAGTAGTGACTGGTGTATTGTGACGAGCCAGTTGCTCGGGCACCATTGACCAGACGTTTCCAGTTGGTGAGAGAATGTGCTGGCCAAGGCGAAAGTCGAACATTTTCTGTATCCAGAAAGGCCCGTACAGGACCTGCAACATGCGGTCGTGCATTATACTGCTGAAATGTAGGGTTTCGCAGGGATCGAATGAAGGGTAGAGCCACGGGTCGTAACACATCTGAAATGTAACGTCCACTTTTCAAAGTGCCGTCTATGCGAACAAGAGGTGACCAAGACATGTAACCAGTGGCACTCCATACCATCACGCTGGGTGATACGCCAGTATGGCGATGACGAATACACTCTTACAATGTGAAGTCACCGTGATGTCGCCAGACAAGGATGCGACCATCATGATGCTGTAGACAGAACCTGGATTCATCCGAAAAAATGACGTTTTGCCATTCGTGCACCCTGGTTCGTCGTTAAGTACACCATCGCAGGTGCTCCTGTCTGTGGTGCAGCGTCAAGGCTAATCGCAGCCGTCGTCTCCGTCCTGATAGTCCATGCTGCTGCAAACGTCGTCGAACTGATCATGCAGATGGTTGTTGGCTTGCAAAAGTCCGCATCCGTTGACTCAGGGATCTAGACGTGACTGCACGATCCGTTACAGCCATGCGTATAAGATGCCTGTCGTCTCGACTGCTAGTGATACGAGGCCGTTGGGATCCAGCACGGCGTTCCGTATTACCCTCCTGAACCCACCGTTTCCATATTCTGCTAAAAGTCATTGGATCTCGACCAAAGCGAGCAGCAATGTCGCGATACGATAAACCGCAGTCGCGATAGGCTACAATCCGACCTTTATAAAAGTCGGAAACGCGAGGCATCACAACAATGTTTCACCAGGCAACGCGGGTCAACTGCTGTTTGTGTAAGAGAAATCGATTGGAAACTTTCCTCATGTCAGCACGTTGTAGGTGTCGGCACCGGCGCCAACCTTGTGTGAATGCTCTGAAAAGCTAATGATTTGCATATCACAACATCTTCTTCCTGTCGGTTAAATTTCGCGTCTGTAGCAGGTCATCTTCGTGGTGTAGAAATTTTAATGGCCAGTAGTGTAGTTATTTTTGTATTCATCAACTTCCTGTGTAGGTCGATGAGTTGTGTAATAGACTTTTGAAATAAAATAGCTGGTCTGTCAGAGTCTGACCTATTATAGTGCATCTCTTCACGCGCGTAGATCGTAGATAATAACTGAGAAAGTAATAGAAATACAATCATTTCTCCTTTTATGAAACGTGTTGGCTCCGCCTTATAGTTATGTAGTATCTTTCCTTCACATGTATAACGCAATGTACTGTCTCTATCAAAATTTAGTACCATATTTCTTCTTTTGAGCGAAGATTTGATTACATTTGATTTGTAATTGTACAATGGTTTCTAAATACGAAATTAGCGGATGAAGTTTAAAGCGGTACTTTTTCATTGTTTTGTTTTCCTTTGTTTTATTATTGACTCTTCGAATTGGTTTGATGCGGCCGAAAACGAATTCCTCTCCCGTGCTGACCTGTTCAGCTCAGAGTAATGCTTGCAACGCACATCCTTAATTACTTGCTGGATGTATTACCATCTCTTCTCTCTTCTATAATTTTTACCTTCTGCAGCTTTCTCTACTGCCATGGAGTTATTCCGTGACGTCTTAACAGATGGTCCTACCAGCCTGTCTCTGTTTCTTTCCATATATCTCTTTCGACGTTAATTCGACGGATGGCATACTCATTACTTGCCTTATCAGTCCACCTCATTTCCAATATTCTTCCGTAGCATCACATCTCAAATACATCGATTCTCTTTTTTTTCCGGTTTTCCCACACTCCATATTTCACTACCAGACTACGCTGTGCTCCAAACGTTCATTCTCAGGATTTTTTCCTCGTATAAAGGCCTATGTTTGATGTTAACAGACTTCTCTTGGTCTGGAATTCCCTTTTTGCCAGTGCTAGTCTGCTTTTATGTCTTCTTTCTTCGCCCGTCATGGGTTAGTTTGATGCCTAGGTAGCAGAATTCCTTAACGTCATCACTTCGTGATCAACAGTCCTGATGTTAAGTTTCTCGCTGTTCTCATTTCTGCTACTTTTAATTACTTTCGTCGTTCTTCGCTTTACTCTCAGTCGATATTCCGTACTCATTAGACCATTTCATTCAGCAGATCCTATAAATCTTCTTCAATTTCACTGAGGATTGCAGTGTCATCAGCGATTCTTATCATTGATATCATTTCACCCTGAATTTTAATTAAACTTTGGACCGTTCTTTTATTTCCTTCCTTGCTTCTCCGATGTATAGATTGAACAAAAGAGGCAAAAGACGTCCCTTCCTTCATCCATTTTAATCCGAGCACTTAGTTCCTGGTTTTGCACTCTTATTGTTCCATTTTGTGTCTTGTTCATATTTTATATTATCCGTCTTCCCCTATACCTTACCTCCACTTTTCTCAGAATTTCGAACATCTTGCACCATTTTACATTGTCGATCGCTTTTTTCAGGTCGACAGATCCTATGAACGTGACGATTTCACAACGACAGAAGTCTCTCTCTAGTACCTTACCTTTCCTGAAGGCAAACTGACCGTCATCTAACACACATTCAATTTTCTTTTACATTTTTCTGTACATGATTCTTGTGAACAACTCTGATGCAAGAGCTGTTAAGCTCATTATGCGATAATTCTTGCACTTGTCTCTTCCAATTTTCTGACATGTGTGGATGATGTTTCTTCGAAGGGTCAGAGGACGGATTGCCAGTGTCATACATTCTATCTGAATACTCGTTTTGTTGCGACTTCCCCCAGTGATTTTAGAAACTCTGACGGAATGTTAGTTATCCATTATTTGATATGAAGTCCTCCAGAGAACTTTTAAATTCTAATTCTAATACTGAATCCCCTACCTGTTCCATATCGATTTCTGTTCATTCTTCTGTCCACTAATGAGACAAGTCTTCCCCCTCATAGAGGCCTTCACCGTACTCTTTCCGTCTGTCTGCTGTGTCCTCTGCATTTAACAGTGGAATTCCTGTTCTATTCTTAATGTTATCGCCTTCACTTTTAATTTCACTGAAAGTTATTGTGACTTTTCAATACACTGACTCAGTCTTTGGGACAGCCATTCCTTTCCGATTCCTTCACATTTTTCATGCAGCATTTACGCCTCAGCTTCCAAGGAATTATTATATATTTCATTTCTAAGTGACTGTATTTCTGTATTCCTAAATTTTACTTAACATTGTTGTACATACTTCTTTCATTCATCAACTGTCGTATTTCTTCTGTTATCCAAGTTTTGTTCGCACTTACCCTCTTTGTAGGTACGTTTTACTTTCCCACTTCCGTAATTGCGCTTTTTAGAGATGCCCTTTCCTCTTTAACAGTACTGCCGCCTAAGCTACTCCTTATCGCAGTATCTTATAACCTCAGAAAACTCCAAGCACATCTCTTCATCATTAATACTTCCGTATGCCTCTTTTTTGTTGATTGTTTCTTCCTGACTAGTCACTTAAACTTCAGCGTACTCTTTATTACTACAGTGCGATCTGAATCTACATCTGATCGCGGGTACGCCTTACAATCCAGTATCTGATTTCGGAACCTCTGCCTGACCATGATTTAATCTCACTGAACTCTTTTCCAAGTATACCTCTTCCTCTTGTGATTCTTCAGTAGAGTATTCGCTTTTACCATCTGGAATCTTTCACAGGCCCGTTGACTGAATGAGGGTGTATTATTACGCCGGAAGTCTTCGGCCATGATGATTTCTTTTCACGTTAGCAGTGGCGCGGTTCGAACCCAGACTCGAGAATGTTTTGATTACTAATCAAAGACGCTATCCGTAGACCACTTGTACATACTAGAGGTACGCTGGAAGCATTCAGCAGCGATTTTCTTCTTTTATGTAGTGCAGCAGAAAATACTATGCACATACAGTGATGGAGATGGAACGTGTTACACCTTGAAGTTGTAGTCTAATAGTTATCAAACTTCACGGAGTTGCACATCATATAACAGGTATTACATTATTAAAATTCAATTGCATTTGGAAGTTATACCCATCAAAACTGCCTTGTATGAGTTGTGGCATGGAGGCAAATAACCTCCGAATACTATCTTCGGGAATTTCTTGTCATGCATGAAACAAATAATGTGTCAGTGTACAATGGTCACTGCCTCGTGGCTCTTGTGAAAGTATATGCTCTTCCATCGCATCCCAGATATGCTTCAGGTTTTAGAATTTCTGCCACGTCACGTCCTGGCGAGCCTCAGCCTTCCTTCAGCGATGACAAGGCCAGTCCTGTTCTCTTATCGAGTATCTCCCCAACCTGTGATTCTGAGAGTTGGAGAACGCTGGTTCTCGAGAATCGGTGCTTGCTGTGTTCTTCCGCCAGGCCGTCTATGGGCACAGTGACTTCCATAGACAAAAGTCAGACCTATCGCTGAACACCACATAATCCCATTCTTTGTCCCAGTTGGCTCTGGTTCTGTACCATGAAAGTTTCTGTGCTGTGTTGTCAGTAGCAGAATACTCATGAGAAATCGAGGTCTCAGCTTTCGGTATTCTGTTCCCGGCGGTCCTTGTTAATAGCCTTTCAGTAACCTCTGCCCAGATTTCAGCTATTGTCGTCAGTGTAGTCGTCAGAAGCAGTAGAACAGACATTCATTTCTTGTCACATTGTTTCCCTGAATCCATCTTGTCACCACTTGTTCTGCAATCGTTATAGTAGATCCAACTGCTGTGTGATCTGAAGGTATGACGCTCCGATGACTACATGCCAATGCTACGACTTTACTCAAACATGGCAATAATCTGGCGGTGCGAGTCCTCTTGGTGTACTTTTTTGCGATCTCTACCTGAAAAGTTCTAGTGACGTTACACCACTATATACTCAAACAATTCTGTATCTATAGAAATGCCTTTTTCTGTGCCAAAAACATTGAATATAAGCTCGCACAGTGATGAGATTTTAATCAATATTTCCGACAGGCATGGAAATTTTGGAGTATCAGTTTGGCAGCGTTCAGTGGATTTGTTTATGTTGTAATACTTTCCTTTTCTGTGAGTGTAAATTAATTTCATTTTTTGTCATTTAATCAGTGTATCATACTAATTACAATCTAAGAAAAAATAACGAGGCATCACGAAGGAATTAATGGTACGGAAATCTGTACAGACAAACAAATGATCACAGTTTGAGAAGAAGTGGATGATACGTTCAAGAGAAAGTACTTCACAAAGTCAATAGCACGTTGGTAAAAAAAAAAAAAAAAATGGTTCAAATGGTTCTAAGCACTGAGGGACTTAACATCTGAAGTCATCAGCCCCCTAGAGCTTAGAACTACTTAAACATAACTAACCTAAGGACATCACACACATCCATACCCTAGGCAGGATTCGAACCTGCGACCGTAGGGGTCGCGTGGTTCCAGACTGAAGCGCCTAGAAACGCTCGGCCACTCCGGCCGGCCACGTTGCTCACCTCTGGCCTTTATGCGAGTAGTTATTTGGTTTGGCATTGATTGATAAAGTTTCTGGGTGTCCTTGTGACGGATGTCGTACTAAATTCCGTCCAACGAACACACACAAATTCCGTCCAATTCGCGCGCTAGATCGTCAAAATCCCGAGTCGGTTGTAGGGCCCTGCTCATAATGCTCCTAACGTTCTCAGATTGGGAGAGATCTGGCGACCTTGTTGCCGAAGGTAGTGTTTGAGATGCATGAAGACAAGCAGTAGAAACTCTCGCCGTATGCTGGAGATCATTATCTTGCTAAAATGTAGGCCCACGATGGCTTGACATGAAGGGCAACACAACTGGGCATACAATATCGTCCACATGCAGCTGTGCTATAAGGGTGTCGTGGATGACAACCAAAGGTGGCCTGCTATGAAATGAAATGCGACCCTACACCATCACTCTTGGATGTCGGGCCGTATGGAGATCGACCGACAGTCTTGATATCCACCACTGACCATGGCGACTCCAGACACGTCTTCGCTGTTCGTCGGGGATCGTTTTGAAGTAGAATTCATTAGTGAAGATAGTTCTACTCCAGTCAATGAGGTTTCAGACGAATTGTGGCCGACATCTCTGCAAACGGGCTTGTTGGTATCAGAGGTTAGTGGTAGACGGTGCAAGGAGCGTGGTGAGCTCAGTCCCCTTTCTGTAAGCCACCTGTTAGTGGTCCTTGTGATCACTGAAACACCAGTCGTGCGTCGGCTCTATGACAACGAGAGCTCCGTGTGCCTCTCTGACGACTGCTGCGTCGTCTCCTTCTGACTTCTTTGTAGGTGAACCACTTCCTTCTGGACGCTGTGTTCGGCCGTGATTCACCAATTCCTGGCAATATCGTCGAATAGTGACATCGCTCCAATTGAAATGTAGAATCATACCCGTTTATTCCAGCCGGCTTCTTTGAGCTCGAATACCCGTTCTCTCTCACATGCCGACATGTGTGTAAATTGTTCACAAACGCCGCGTCATAGTTATTGTCCCACTGAGTACACGGAATGAAATTCGATAAGACTTTATTTCCTCGTATCGACGTGATCCCTGTTTACTATCCTTGCCAGTGGCGCGGTGAAATTGTGCTCCAGTGACGCACATTCATCCATCTGTCGCCAAAGTTCACAGCTGTGCAGCTCTCGTCCATACCTGTACATCAATTTGTGACCAGTTTGCATAACTCCCTCATGGTGTCGTTTTCTTTTTGTCTTAGAGGATATTAGCGCAATTGGATTACCTTAAGTAATCCTACCGTGGGGGGCAATGTAATCCAGATTTATCCTTATGTGAGTGGAAGTAAATCGTGCCACACATAACTTATGATGAAAGAAAACACTTTAGAAGTGTGCTGTCTTGATTTACGCCCGCACTCATGTAAAGTACTTTTGAGAAGCTATTGCGCTACAAACGGTATTTGCACTAATTACGTTCTAATGTTGGTCGTATACTAGACACCATCATCTTAAATATGTTTCACGCACTATTAAGTTTCTCTCAACATTTTGGTGATTATTCCTACTGCACTGTGATAACCAAGGAGGTAAAAAAAATTCTATTAACTGCATAATGATTTATGTGTGGTTCCGTGACGAAAGAGACACGCTAGTAAATAATTATTTATTAGCTACTGACATATATTGTATTATTTTAATTTTGGTCTAACTCGTATCAGTCTAAAATCATTGAATTTCAGCGAGATGGTATGACCATTAAATAGGTTCCATTCTGTGAAGGTGGATGCCGTGTCTGCAAAAATACATTTTGTCCCTATCTAGCCTTATTATCACACAGAGGCATACCGACAATCCTTCTTTCCACGAACAATACGAGACTGGAATAGAAGGGAGAACCGATACAGGTACTCAAGGTACCCTCCGCTACACACTGTCAAGTGGCTTGTGGAGTATGGATGTAGATGTAGATGTAGATTTTAAATAATTGGAATCTGAATATTACTTTCATTATCGTTCGCGTAAATTTATTTCGTACAGAATTCAACTGAAAAACGTTTGATCGCATTTCATGCCTGTCAAGGAAACTTGTTCATAGCTGGTACTCTTCCTCTAATTCTCTTCCTTTTAACTTTTTTCTGTCTCTTTCTCCTTTTTTTGTCATTCTTACGAAACTGCTAATTAATACTTGCTGTTTAAAATATCTGACGCTTTGGTATCCATATTTAGAAAACAGGTCAAGATTATAGAGAATCACCGATTTTTAACTGGCGCCTAGCTGGAAGAGTCTACAAAGATAGTATGACTCCACTAAGACTGTCATATTCACTTTGTATTAGGTTTGTTACCAGTGATAATGTACCAATTAGGATCGCTCCATACGGGAAAGGTTTAAGGTAGTTAATTTAGCCTTTTGGTACAGTGATATATTATTAGTTGTAGTATGAACTGTGTCCCAATGTCAACAGATAATATCGAGAAACAATGTATATCACGCACATGGAAGCAGAAAGATAGCGGGAACAGATCCCGGTCGGGAATACAGAAATTTTCAGTCTGCCTTTTATGCAATCTTCAGCTTTCAGTGCCTCGCGGGATTAGCCGAACAGTCTCGGGCGCTGCAGTCATGGAATGTGCGGCTGATCCCGGCGGAGGTTCGAGGCCTCCCTTGGGCATGGGTGTGTGTGTTTGTCCTTAGGGTAATTTAGGTTAAGTAGTGTGTAAGCTTAGGGACTGATAACCGTAGCAGTTAAGTCCCATAAGATTTCACACACATTTTTCAGCTTTCAATGACACAAGGAGTCGCTTGGAGCGACACACTGTGTGGATTCTCCGTTAAATGTAGGTCCCGGTTGGATAATCAGGGTAGATTAGGTATACACAAGTCGCTGAAGCAGCGTCCAATTGGAAGACTTACATTTGGCCAAGTTATTATTATTGTTATTATTATACTGGGAAGGTGATGAATCATTTCTTGATGAATGGAAGTTGCATTGATTGTTTTTATTCCATTATTAATCGTGTATTTAAATGTTGTTTAGTAATTTTTATAATGTAAAATTGTGCTGTTCTAGAGCTTTGTGTGTAATAAGATTTTTCCTTGAAGTTGATCTTATCCATGAGTTAATGGGTTATACTGAGCAGTGATTTTTAATGAATGTTGTGGAACATGGTGTACGTAAGCAGCCCAATCCTGCCATTCCCCCACGGCTGCATAACTAATATAAAGCCATATGACAGCGAAACACAAATAAAATAATTTCAGTAGAAACTGATCGAATATGTGTTGTAGCCAAAGAGTTTACAGCAGCATTTATTAACAATACTTTCTACAGTATTTTAAAACCGTGCGATAGGGAATATAAGGTGCATTTGTTTCCGTGAATAGAACAAAACTAGAGTGCTTCTCATAACAATCGCAAAGGTAGATGAGGCAGAATTCGAGATAATGCATGTACATTTATTCAGGCAGGTACTGCTGCTCCTTCAAGATGTGTTTCAGAATGATCCACAGACAATCATTATGCATCCTTACGGCCAAAACGAAAATGCAGCCCACCCATATACTACAATTTAGCTGGTCTAACGCTGCAGCTGTTTCTACGCATTCGGTAGCAAATTTTGAGACGCTTCTTGGATGAAACTTGAACACCAAAATTTGTCGTCCATACTGCCATGATTGTGTACTGAGGAATCACTTTGCCATTTATTCATCTCATCTCTCACCATATTCGCTTGAAATGATTGAAGGATCCGTGGGAGAGGACATTCGTCTTCGTATGAACTCACATAATTATTTATGTATGTTGATGTAGATCAACATGTCTACAGTGTACATCAAGAAATTCGCGTATGCACATTTCATTCCTTTGAATAGCACGTGCAGCGAGAGCTAGAGGTTACGAACAGTCGGTGTCAGGTTTTTATTACGGGCAACTTTTAACGCAAGGTGTGCTCCGAAAAAACAATCGCGAATTATACGTAAACGGTGCAGTTTGCGGGCTTGACGTAACTGCTTAATGGTGCTTTATTGCGCCATATATCTGGCCGGCGTGTAATCTGGCGTGACAAGGCCAGCCCCGGCAGGGCTACGAGGTGGTGCCGGGCAGGTCGCACGCAGACCTAGAGCCGAGCTGCGCCCTCGGACCCCGCACAAATTGATTCCCTCCTATTCCTCCAAATTACACGTCAGCTGGCGTTTTGTGCTCCGGACATCTGTATTTAAACATACTGCGTGAGGCCCCGCCGGTAACTTATGGCCTCGGTCTTCCTAGGAGGTCTCGAGAAGCCTGCGAAGGTTCCCTCCACCTGCGTCGCCGCACGCAGCACTGCAGAGGCGTACTGACGATCGTGCAAGCAGCCGCCAATCCCCTGACTGTCAGCGTATCCTCGATATCCACTACTGTTGTGCCTTTCTCTCGATCAATAATGCAGGATTGCTCATTCCGGTTTTCCGCTTAGTCCGAATGTCAATGAATATAAAAATTTAAACCAATATTGCAGTTCCTCTGTTATTCCAATTTACGATGCAATGTTCCTTCAAGCATAAATTCATGCAGGCACTCTGTAAATTCATGCAGGCACTCTGACGACTACAACCGTTATGAAATTCATGAAATGTATCCTCAGTTGTAAATATGGACAACTATCAGCTGTAGTACCCGTAGTGTACATTGCATCCTAGTCCAGTATAAACAGGAACTGGAATATCGTATTTATCCGCCGATAACGGCCAAATTTTCAAGTAAAATATCTCCTCTGTACAGAAATATACGTAACGCATGTACGACTATAGTTGTCGTGACATGGAAGTTCAACCATCGGCTGTAGTACCCGTGGTGTACATTGCATCCCAATCCAGTATAAACAGGAACTGGAATATCGTATTTATCCGCCGATAAGGGCAAAATGAATTTCAAATAAAATGTCTCCTCTGTAAAGAAATATACGTAACGCATGTGTGACTATAGTTGTAATGACGTGGGAGTTCGGGTCTAGCCATGAGTCGTACTCGAATAGTCTAATGGTATGGGAACGACCTGCAATGCACCACGTTAACGTTGAACTTAAAAAGCGAACCAGAGCGCTGGTGCATAACTTAGTTACTGACGACTGCTAACTTGTAGAAGTGCAACGGGTCATTGCAGAAGCCTTCAACTCGCATTACGGGCGCCTCTACACGGCAGATCAGATCACCCAGATCTTCATCTACATCTACATCTGCATCTACATTTATACTCCGCAAGCCACCCAACGGCGTGTGGCGGAGGGCACTTTACGTGCCACTGTCATTACCTCCCTTTCCTGTTCCAGTCGCGTATGGTTCGCGGGAAGAACGACTGTCTGAAAGCCTCCGTGCGCGCTCTAATCTCTCTAATTTTACATTCGTGATCTCTTCGGGAGGTATAAGTAGGGGGAAGCAATATATTCGATACCTCATCCAGAAACGCACCCTCTCGAAACCTGGCGAGCAAGCTATACCGCGATGCAGAGCGCCTCTCTTGCAGAGTCTGCCACTTGAGTTTATTAAACATCTCCGTAACGCTATCACGGTTACCAAATAACCCTGTGACGAAAGGCGCCGCTCTTCTTTGGATCTTCTCTATCTCCTCCGTCAAACCGATCTGGTACGGATCCCACACTGATGAGCAATACTCAAGTATAGGTCGAACGAGTGTTTTGTAAGCCACCTCCTTTGTTGATGGACTACACTTTCCAAGCACTCTCCCAATGAATCTCAACCTGGTACCCGCCTTACCAACAATTAATTTTATATGATCATTCCACTTCAAATCGTTCCGCACGCATACTCCCAGATATTTTACAGAAGTTACTGCTACCAGTGTTTGTTCCGCTATCATATAATCATACAATAAAGGATCCTTCTTTCTATGTGTTCGCAATACATTACATTTGTCTATGTTAAGTGTCAGTTGCCACTCCCTGCACCAAGTGCCTATCCGCTGCAGATCTTCCTGCATTTCGCTACAATTTTCTAATGCTGCAACTTCTTTGTATACTACAGCATCATCCGCGAAAAGCGGCATGGAACTTCCGACACTATCTACTAGGTCATTTATATATATTGTGAAAAGCAATGGTCCCATAACACTCCCCTGTGGCACGCCAGAGGTTACTTTAACTTTAACGTTTCCGGATTACTACATGGTACAGTTCCATCGGATGTGACAACGGACTTACTCCAGGACGAGACGGAAGATGCAATTCACGACGCTATCTGTAAAGGGGCTACTTACAAATCTCCAGGGCCCTCCAGGCTCCCGTCAGATTTTTACGACACTTTCCAGAGATACCGTGTTGGACTGAAGTCTGTAGAGAACTGCTATCCCCCAACAAGTGCCCGCGTAAGGCTTTCCTCAAAGGTCTGATAGTGCCAATACACAAACCCAAAGGCGGGAACCAAATACGAGACTACCGACCTTTGACGATGCTTAATAGTGACTTGAAATTTTTTTTCACACGACTGCTGGCAAATCGTATACGACGTTCAATCCCCCATGTCATCTCCACGGACCAAAATTCTCTAGGAGTTCGATACAATATCAGGTCTGCTCCGTGCCAATGCAGGGACTTAATCTCCCTAGCGCCTCCCATGCTCGCTGGCCTCACTGGATTTTAGTCAGGTGTTTGATCGTGTCGCCCACACCTGTTTCATGTAGTACTCCGCGATATGCATTACCCGGATATCTTTACTGGCGCGGTCATGCGCCTCCTGCATGTGACGCCGTCACGGGTACTCGTTAATGGTCTCCTGACAGTGCCCTCCACATAAACCGCTCGGTGCGCCAGGGCTACCTTTCATCTACTCTGCTTTATGCTTTGCCCGTGGATCCTTTACTGTGTAGCCTGCGCCAACGATTAACTGGACTCCAATGTGGCGGTGAGCTTACCTGTGCACGGTGAACGTCGATGTGATGCTCGTTGTCCCTGGAGCCGATGACATGACAGAGTCTATGTCTCGGATTTCAACATACGGAGTGGCATTGGAGGGTAAAGTCAACATCGACAAACCGCTCGCGTTGCCTATAAGGTCGCGTTTGTCACGAGAGTGCGTTGCCCCCTTTCGGTTTATTGACACTTTACGGTGCCTAGTGGTCGGCTTCACAGCCGACATCCGGAGCACGGTAAAGTTGAACTATGGACGCTTATTGCAACAGACACGGGCCAGCATAGTGTATCAATGCTTGTGGACAATAAATATCGTTCAGCGAGATTGGCAAATCCGCACGCAGCTTCGCTGCTTCTACGCGTCGCACAAACTCTGCCCATTACGCATCCACTTGCGCATAGCTTCATGGCTGCTTACGGCTTCTTTGTGAGCAAAGGGATGTAGTTTAAAATTAGATACGACTCCTTCACCTAACCTAAGGACAAGAGGGGTTCGTGCTCGTCAACGTTATGACTTAGTGGTGGCCCTCTACATCAGTGCCCACCTAAAGCTACAGCGTAGATACCTATTGAGCCTCACAAGTTCGTTGCTGATAGGATAGAACCGGCCTCTCTTGACTCATCAGTTGTATCAGGAAACTTGCCCGCACGGTTCAGTCATCTCGGGCCACTTTATTTGAATCACAGTTTTGTACGCCAAGTGACAACGACCGCACTTTTGGCGGCTGCAAAACGACTCTAAGGTGAACTACAGCGGTACCGCCGGCCTATACTCATTGAATTTAAATATCCTAATGCGTGGTGGCGAGTGGTATGGAAAACGGTACGCCATCCCTTACTTGACTCTGACGCACAAGCCGCGTGGTATGAGGCTGTCAACAGGAAGTGTGTGACACGCTACCGCCGATATAAGATCCACCTGGCGGATTCACTCACGAAGTCGAGACCGACGAATACTGTCTCAGCTGTGAGGATGCGGGGCATGTGTGGTACCTTGTGTACCAGGTTGCAGCGTATATCCTACGTACAACGGTGCACTATGTAGGGGCACACGTGATTCTTATACTGGATGAAACGTCCTACTCCAGGACTCGAACAGATGCAATCTTGTGGATCCACGTCAAGGCCGTGAAATCTCTCTGCCTTGACGACCCCAAAGACGTTCTTGATTTCTAGTGTTATCTCCATGATCGGCATCCCCCTATTGTTCGCCATCCACAGTACGGTCAACAATCTTTAAATTACCTTTGCAGGGTCTTGTATCTTCCAACAAGTACCTGGAAAGTCCTCGGCGTGAGAAGCTGATATGACTGATCAATACTTAAGCGAACGAATGTGGAACAACACGGATTGAAACGAGAAGACACGTCGGATGATCCGGCGTCGCTTTCAATATGCTTCACTTCCGCCATGTCTGTCACTATTTTGATTTCATTTTCGTCCTCAATGTTTACCACGCGGTAGAAGCGTTATTTAAACCACCCCCATCCTCCCCCGACTTCTTCATGTATATATAAAAGTAATAACCAATAAAATAAATTAACATAGTTGTTGCTCTGTGTTTGTAAACTACTATAATTATCTTTGTATTTAGTTTGCGTGTTCTTCTTTTCTCTCTTTTTCCTCAGGGTGTGACGTGGACATCGTGGCCAGGCCTCGGGTTGCAACCCTAGCCCACTTTGCACAGAGAACACACACACACACACACACACACACACACACACACACAAACGGTCGGTCAAGAGATCGGTCACTATGGGCGGGAAAACCGGATTCTAGTCTCCGTTCGACATAAATTTTAATCGTTTTCATACAGCTGATGATTGTCCGTATTCGGACTGCGAATACATTTCACGTATAAAAGATAATTCCTTCTTAAGCTTATTGACTGATTACACAGGAAGTTTGTTTATTGAAGCACAGAGGACAAGAAATTAGTTACATGCGGGAGACATCGCCGTGTAACATCACCTCTACCCTTCATGAGCTCAGTGTTCGACGAGGCAGATAACCCATAATTTTCTTCAGGTATCTCATGTCCACATGAAACCACATACCAATGAGCAGATACTTCACAGACACCAGATTTCAGGGAAGATGACTATGTTTCACATACTGTTCCAGAAACTCCCCGACGATTCTTAGGGAGTCGTGATTTAACGAGAAGACGCTCGAGAGTTCATCAGACCAGGAAAGTATGCGTGCAGACCTTCAACACAAATCTTTTTTTAAAGTTGGAAGACTTGAGATTCCACAGCATAATCAAGATGTTATTGAAGAAAAAGCAACACCTGGTCATCAACAAAGTTAAACAAACAAATTTATATTGGTGGTAACTTAAATCAGTGGGGACTCGTCATGGTACAGAAAACACCCTCACAACAGTACATGATAATTTCCGGCCTGAACTAACTGTCCAAAAGTGAGGGACATTGGATTGTCAGTGCACTTGACGCCTTACATCGTTTGAATATAAGGTAAACCCGCTACTCGTTGGGCGAAACTACATGCCTCCATGCAGCATCTAACTAATTTGTGTGTTGTTTAACACACTGACACCGTGAAAATTTATGAGCCATTGTCAGCAGTGTCCTTTTTCCAGGTACCCGACTTCATGTCGCAATGTTCACTCGGTAAGTAGTTGAGGATTTGAAACTGGGGTTGACAAGGTATCACTCGTTACTGGTCACTGTAAATTCTAATGTTTTTACGACTGATACTCTTACTTCGTGTTACACGGCGGCGAGTGGCACACCATTCCATGTAGACACCGTCCGCGTTGTTACGGTTTCCAGTCGGGCAGCTTCATTAACGGAGAGAACACGGGCACTTGCCTCTTTTTGTGCCATTCGGTCATGTCTCCACTTCGACCCAACGTACCCCCATGTTTGCCGTACAACCAAATGGCACACAACACACCACTTCACTGCCACGATTACGTCAGCATAGGACGGCAAATAACCACCCGATACCATTTCTACAACGTTTACAGAGCCCCAAAGCGGTAATAATGCCCTTTTGTGAATGACTATCAAACTGTAAGGCATATAAAAAGCAAAGCAGTACGAAGGGATTACGCAAATGGGGCGTAACTCATGTGATTTAGAAGTACAGACAAACAAATGATTACAATTTCATAAAAACTGGATGATTTATTTTAGAGAAAAACTACACAAACTGAGCAAGTCAATAACGCATTGACCTATCTCCGGCTCTTATGCAAGAAGTTATCCGGATTGGTACTGATTGATTGAGTTGTTGGATGTTCTCCTGAGTGGTATCGTGCCAAATTCTTCCCCACTGGCTAGTTGGATCGTCAAAATCCCGAGACGGTTGGAGGGCCCTGTCCATAATGCTCAAACCTTTCTCAAATGGGGAGAGACCCGAAGGTACAGCTTGGAAAGGGCGAAGACAAGAAGTAGGAACTCTCGTCGTGTGTGGGTGGACGTTATCTTGCTGAAACGTAGGCCCAGTACTGCTTGCGTGAAGGGCAAAAACACGTAGCGTGGAATATCATCGAAGTACAGCTGTGATATAAGGGTCCGGAGGATGAAAACGGAAGGGGCCCTGCTATGAAAAGAATGGGCACCACAGACCGACACTCAAGGCTGATGGGCCGTACAGTGGGTGACAACAAGTTGTATTCCATCGACGCATGGGGTGTGACCAGACACGTCTTTGGCTTAAAAATCCTAGAAACTGGAGTAGAGCTGCCGTGGCTGATGAGTGCCGCTTCGAACTTAGCCCCGATGACCAGCGAAAACAGTGTCTGGAGACGCCCCGGTCAGCAATGGGATACCAATCTGCCCGCTGCCCGCAATACAGCATGGCAGTCAGAAATGATGGTTTGGGTTGCCACTTCTTTTTATAGCTGGACCCCTGCGGTTGTAACCCGCAGCACCCTTACAGCACAGCGCTACGTCGATGATGTTCCACGTCCAGTTTTGTCCTCTTCCATGGCGAGCTATCCTGGTCTTACATTTCAGTCAGCAAGATAATGTCGGCCAGCAAGGCTGCTGGAACTCTCCCTAATTGACAACCATCGGACCATTGTGGGTAGGACCCTCCAGGAGGAAGTTTAAAGGCACATTTGCGTGCTGAGCCTTTGTTAGCAGAAAATGTAATTATCAGTAATGGAATAAAGCAATAATGTGAGCCATAGATATTGAGACCTGGCACCAAGGAAGGCAGCATTGGTTTACTATTGTGGACGGGACCGTTATCAATTTCTGTTGGTTAGCTTATTTTTCTGTCACGTACACTTTGTTTGGAAACAACAACAAATAAAAGCTGACAATAAATTAAGAAGTGTTCTACAACTGAAGGCCTTAATGACCATAAATTAAAACTATTTCTCGGCTGAAGGCTCCAATAGTGATAATTTAAAGCTGCGCAGACCTCGCTGCTCGTCCGTCCCCAATCGCACTCCCTACTCACACCACTCAGAAACACCACAACGTTGCCCCAAAGATAGTACCACCGTCACTAGATATCTATACCCGCCACTGCTGCCACTAGCGGGCAGACAACGCTTGCAAACGGAGTGGCACCAATGAACACAAGAAGAAGAACACGACGACCGTAGATATACCAACTAAACGATGTCAACCTAGCAACGGCAACGAGGCAAGCCGTAGCACGGCTCAGATATAGTCCACGGCTGTGTAAATACTGTATGCAGCCGCTGGAAGCAATTGAAGTTTTTTGATCGTCAGATTATTTGCGGAGTAAGAGGCACCTTTTGTATTCTAGATCTTGTCCAGATCGGACGTATTTTGACACACCGCCATTAATGATACATTATTTTATTAATACATTCACGACTTGCAACTCATAATTGCATAATTCAGGTCTCATTGTAAGTGTCGTAACTTAAGTATGTTCTGTTTCAGCATATACTGTTATTACTAACCTATGTATGTCTTATTTTGTTTCTTTAGTCATTGTAAGATTGTTGGGTGACTTGTCATGGCAAAAAGATCCGTACTTCTAAGTTATAAGTCGTCCAGCCCGATCCACCGTCGTCTTCGGTTGCTGTCTTATTACGAAATGCGATTTTAGCGAAAATACAGAGAAACAAAACTCGGTTAAAGTACATGAACGGGCCTTTAACAGAAAAAGTCATGCTAAAGCGCCGAGAGTTTGTATGAAACATATTTTACCGATACGTAAACTTAATTGATCTTTATTTAATATTCATTCCTATAATTCATTGTATTCTCTCGATCCAGGTACGAAGGAGCTAAATTAAATCAGGTGGGGATTTTGAAGATCTTACGCGCCGTCTGCTCAGAATTTGGCACGATATCTCTTAGGCGGGGATCCAACAATTCTATTAGCCAGTCAAAAGCTCAATAACTGCCTGCATAAGCGCCAGAGGTGGAATACGTTATTCACTTGCCAAATTTGTGAAGCTGTTTCTGTCGAGTATATTATCCAGCGTTTTTTTTTTTTCAATTGTGACGTTTACCGGTTTCCTCCGTGATGCGTCGTTTTTTTTTTTGACTTAGAGTTTGTTTTGTTCACTGAGCTGTGAGACCGTTATCTTTTATATACCTGTAGGTGGGGGTTTCTTTTCACTTCTCTGTTGAAAGTCACTAGGTGACAATAATGCAATCATGGACTCTTACACCGGATGTTAAAGCTATCAACTAATGTACTCTATGGTTAACACCTAATCTGCCTGTATCTAATGTTAGCTTAAAAATTCCATGTTATAATTTTTGTAGTCTTTCCACAGAGTTTCGCATGTCAAGTACTGAGTAGTAAATAAAATGTATTCATTTCCTAATGCATTTCAGCAAAATAACATATATTTTTGTGCTTGTGTAACAGTTTTCGGAGATGTACCGTGCAATATTTGCCCACTGCTACGGTCGTAAGCATAAGGGAACAATTGACAGGAATGGGGGAAAGAAATACAGAAGAAGAAGAATGGGTAGCTTTGAGGGATGAAGTAGCGAAGGCAGCAGAGGATCAAGTAGGTAAAAAGACGAGGGCTTGTAGAAATCCTTGGGTAACAGAAGAAATATTGAATTTAATTGATGAAAGGAGAAAATATAAAAATGCAGTAAATGAAGCGGGCAAAAAGGAATACAAACGTCTCAAAAATGAGATCGACAGGAAGTGCAAAATGGCTAAGCACCGATAGCTAGAGGACAAATGTAAGGATGTAGAGGCCTATCTCACTAGGGGTAAGATAGATACTGCCTACAGGAAAATTAAAGAGACCTTTGGAGATAAGAGAACGACTTGTATGAATATCAAGTGCTCAGATGGAAACCCAGTTCTAAGCAAAGAAGGGAAAGCAGAAAGGTGGAAGGAGTATATAGAGGATCTATACAAGGGCGATGTACTTGAGGACAATATTATGGAAATGGAAGAGGATGTAGATGAAGATGAAATGGTAGATATGATACTGCGTGAAGAGTTTGACAGTGCACTGAAAGACCTGAGTCGAAACAAGGCCCCCGGAGTAGACAACATTCCATTGGAACTACTGACGTCCTTGGGAGAGCCAGTCCTGACAAAACTCTACCATCTGGTGAGCAAGATGTATGAAACAGGCGAAATACCCTCAGACTTCAAGAAGAATATAATAATTCCAATCCCAAAGAAAGCAGGTGTTGACAGATGTGAAAATTACCGAACTATCAGTTTAATAAGTCACAGCTGCAAAATACTAACACGAATTCTTTGCAGACGAATGGAAAAACTACACTCCTGGAAATTGAAATAAGAACACCGTGAATTCATTGTCCCAGGAAGGGGAAACTTTATTGACGCATTCCTCGGGTCAGATACATCACATGATCACACTGACAGAACCACAGGCACATAGACACAGGCTAAAGAGCATGCACAATGTCGGCACTAGTACAGTGTATATCCACCTTTCGCAGCAATGCAGGCTGCTATTCTCCCATGGAGACGATCGTAGAGATGCTGGATGTTGTCCTGTGGAACGGCTTGCCATGCCATTTCCACCTGGCGCCTCAATTGGACCAGCGTTCGTGCTGGACGTGTAGACCACGTGAGACGACGCTTCATCCAGTCCCAAACATGCTCAATGGGGGACAGATCCGGAGATCTTGCTGGCCAGGGTAGTTGACTTACACCTTCTAGAGCACGCTGGGTGGCACGGGATACATGCGGACGTGCATTGTCCTGTTGGAACAGCAAGTTCCCTTGCCGGTCTAGGAATGGTAGAACGGTGGGATCGATGATGGTTTGGATGTACTGTGCAGTATTCAGTGTCCCCTCGACGATCACCAGTGGTGTACGGCCAGTGTAGGAGATCGCTCCCCACACCATGATGCCGGGTGTTGGCCCTGTGTGCCTCGGTCGTATGCAGTCCTCATTGTGGCGCTCACCTGCACGGCGCCAAACACGCATACGACCATCATTGGTACCAAGGCAGAAGCGACTCTCATCGCTGAAGACGACACGTCTCCATTCGTCCCTCCATTCACGCCTGTCGCGACACCACTGGAGGCGGGCTGCACGATGTTGGGGCGTGAGCGGAAGACGGCCTAACGGTGTGCGGGACCGTAGCCCAGCTTCATGGAGACGGTTGCGAATGGTCCTCGCCGATACCCCAGGAGCAACAGTGTCCCTAATTTGCAGGGAAGTGGCGGTGCGGTCCCCTACGGCACTGCGTAGGATCCTACGGTCTTGGCGTGCATCCGTGCGTCGCTGCGGTCCGGTCCCAGGTCGACGGGCACGTGCACCTTCCGCCGACCACTGGCGACAACATCGATGTACTGTGCAGACCTCACGCCCCACGTGTTGAGCAATTCGGCGGTACGTCCACCCGGCCTCCCGCATGCCCACTATACGCCCTCGCTCAAAGTCCGTCAACTGCACATACGGTTCACGTCCACGCTGTCGCGGCATGCTACCAGTGTTAAAGACTGCGATGGAGCTCCGTATGCTCGGCAAACTGGCTGACACTGACGGCGGCGGTGCACAAATGCTGCGCAGCTAGCGCCATTCGACGGCCAACACCGGTTCCTGGTGTGTCCGCTGTGCCGTGCGTGTGATCATTGCTTGTACAGCCCTCTCGCAGTGTCCGGAGCAAGTATGGTGGGTCTGACACACCGGTGTCAATGTGTTCTTTTTTCCATTTCCAGGAGTGTAGTAGAGCCCAACCTCGGGGAAGATCAGTTAGGATTCCGTAGAAACACTGGAACACGTGAGGCAATACTGACCTTACGACTTATCTTAGAAGAAAGATTAAGGAAAGGCAAACCTACATTTCTAGCATTTGTAGACTTAGAGAAAGCTTTTGATAATGTTGACTGGAATACTCTCTTTCAAATTCTAAAGGTGACAGGGGTAAAATACAGGGAGCGAAAGGCTATTTACAATTTGTACAGAAACCAGATGGCAGTTATAAGGGTCGAGGGACATGAAAGGGAAGCAGTGGTTGGGAAGGGAGTAAGACAGGGTTGTAGCCTCTCCCCGATGTTGTTCAATCTGTATATTGAGCAAGCAGTAAAGGAAACAAAAGAAAAATTCGGAGTAGGTATTAAAATTCATGGAGAAGAAATAAAAACTTTGAGGTTCGCCGATGACATTGTAATTCTGTCAGAGACAGCAAAGGACTTGGAAGAGCAGTTGAATGGAATGGACAGTGTCTTGAAAGGAGGATATAAGATGAACATCAAGAAAAGCAAAACAAGGATAATTGAATGTAGTCTAATTAAGTCGGGTGATGCTGAGGGAATTAGATTAGGAAATGAGACACTTAAAGTAGTAAAGGAGTTTTGGTATTTGGAGAGCAAAATAACTGATGATGGTCGAAGTAGAGAGGATATAAAATGTAGACTGGCAATGGCAAGGAAAGCGTTCCTGAAGAAGAGAAATTTGTTAACATCGAGTATAGATTTAAGTGTCAGGAAGTCATTTCTGAAAGTATTTGTATGGGGTGTAGCCATGTATGGAAGTGAAACATGGACGATAAATAGTTTGGACAAGAAGAGAATAGAAGCTTTCGAAATGTGGTGCTACAGAGGAATGCTGAAGATTAGATGGGTAGATCACATAACTAATGAGGAAGTATTGAATAGGATTGGGGAGAAGAGAAGTTTGTGGCGCAACTTGACCAAAAGAAGGGATCGGTTGGTAGGACATGTTCTGAGGCATCAAGGGATCACCAATTTAGTATTGGAGGGCAGCGTGGATGGTAAAAATCGTAGAGGGAGACCAAGAGATGAATACACCAAGCAGATTCAGAAGGATGTAGGTTGCAGTAGGTACTGGGAGATGAAAAAGCTTGCACAGGATAGAGTAGCATGGAGAGCTGCATCAAACCAGTCTCAGGACTGAAGACCACAACAACGACAACGGTCGTAAGCAGGTTGAGTGAAAGCACCCACAAATTTACGTGGGGCGTTCAGTAAGAAATGCAACACATATTTCCTCGGGCAATTTAGGTCGAAAAAATGCAGAATTGTTGTGGGACATTGTGGAATACGCTCGCTTAAGCGCCTACAGGTTCATGGAATTCCGATAGCTGCCGGCACTACACGCAGCCTTCAAAATGGCTTCTGTATCGGAGATGCGTTCCAAGTATAAGACTGTCTTTGAGCTTCTTTTGGCGGGATACGGGAGCATCGCCGATATTCATAGGAACTTGCAGAACGTCTACGGCGACCTGGTGGTGGTGAAAAAAGTACGGGGAGTCGTTGGGCGAGGCGTCTGTCATCATTGCAACAAGTTCTCGCGAAGTGTCCGGTCTCCCGCATCCGGCTGGCCACATGCAGCTGTCACTCCTACTTTGTTGGATACGTGCGGACACTCTCATTCGATATGATGACAGATGACTATCAGACACCTCGATAGTCAACTGGACATGTCTGCTGGCAGTGCGGACACACTCGTCCACCAGCTGGGGTATGCTCTCTGACATACCCTCCACCTAGTGGAAATGGAAATGAGCATTTGGCGTCATTGGCCGGGAGGCCCCTTACGGGGCAGGTCCGGCCGCCTTGGTGCAGGTCTTATTACATTCGACAGCACATTGGGCGATCTGTGCGCCGGATGGAGATGAAATGATGATGAAGACAACTCAACACCCAGTCCCTGAGCGGAGAAAATCCCCGACCCAGGAGGGAACCGAAGACGGGCACCTTAGGACGGCAGTCCTTCACGCTGACCATTCAGTTATCGGGGCGGACCCTCCACCTAGTGGAAGACCGTAAAGAGCACCTAAGAACCATCTGCCTAGAATTTGTGTTGTAATAAAAAAAAAGAAGAAGAAATACATATGAATCGAAAGAATTAATTGCATTAATAGAAATGTGCTTGTACGATTTTTGGCTAATCGGACTTCCTTTCTTACATTTAAATTGTATATGCAGGCAGCAGACTTCAAGGACATCAGTGCGTGTCAAAAATAAGAAAATCCTCCTTACTTGGTTCCACTTCACTGCATTAAAACGTCCTTAATACTGGTATCAGAACTTCTCTTATTACGAAACATATATGATACAAAACACTTGTAGCCCGTCATACTCCGAGTCACATCTTGACAGAACTTCTACATACCGGAGCGTGAGAAACAAAACCATGTATTAAGAAAAATGAATGATGGTTTGTTTTCATTTGTGTGCGCCTTACCGCGCATTCATAATTAATGTCTTTGCCGACGCTTACGGTCGATCGGTGTTTCATTTTTTGTTTTTAATAAATTTTAACTTTACGATACCCTGGGGTTCTTTCACTATGTACCTACACAAATTGCTTGAGCGGTACGAGAATGATCGTTGTAATTTTTTGTCGAACATCATCAGAGGGGATGAAACATGGATTTGTCACTTCGAGCCGCAAACAAAACGGCGATTCATGGGGTGGCGCCACACCACCTCTCCTCCGAAGCAAACGTTCAGAGCCGCACCCTCAGCCGGTCAAGTCATGGCGACGGGAAGCACTTACTCTGATGTCCTCCCTCATGATGCAACGATCAACGCTGGAGTGTATTGTACAGAAAACTGTAGAAACGGCTTCATCTCGTTTGTCGCCACTAAATTCATACGAACTTCTCCATCTCCGTAACAACGGAAGGCCTCTGTGAACCCGAGAGCAGCTCACAAAACTTCATTGGACAGTTCTTCGTGATCCACCCTACAGCCCAGTTGTCGCATCTTCCGCCTTCCATCTGTTTGCCCAATGAAGGATGAACCCCACGGGAAGCAATACCTGGATGATATCGACCGATATAGTGGTACCTTGCAGGCATACAGGTCCTTCCAGTAAGGTGGCGTAAGGGCGTCGCACTGAACGAAGATTATGTTGAGAAATAGTGTTTCGTAGCCAAAAGAGCGGAGAACAGTATGGTGTATTGGAATCCTGAGTAAAACTAACCTGGTTTCAGATAAAATTGTTGCGTTACTTATTGCACGCCCCACGTATTGGCATTTTTTTTACAGTATTACTATTATTCTGTCAATATTTACGGAATTTTTTTGTTACACCTAAACCACAGTTTTGACATCTAGGATGTTTATGACTAGATGTGAAGACTTGTGTGTTCTGGAATAGGAATTTTTGTAAGGCGTGTTTATTGTTGAAGTAGATATACTTGCGAGTAGGTAAGGCTTTCGTGAACGTTGCTGGTGCAGACGTGATGGTTGATCGAAATCGGAAGAGAAGACTGGCCAAGGACAGCCTTTATAACTATTAATCTGTAAATGATGTGCCTCAACAATTAAAATGAACGCAACACACTAATTCATGTCGATGTACTACGGCGACGACCCACACATGAGAAGGTGCAAAATCAACATTTTGGCTGCTGCGCGCAGCTCAGAAGGGAAAATGCTCTTACAGCCTGTGGGAGCTTTAGGCGTAGTTCTTGCCACATTACACTAGCATTTTTGTTTTACATAGTTCTGATTTTTAATTTCAACGATATTTCTCTACGTTCACGAGTCTGAATTCAAGGGTGTAAACCTTATCTTCATCTACATCAACATGATTACTCTGCAATTCACATTTAAGTGCTTGGCAGAGGGTTCATCGAACCACAATCATACTATCTACCTACTATTCCACTCCCGAACAGCGCGCGGGAAAAACGAACTCCTAAACCTTTCTGTTCGAGCTCTGATTTCTCTTATTTTATTTTGATGATCATTCCTACCTATGTAGATTGGGCTCAACAAAATATTTTCGCATTCGGAAGAGAAAGTTGGTGACTGAAATTTCGTAAGTAGATCTCGCTGCGACGAAAAGCGTCTTTGCTTTAATGACTTCCATCCCAACTCGCGTATCATATCTGCCACACTCTCTCCCCTATTACTTGATAATACAAAACTAGCTGCCCTTTTTTGCACCCTTTCGATGTCCTCCGTCAATCCCACCTGGTAAGGATCCCACACCGCGCTGCAATATTCTAACAGAGGACGAACGAGTGCAGTGTAAGCTGTTAGCCAACCATTACCATGCGAAAATGTATCATTCAGGTCAATGCTGAAGTTCAGTCTACATCCACAGAAGACAGCAGGTCCATCTAGTAAAGAATGTGCAGCAACAGATTTTATAGTATTCTTCTTCTTGTCGGCAGTAGATGTTGTCATTTCGACGTCTTCAATTGTTTTATATATTGTCTGTTTAGTGGACTTGTTGCACCTTCTAAGTGTCCTGCCAATTAAACGCAACCTTTGGCTCGCCTTCCCCATAATATTATCTATGTGGTCTTTCCAACTGAAGTTGTTCGTAATTTTTACACCCAGGTACTTAGTTGAATTGACAGCCTTGAGAATTGTACCATTTATCGAGTAATCGAATTCCAACGGATTTCTTTTGGAACTCATGTGGATCACCTCACACTTTTCGTTATTTAGCGTCAACTGCCACCTGCCACACCATACAGCAATCTTTTCTAAATCGCTTTGCAACTGATACTGGTCTTCGGATGACCTTACTAGACGGTAAATTACAGCATCATCTGCGAACAACCTAAGAGAACTGCTCAGATTGTCACCCATGTCATCTATATAGATCAGGAACAGCAGAGGTCCCAGGACGCTTTCCTGGGGAACACCTGATATCACTTCAGCTTTACTCGATGATTTGCCGTCTATTACTACGAACTGCGACCTTCCTGACAGGAAATCACGAATCCAGTCGCACAACTGAGACGATACCCCATAGGCCCGCAGCTTGATTAGAAGTCGCTTGTGAGGAACGATGTCAAAAGCTTTCCGGAAATCTAGAAATACGGAATCAACTTGAGATCCCCTGTCGATAGCGGCCATTACTTCGTGCGAATAAAGAGCTAGCTGCGCTGCACAATGTTAACCATGCTGATCATGTATCAATAGATCGTTCCCTTCGAGGTGATTCATAATGCTGGAATACAGTATATGCTCCAAAATATGCAGCTTCATAAGCTCTTACGCTATCAATATTTTAATTAGTAATTTGATATTTGGATTGTAGGATTATTTATTAACTACGGGAGAATTTGAAAACAGTGCATATTCTTTTGTGACTCTGCTGTGTGTGTGTGTGTGTGTGTGTGTGTGTGTGTGTGTGTGTGTGTGTGTGTGTGTGTGTGCGTGCACGCGTGCGTGCGTGTGCGTGAATGTGGAGACCACAAACTTATTTTAAGAGTTCTTGATCCGAAGAAAATCTCCATTATCTTCAACTGAAATAACATCTGCATTGCTCTGATAACAGTTATGTTCAGATCACTGTAGTAATAACAAAATAATAATAGGGAATAATAATAATAACACCGTTTCATAGACACACCAAAATGTGGTTATGTAAATTAACGGAATTTCGTATGAATGTGAGTGACTGTGTGTTTCAAGATCTAACCAAACAAACGAATGGGTCCATTAACTTACCGACGTATTACAAATCTAAAATTTGCTTGTGTACTATCATCGTCTATCAGTTTTAGAACATATCGGCAAGTAACGGCTAAGTTAATTAAAGTAACTGCCATTGAAGTGCATCCAGTGAAGGCACAATTTGTTGTCAAGCCCCAGGCATGTGGAGAGATCTGTATCGGAATTCACTATGAAATAAATTCGCACGTAAAAATCAGTGATGGAATAAAGGCTATAAAAATTTTCAGGGCTAGTAGTGAGACATAAGTTGCACTATTCACAACTACTTTACGCAAACCCTAGAAATTACTCACACCACACCTGTCGGTATAAAGCAAGCAAACTGTAGATGGCATCAAATGTGCGTTGCTGTGAAACGAGTACTGAACTCCAACACTCTCTGCTGCCAAGGAGAACTGCCTTCCAGGTTTGATGTTTTTTTATTGCTTTATCAGATATGAATAATGTTTTTGCACACTCTGCATAAGCTTAATGATGTTAAATAAAATCTATTATCAAAGTTATGAAAAGTTATCAGCCGAAATGGTTTCATGCTTTTCAGTGTTATTTGGACCACTCAGTGGGGACAGATTAAATTCCTATGCTTGTGATCGTCAGAAAGTTTACGTTCTTAATTGCATCACTATTGAATAAGATATGAAAATTACCTATTACGACACCACAAGGACAAGCCAATTGCTTTTCTTTTCCTTAATATTTTGTGGGTGACATAATATTATTATAAAATTAAATCTACAATTCAGGTATATGAAGAGTTTGTAAATATATGAAAGACATAAATCATACCAAAAATGAGTTTTGGGAAGACGTGACTGTATTAATTCCGATACCTGCAAGTACAAAAGAACTTCATGAACAGCTTACTGATGCAGATGTAGACTACGATCAAATTGAAAGGATATACCGACTTCCCTGCTGTTCTATTGTGCTATAAGTGACACATTACACAAATTAAATCATAAAGTTGAAGTGCATTATTCTTTAGAAACTTTGACGTCTCATGACCATCAAATTCAGGGGAAAAACGTTTGAGAGAAAGTTGGAGAATAACACAAAAACTAGATCAACGGCTATACTCCGCCAGACACCTTAAGGCGTGTAGCGACAAGCAATGTGTGTGCCTCTGTCGTTTCTCCTCTTTTCTGTTTAAGTTGTGAATGATGCACGGGAGGAACAATTGTTAGTGAGAATCTGTGTGAGGTCATGTCTCTGATTTTAGAGCGGCTCTTTTCACGAGATATACGTAGTAGAAAGCAAAGTAGTAATTGGCACTCCGAAGCAAGTTCGCTCACGGAATTAAAAAAAAAAAAAAAAATGGTTCAAATGGCTCTGAGCACTATGGGACTTAACTTCTAAGGTCATCAGTCCCCTAGAACTTAGAACTACTTAAATCTAACTGACCTAAGGACATCACAGACCTCCATACCCGAGGCAGGATTCGAACCTGCGACCGTAGCGGTCGCGCGGTTCCAGACTGTAGCGCCTAGAACCGCTCGGCCACCCCGGCCGGTACGGAATTTAAACAGTACACCTCCCCGTGTACAGAATCGTTCACTTCTTACATCGTTAAAACATTCTTAACCTTTGCAGATACACTTCTCGGGTTTCCCGCCGGATCGTGTTGCGTAAATCGCACAGTATTTCTTCCATGGAACTGCTCGACATCTTCAGGTGGCGGTATCTACTGCTGTCACTTCTGCAACACGCGACTGATGATAATTGCGTGGCGGCAATACGCATGCGCCGGAAGACGCTCCCAGTTGGAGGAAAGCGGCACTCCTAGTGCCCCCGGCTGGGAGCCCCAGAAAGACCTTCCACGAGTGCGCTCTGGGCAACGACTGTGTTGCTGGACGACCCTGTGGTCAAAAGCTGAAATAAATCTCAGCGGCGCGTTGCATCGAGTCATGAACTGGAAGTTCTCGTTTTCCCGGTTTTGATTTAATGGCAGTCAATGTTGGATTGCAGGTGGTGCTTAATTGACAACCTGCACCCCTGTTGATAAGATTGTCCGCCATACGGATTCATATGATCTTCTTAACAAAACAGTCCCAGAAAAATGACGGTGGGGAAGAAATAGCAGTCTTTCCTAAAACATTGCGATGCGCTGTGTCCAGGCAGTGCTCCTCTACAGATGGTTTATCAGGTTGCCCCAGACATGTATGATGATGGTGTTCTCGCACGTTTCGGCGTGTCTGCCCAATACAAGATTTTCCACTTTGGCATGAGATCTTACACACGCCACGTTTCCTAAGGCAAAGGCCGTCTTTGACCTAACGCAGTAAATTCCTCAATTTTGCTGGTGGCCGAAAAAGAACTTGATGTCGTGTCGAACACCATCGTCATACGCGCCTGGGGCAACCGGATAAATTGGCGGTAGAGGGGCATTGCATGGACTCAGCGCATCGAACAGTCGTACGAAAAACCCGATAGCTTTTCCCCTAGCTGTGTTGTTAAGGAGGCTATACACATCCGTACGGCGGACAATTTTCTCAATAGGGATGCAGTGTTTCAATTAAGCACCACCTGCAGGCAAAGCCGAAAAGTGCATTTGCCACAGTTTCGTGGGGAAAGCCTGAAAAGTGACGTTCTAAACATTTGTTTCTATCTGCTACGAGCTGTAGCAGCGACGCAAAGGAATTGTTCTATAGAGATCGCCACGTAACGCGTTATTGTTAACAGTGAATAATAACACTTAACGTTGTCGTGATGCGTGATGAGCAAAAAGAGAAGACACCCAACTTACACAAGTCCAACATGTCCTACGTCAGATTACAAACGTTTTGCTGTTTATTTTATTCAGAAACGTGTCTTCGCACTTCCGTTTCATCATTCTAAATGTCTCTAAGTTTAGAAATTATCGTTTTTCTACGGAAACCAATGAAGTGCACTTTCTGAATCAATCATCAAATGGTTCAAATGGCTCTGAGCACTATGGGACTCAACATCTTAGGTCATAAGTCTCCTAGAACTTAGAACTGCTTAAACCTAATTAACCTAAGGACATCACACACACCCATGCCCGAGGCAGGATTCGAACCTGCGACCGTAGCAGTCCCGCGGTTCCGGACTGCAGCGCCAGAACCGAACGGCCACCGCGGATGGCGAATCAATCATTAAACTTGCTTGAAATCGATTAGTTGATATAGGAAGGAAACTGAATTAACTTTGTCCTTTGGTGAAAATCATTTGTTAAGAGATTCTGTAAGGTAGAAGAGATTTATGATTTTTGTGTTCCTCTCCCTTTCACTGAAGTAGTGTGCCGTACTTTATGGCGATTTCGGGGTTTCAGGAGACACCTCTTAGCACAATCAATTCGTATTTGCCTGTGCACACGTTTTATCATCTTTAGTTCCTTTTCTGTTGACACCTGATTCCCTAAAAACGAAAGCGATGTTCCATGTTCTCTGATGAAGTCGACGTCTGAAGTTCCTTACATATTCCTACCCCAAGCGGGAACACAATGGAAGCATTGTTTCTTGCCAAATGTAGCGTTCAAGTCATACTCAGTTATCCTTTCCAATATCCTCAACTGCCTCTGGCTATAAATTTTAAAGCTTGATAATTATGGTAAATACCTTTTGAGGATAAATGTGTAATTTTGTAAGATATGGATACTGCCATTATAACTCTTAATAGCAACTGATAATTTATGTCATTAAATCATTGCAAATTATGTTGTGCTATATTTTATCAACGATACTTAAAAAATATAATAGAGTGATTACTATAACGTTGAAATGCGTGAATTTCGGGTCGTCTGCCTTGATGATTTACTTTTAATTTGTCAACTTTGGATACATCACACGCCATATCTGACGGTATTGTTCAGATAAAATACTACTATTTATTTCTCTCCTTGTGTTCGTACAAATATTGCTAACACACTTTTGTAAATAATATAAGTACAGGAAGACGTAGCATAAAACACTAAAAATTAGAAACGTAGAAGACAAGCTTTTTTATCCCAGTGGTGTTGATAAAAATACTTCTTTTTTGAACGGAGACTTTGTCACCCGTTTAAAGAAGCTGCTTGTGAAATGATCTTAGGTATGACGAAATGAGTAGACCACCCGCCCTCCTCGTTACACAGATATCCAGCCAATTACAATCAAATATATTTCATCCTGTTCCTGTAAATTCGGGATTTCAATACCCCTGGAATCGTGTGCTGATGGAAAGTGCAATGTCGGCCACACTACTGTTTCACCAGCAGAAACAATTCCGCCGGAAGATGATGTAAACACGAGAAACCTTGAACCAGGCGCTCCCAATAAAGCGTCTCGGACTGACCCATTCAACATCTTAATTCACAAACAAAGAACATTAATCTCCAGACCCAATTATTAAAATGTTGGACTGCCATAATGCGGCCTGAAGCTGAACTGTGGCGTAACGCGGTCTGGCCCCGATGTTCTGTTTTACGAAGGTCAGAGCCAGGAGCATTGTTAAGCAGATAGCATCTGCGCCTACCGCGAGCCTTTCTAATATTGATTCCATTCGTTGCAGCCGCTTGCCTCCCTGCAATTAATTACAGTCAAGGCGCGTTAAGCAATTTGTGTCGCTTCCCTGTTCCCATTTATTTACACTTGGTATCATCCCGTAGCCTAAGTGGTATTTAGCGCTGCAGTTCTTTGTTCTCTCCAGTCATTATTGGATCACTGGTAGAAGAACGAAAATTTACCGTCTCAGAGAAAGGATGGCGAACAAATGCACCGTAACGCCAACGTGCCAGCTTTTTGCACTAAAACGAAGGAAAATCAAGAAAAGCCTATCAACTATATTAGACTCCAGTGAATCAGATCACGTTATAAGTCTCTGTGAGGTTTTATCTGAATAGAGCATCCGAACAAAATAATTATTTGATTATTTGTATGCAGCACTCTGGATCGATGTTCTCGCTGGATGTAACATTTACTTCAGAATGTAAAATCTTAACAGGTCTACGTTAGTTGGATGCATGGATAAAAAGCGAAACTTTCAGCAATCATTTTTCGAATAGCGCCATTTAAAAATTCAAACTGAGAAAACCGCAGCAATTGTTAAGGCATAGAAGTAGTACTTAGGAGTACCAGAGTTCAACTTCAGGCCCACCAACCTATACTTAGGTTTTCCATTATAATTGAGGCAAATGCCGGAACAGTTTCTTGGAAAGACACAGTTTCTCTCCCCACCTATCCACACTCCGTTCTTTTGCTCCGTTTGTAATGGCATCTTCTTTAACGGGACACCGGGTGGAGTGGCCGTGCGGTTCTAGGCTCTACAGTCTGGAACCGAGCGACCGCTACAGTCGCAGGTTCGAATACTGCCTCGGGCATGGATGTGTGTGATGTCCTTAGGTTAGTTAGGTTTAATTAGTTCTGGGTTCTAGGCGACTGATGACCACAGAAGTTAAGTCGCATAGTGCTCAGAGCCATTTAACGGGACATTAATGTCCAATCTTCGATTCCTCCTTTGAAAAACTTTAATGAAGCGTGCAGAAACTAGGTATACTACGATATGAACTAATCAGCAGCCTATTCTGAATAGAAAATGACACAAAAGTACGAACTATGGTAAATGCGGTACTAACCCAAAATGGGAATTGTAATAATAACAACAACAACAATGACACAGAAACTGAACATAGGAAACGTTTTTTAGGTGAGTGGAATAAATATCATTATTGTAAAATCGTTATAATGACGTCGGTAAAATGTAATCCTTTAAGTTCACAAAGTGCAATAAGAATGCTGGAATAATATCAGGTTTCAAAATATGTTGCAGTATGCTGTAAATAGGCAGTCCAGTCACATTAATGTGACAGCCACCTATGATTCCTGCCAAAGCGCAATAACCTCTCAAAGACGGCAGGTGGCAGCACTATCATGGAGGGCATATGAAGTATATCGGGAGGGAGGTGGCTCCACATTCCTGTCCGTACCTTCCAGAACCTCACCGACTCTCCTCCTGATCTTCTCGAAGCCGTCCATCCCGCAAAAGACGATTGTTCAGGCTTTTGACAGGTGGTCACATTTATGTGACTGGACAGTGTAATGTAGTCGAGTTTCAGCAATGCATACTGCCTCTGATGGCATTGCCAACAGGGCACCGAGTCATCCCCTGGATGTGGCGTCATTCGGAGGCGGTATGGAGGAGCATCAGGTCATCACAAAATTCTGCTGGCCATTTTGAGTAGTTTCCGAGACCTGGAAGCCGTCACTTCTCATTCAAGCGGTTTCTAGATTGAGTGCGCTCCGTTCCACTCCTCCCAACGAGTATGGAATGAACGCGGTGCTTTCGCATAGCAGTCAGACACTCTGACAACTACGGCGGCGCATTGAATAATATAATACCCAGCTAACAGCAAGGAAAGAAACCTTATCTTCATAAATGTAGCCTCTCTGTAGTCTCTGGGAGTTGGTTGTAAAAGTAACCAAATCAACGCGTATTAATGAAGGTATTATCGTTTCTGGTATCAATCGAAATGCGTAACTGAATTCATTTCTTGTGAGGAACGCACCAACCTGTTATGTCTGATAGAGAATCTTCGGCAGATATAGAAATTACTTCACGCGTGCCCCAGCGATTTCTTTTGGGACCTGCGCTATTCATATCTAAACATCTGCACAATTGTTCACTTCTATCATGACGAGTTTGTCAAACACCGATAAATTCGATTAACTTTTCGTGACTAAAAAAATATCTACACCATAAAACGTAAAAACCTTGTATCATATGAATAAACACTCTTCCTAACTATCCTAGGGTATAGACAGAGAGTATAGTACCACACTAAATACAGGGGTTGGACAAAAGTACGGAAAAACCACGAGAAAAGCATGCTTGTATATAAATGCAGATGCTAGCCAGGCGTTTAAGTAGCGCCGTTGTATTTGACTACGAACGGCACCTTTGCAATGCCCTCAGTGCGTTGCAAGTATTAGTCGTGCTCAGAACAACCTTATGTGTAGTTGTGAGAGCCGTATCTCAGAATTAAATGAATTTCAATGTTTACAGATTGTTGGTGCACATATGGTGGGTGCTTTCGTAACTAAAGTAGCCTACGTGTGTGGTGTTTCAAGGCACACCGTATCGAAGATTTATAGTACATACAAGGAAAGCAGAAAACTATCATCCGCGCGTACGAAAATGTGTGTTGAGTTGCGGACTCAAGTTGAAGGGGATTGTGACAAAAATAAGAGGATAACATATGCAAAAGTCGCTGCAGAACTGAATGTCACACTGAAGATCGCCGTCAGCACCGAAACAACACGAAAGGAGCTCCATAGATTAGAAATTGCAGGGTGAATCGAATTCCAAAAGCCCACGTCAGTGATGAAATTGACAGTAACAGAAAAATGTGATAACGAAGCCATAAAACGTGGACTATGGAGAAAGGGAAGAAAGTCATTTGGTCGGGTGAGTGTTGTTTCACAGTTTCCAACTTCTGGTCGAGTTCATACGTATGGCTTACGTCACCCCAAGCCGACGATGGAGACGGCTTGTTGCCAAGAGTGAAGCATGGCGCGAGTTTGGTAGTGATTTGGACAGGCATATCGTGAAATTCCATGAGCCCCGTGGTTATTCTGCAAGGTCACATTACTGCCGAGGATTATGTGACCATTCTGGCTGGTCAAGTCAGTCCCATTCAATATTTGTTTCCCAATGGTGGCGCTGTGTTCGAAGATGACGGACTCGTTTTTCACAAAGCTCGCTTCGTCCAGGACTGGTTTTAAGAGCACGAAGATGAGCTGTCGCATCTCCCGTGTCCACCAAAGTCACCAGATCCTAATATTATTGAGACTTTGTGGTCTACTTAGGTGCGAAGGATGCATGATCGCCATCATCGTTACCTGAACTTGCCACTATTTTGCAGGAAGAATTGTTTACGACTTGCTTGAAAACCATAGAAGACAAGTATATATTTCAAGACGACTGGAAGCCGTTTTGAATGCCAATTGACATGGGCTATGCTAAGAAAGGTACCACAAATACTCACATGTTTGTTTGACTTCATAGAGAGCATCACAGAAACGAAAATTAAATCTCGTGTGGTGTCGTCGGCTGGGATGTCCCACAGGTGGGTAAACAGCCTGCTGGAGGAAATGTTCCTCCTCCGCACACGTTGGCCACTTTCCTTGTTTATATGTGAGATACCAATAGTATGTGCGTTCGTAGCGTGTAACTGATTAGTGTATAGTTGAATATTATGTTTGTGTTGTAGGTTGATGAGAGAAGCGAGAAGGTGAGTAGCACCAAGGGGACCACCGAGCAGTTTAATTTTTGCACACACTCCTTGGCATTTAAACCATGCAGTGACGAACTCACATTCATTTGTTTGACGATGATTTCTGGCCCTAACAACAAATGGCGTGTTAGACGCGAAATACGACCGACCTATGCCCCAGTTGTATACCTCGTTTACTTGAAAGGTGGGATAAGCAATAATATCTCAGCTATTAAAAGCCTCCAGTCCTGCTACGGCCTTCATTGCATCTTCAGGAATACCGCGCGATTGCAACAGTCACCCAACCATTACCATGATCAGCTGTATGTTTCTGCTCCAGTGTGAAGTTGAGAACACACCCGCAAAACAGGGACGGCCCTTGCTGAACAATTTGCGATCCTACATTACTATTCGAGATAACTTCTATATTGTCAATGGCCTTATAGACTGTCAGGCGAGAATGTGTAACTCTCCTCCTACAACGTGGAATCTCTGTTCGCCGTCCAGTGCTGTTGCATGCACAGCTGCACGACCATTGACGCCGTCTTCGCAGATTCATTACTTATATAGCAGCGGTTATCTCGAATCGCAACTTCCTGCTGCCGTCTTATCACTTCCTCCCGGAAGTCGAATAAAATCCCGAGCTGTTCTGAGTAAAACTAGAGCAGGAGATAGCGGTTTGAGATAACCGCTGCTATATAAGTAATGAATCTGCGAAAACGGCGTCAGTCGTCATGCAGCTGCGCATGCAAGAGCACTGGACGGCGAACAGAGATGCCACGCTATAGGAGGAGATTTAGGCGTTCTCGCCTGACGGTGTATGAGGCCATTGACAATATAAAAGTTATCTCGAGTAGTAATGTTGGATCGCAAGTTGTTCAGCAGACCTCCAAATCCAAAAAATCATCCTTGGAAAAGACCACCTATTAAATGAAGTCCATAACCCCACATTCCACAGTGACATCTGAAATCTGGTTTCGCAGGACTGAGCGGATCAGGTTGTGGAAAGGGGCCAAGGTCAATTATTGTTAGTTATACAAGAACACACACAACTTTACTGCTCAAACCAATGCACAGTTTTCTCTTTAAAACAACGAAGATCAATACACGGCTGAGGGCCCAAGTAACTTCTCCAGAATAAGTTTGAATGATTGTTTTTAAAACACCAGGATTTAGAGTAACGGCTGAAGGCCTTACTTAAGCAAAATTACAATATCTTCTCTGCTAAAGGCCGAAATAATAGTTCAGATAAGCTAAAAAAATTCTTTAAAAGCCAAGCATTTACAAATTCCGGCTAAAGACCACATTAAGAAAAATTCAAGGTAATTCTTCGGCTGAAAGCCCAATAAAATTTTTTCTTTACATTAAGATAAGCTTTTACGCAGTAAAACAGAAAACATCTTAAGAAAACTTGAAGTATCAAGGATAATTGAATACAACCTTAAGATAACATTTACAAAATGGTTCAAATGGCTCTGAGCACTATGGGACGTAACATCTGAGGTCACCAGTCCCCTAGAACTTAGAACTACTGAAACTTAACTAACCTAAGGACATCACAGACATCCATGCCCGAGACAGGATTCGAACCTGCGACCGTAGTGGTCGCGCGGTTCCAGACTGTAGTGCCTAGAACCGTTCGGTCACCCCGGACGGCTAACATTTACAAAACACGGCTGAGGGCTGTTTCAAGAATTCAAGATAATTAAAGAGAAACCTTACAGACAATGAATTACATATTAAAGCCACAGATTCTGAAACAAACGCGGCTGAAGGCCTAAATTCAGAGCAACAAGAATTTTCAACGAAACACGGCTGAAGGCCTAATCATAAAGTTGTTATGAAGTTCGGTTGAATGCCATATATTAATCATAAAACAGACAATATTGATACATGGCTGAAGGCCTGACACAGTATCTGCAACCAAATAAAATGACAATCACCAACAACAAGCAATGATGCTCAGAAGTGTTCCAAGGGTCGGCTTGGGGAGGAAACTCTAACCACAGTTTAGGTGAGACAGACAGCCACATGTAACACTAAACAATTTGGTTGCTACACGACCTACAGACGGCTGACGAACCAACCAACCGCCTAATCAGTTCCCTTCCACCCGTCCAACGGCACGACAACCAAAACTATCAGTGAAGACGAGGATCGCAGCAGGATTATGCCTTAATAATTGGCGTATAAACACAGTCAAGGCACAATAAACACTAAAAGAAAAAAGAGAACAACCAATCTGCCGAACTACACGCCGTGCCGGACAACATCAACACGGTGAGGCAAACACACTGCCACAAAACTACGCTAACAACCAGGGCAGGTAACCGGAACGTTAACTGCCACAAGGCAAAAGATACCACTGGTGTACTTCACTAATAAATTATAATCATTTCAAAGGTTAAACACCATACAAGGAGAAGGCTGCAAAATTTTGCCGACTACAACACACCATCACATTGCTACTTGCAGGGACAGCCCAGGATGCAACAACTAGCAATCAACGAAGAGATGTCACAGTAGTTGAGCCTTCGTGACAGGTTCGCTAATTACTCAACTCCAGTATGTAGGTGCTGTGGGCGACGAACCTAGCAGTTCTCGCAGTTAGAGCCACACAACTACGACCGCGTGTGCACACCGCCAGCAGTCCTGGCCTGATCACACGCCGCAGAGACTTCCTCACTGCTCCGCCGCAACCGACCAATTGCCCCACACACACCATGACACAGAAATATAACTGCCACGCCAAGGAAGTTACGTCAGCGCTAGTACCGATAAATGCTGCTACTGCTACTGCCACTGACGGAGGCAAGTGAGCAACTCGTTCAGAAAGTAACTGAGGGAGGAATAAGACACTACTCGATGGTGACGAAATGCCCAAAAGGGAAAATGGCATTAGCGCGAGCCGACCACAGCTCAACCTCCTCTCCAAAATCCTCCACATTCTCATTGGTCTCAAAGCCTCCTTAGCAACCCTCACCACCCACCACAGGCAAAACTACCATCCTACCCATCGTCTTCTCACCCTCTCCGAGATGATTACTGTGGTCGACCTCCTTAAATGAGGAAGCGGCATCTGAATTTAACACCCACCTTTGTTTAGGAGTCAGAGAAGCCGTTTGGATCAATAATGGCCTCGGTCCCACTTACCTTGTCCGTGTTTTTATTGATTCTTCCTCCACCATAGATCATCTGATGAAAGAGGGAGACCTGATGCACCACCACCGCCACACAGTCGATCCGTCCAAATCCCATCCTCAGTCCTACTGCTGCTGAAAATGCCTCTGTTGCAGTGACCATCTCACTGGGACATTTTCTAGAACAGCGCCTTACCTAATTTCTGATCCTACTTGAAACACCTAACTCACCTATTCCCAGAAATGCATAGCCGTGGCCGAAACCTGAACTCTTTGTCATGATCCATCTGACTGACAACGACAATTCACGCCAAAATTCTCCTCCGCCCACCTCTCACTTCTCACCGCTGAGCGTATCATCCCTCCTCCAAACATCCATCCTTGTTAATGTCCACATACAGTCCAACAAATGTCCTTCTCTTGCTTTTCCATCTCAGCACTCAAGCCACCTACTTTCACAGTCAGGTCGACTTCGTCTTCACCTATCTCGACACCCTAGTGTAAACCCACTCTAGTTCTCACCCCCCAAAAACCAATCCCAGTCCCTTGTCAGGACGTGACAACATTACTAGTTGATATACCACAACATCCGTTCCACCCAAACAAATAAATCCTTCTTTATGCATACCCCTCCCCAACACGAAATCCACGTCGTCCTTTTAAATGAGACCTTCCTCCAACCGTATCGGATTACCCATATCTCTTCCTTTACCTTACACCAAACAGATAATCTACTTCTCCCGATCAGAAGTGGAGTTGCTACTGTCCACCAAAAGAAGATCCCTGTTCAGCCACAACCCTTATACAAATCTCTCACTGAACACCTTATTGCCACCCTCTTCTTCAAAATCTTAACCGGTACTTGTGCCATCATCTACACATGACTAATCACCCTACCCCTGTGACTTCCTTACCACATCGATCGTACCTTTACTATCTAAGTTATTGCTGCTGGCCTTAAACCCACAGCAGACCCCAATTGGTGACGTCAGTTTACGGAGCCCCTGCAATGTGACATTTTTCCCATCCCCAGGCACACCCGTCACAGCTCGATTTAACACCATTCCAGACGTCACGTAAGCTTCTTCCAACTTCCTTCGACGTCTCCCTTGAGCAGGCTTCGATCCTGTCCGACCTGATCAACTAACAGCTGTCATATCTATCTATATCTTCCCCAGTCTCTCTCCAAAGTTTGTCCAAGACTACTCCCTCCCCCAACCCCCCCCCCCCCCCCCACACCCCCAACCCCGCCACCTGGAATTCAGAGGCTCTCAGATGGGAAGCCATTCACTCGTCTTCCCACAATCCTTAAATCCTCATGCCACGTTATTCCTTCAGCAGATCTTGTCGGAGGCTGTATCCAACCACATTCCTACTATCACCCCACCCTCCACCAACAAGCTCTACTCCTCTTCTGGGGATACCAGGAACTTATTTAGATGATAGAAGCAAGCAAAACCACTCTGGCGCTGGCGCCAGATGTGCACCACACTGAATACTACAATCTCCATTAACTCTTCTAAGAACTGGAAAACATTCCAGAGACTCACTGGCAGCGACGAAAAATCACCAAATAAACATCGGCTGATGAACGTGAGACACACGCCAACCAATTTGTCAACAAGTGGGCATGAAGGTCTTAATAATTTTGTGTCACTGGCAGTAATTCCATCCTTCACTACCATCTGACCCCTACTTGACAACCCAAGGGAAGCTGACCCCTATACATCATATCTCTATGACATCATCTCCGTTCTTGATGTCTCTTATTTTAATTACTCCTTACTTCCAACAATCCGTGATCACACTGATACCATTGTCCCACCACTGGCTCCTGTGTTCCACTAATTGGACAGCATACAACAAACAGAATTCAGCACATCTTTTACAGCACACGACTTACTTCACACTTCCCCTGGTGACGATCGCTTACCTTTAGACACCTCAAAGAATGCTCCCTCCCATTTCTCACCACCCTTGCAACCCTTTATAAGACGATCCTCTACACAACTTACTATGCTGGGAGCCATACTGGTTCGCATTCTAGTGGATTCCCATCACAGTCTACAGTAGTTACCCATCAACGGGTTCGGGAGCGACTGGTGAGATGGTGCGACTGATGGTGCGACTTGCCCGCCTGAGAGGCATTCATTCTGCTCTGGCGTTCGGGCGTGAGCAGATGGAGAATGCAGCGCCTGCCGATCGCTACGTGGCGGCCTTGTCCTACCAAGAAGAAGAGGATGTGCTGGTAGGATTCTGTTCTGCAGAAATACATGGTACTGCTAGGACACCGACTTTAGTCAGGCAGAGGTTCAACGAACTGAAGAACTTTCTGCTGCTGACTCAATCTCATTCGTCGACTGCCATCATCGGAGGAACTAAATTTGGTGAGCCTGTTTCTGAACATTTGCACCTGACGTTTCTGCGCGCTGCAAATCATGCTTGTTGAGATTCTTTCTGGCCAGTTTTGGTTGGGATGTTAAGCCCCGCGAAGTTGCTGCAACGACCATTGCTAATATTCTATCTAGTGCCTCGGACTGCCTTGCTTCTGGTTATAATAGATGAATGTGAATTTTTTTATTGACGCCTTTTCCGTGTTTTGGAGCTTGACAAACTCATTACCTTTACCTTGTGTGTTTCTTAAAGTTTTAAACTTTTATATTACTAATGTTGTGGGTGTTTTGGGTATTTACAAACTCGTTAATTTTACCCAGTGTTTCCCCTGAAAATTAAAATGCTATTTTATAAAATTTTGCTGAGTGCTTTCGATCTTAACCTTGTAATGTAGTTAATTTGTTGGATGTTTTCCGCAAAATCAATCACCCATAAATTGTATCAGTCGATATACACTGCTGGCCACCGTAAATGCAACACCAAGAAAGACAAGAGGTAGCACAACTAAATTTATTTTGTAGATAACATGTTGACCAAGTATCAAATGATTACGTTTACAGACGTCTGTGACATGTGGTTCCTGCCACAATCAGTAGCCAGAGTAGCCGCCATTGTTGGAGATCACCGCTGCCACACGTCTCGGCATTGAGTCAAAGAGACGTTGGATGTGTTCCTGGGGTACAGCAGCCCAAGCAGCTTCCACACGTTGCCAAAGATCATCTGGTGTGGCAGCTGGGGATGTAATCTGGGTCACTCGTTGAGCAACCATGGACCACATGTTTTCTATCTGCGAAAGATCCGGAGAGCGAGCCGGCCAGGGAAGCAAGTCAATCTGGTTATTGACGAAGAACATTTGGACAATGTGTGCCACGTGTGGTCGCGCATTATCCTGTTGAAATATGGCTGTGGCCGAGCCCTGAAGGTAAGGAAGGACAACTGGCTCCAGCACCTCGGATATGTAGCGCCGGCTATTTAAAGTACCGGCAATGCGTACTAGAGGCGCGCGAGAGTAATATCCAATACCGCCCCATATCATAATACCCGGTGCAAGACCAGTGTGGCGGTTCATAATGCAGCTGTCGAGCATCCTCTCTCCACGGTGTCTCCACACTCGAATCCGACCATCGTGGTGCTGCAGACAGAAGCGTGCCTCGTCAGTAAAGACAACGTCATTCCATTCTGCCGTCCACATCCGTCTATCATCACACCATTGGCGACGGAGACGTCTGAGGTTCTGCGTCAATGGTAGACGAAGCAATGGACGTCTTGCGTACAGACCACTCTGCTGTAAACGGCGTCGAATGGTACGCGCAGACACAGGATGATGCGTTACAGACGCAATGTGCTGTGGTATGGTTCGGGATGTCACTGAGCGATCCGTCACTGCCACGCGCACAATTTGCCTATCAGCACGTGCAGTGGTGCACCGAGGTGAATGCGATCGACCACGTCGGTCCGTCGTACCCTCCTGCATCAAACGGTCACATGTCCGCATTACAGTTGTTTGGTTTCGTCCAACACGACTAGCGATTTCTCTGTATGATAATCCACAATCTCGGTAAGCCACTATCCTTCCTCTGTCGAACTCGGATACTTGATCAAACGATGTTCGCTGTTGTCTACGAGGCATAACTGATTGTCTTGTGAAACAACCACAAGGTAAACACACGTGCCGAACGTACTCTCGTCGAAATCGCCAAGCCTTAAATGGCGCTATGAGGTGGCGCCACAGGCGCGCGTGATGTGCGTCTGCGCTGAAATTCTAATCAGTTGCGTATCTCATCGCTGCAAACCCATGGTGTAAATTTCACTTGATTCGGGTGCTTCCCTCAGGGTGTTGCATTTACGGTGGCCAGCAGTGTAAATGACTTTGTTAATGTTTATCGATCTATTATTAATTTTAGGTGCTTCTGGGGCTTAAGAGTTACTGAAATGGTCGCCCTGTTTATATTGTGCAAAGTCGTTATGCTTAGATTGTAATTAATTGTTTGTTTGAATGTTATAGTACGTCTGTTTACTGCGGGAGCAGAGTGTACGTTTATTGCTGGTGACTACGGCCGGCTCCTAGTCGCATGGATTTCCCAACCTACACTGACAGTTTTGGCGCCTGTTTGGCACCTTGCGTTTTGATAAAAAACCTTTCGGCACCTACCTGTGATTCTTATTTAATTAATTCAATGCTAGTCTAAGTAAATAACATTTTGGTTTCTTTTGTGGAATTATGTTTTTTTGTGGCCTGACAACTTCTGTCCCCAGGTCCTCCTCCCTACAATCAGGTCATCCTCCTTACATTTCCTCCTCAATTGTAGAAAGCCTCCAGAACCCTACTTTTCTTAAAACCACGCAAATCCCATACCGGCACTTCCTCTTACTACCCCGTCAGCCTCAACTGAGATTTCAACAAGGTCTCTGGATCTATCCTTTCCTGACACATCCATCAACATCCAAACCACGACTGCCTCCTTCCTGTTAGCCAGTGTGCTTCCGCTTCAACTTTTCTACCTCACTCATCTTCCATACCACAATCTGAACATACGGAAAACGCCGTTTTTGTCTTCCTTGACATTGAGGAAGTGGGTGGCCGTGTATGGTACTTCGGTCTCCTTTACAGACTCCAGACCTAAGTCTTCAAATTAACTATGTCCACCTTACAGCATCGTATCAAGTCGCCAACCTTTTATCACTATTAACAATACTAATTCCCATACCTTTCATCCCACTTCAGGTGTGTGCCAAGGCGCTGTCCTCTCCTTTATTCCCCCTTCACTGCCGATAAGCCCAAACCAACTCTACTTCACGAGGCTGATGACACCACTTTCCTCTACCCTACAGTCCGTCCGCCCCCGTAGCTGAGTGGCTAGTGCGATGGAATTTCAATACTAAGGGCCCGGCTTCGATTCCCGGCTGGTTCAAATGGTTCAAATGGCTCTGAATGCTATGGGACTTAACATATCCGGCCACCAGTCCCCTAGAACTTAGAACTACTTAAACGTAACTAACCTAAGGACATCACACACATCCATGCCCGAGGCAGGATTCGAACCCGCGACCGTAGCGTTCCCGGCTGGGTGGGAGATTTTCTCCCCTGAGGGACTGGGTGTTGGGTTGTCCTAATCATCGCCATCTCATCCCCATCGACGCACAAGTTGCCGAAGCGGCATCAAATCGAAAGACTTGCACCCGGTGAACGGCCTACCCGACGGGAGGCCCTAGTCACACGACGACCCTACAGTCCAGAAATCCCAACGGTCCCTCCAAATCCCTCTGAAACAGTTTAGCTAGTGGCGCAACCAGTGGCTCCTCAATATCAACCTTTACAAAATCCAGGCAATAATTATAGTACGAACCACCCACAGCTTCGCACTCCACGACTTGTACCTCACTATTTACAACAGTTCTATCTGATCAATTCACGAAAATATCTTGGACTAAACCACTAATTAACAAGGAAATCCCATCTACTAACCATTCAACAAAAAGCTCACAACAGGCAAAAATTCATAAAGAAAACTGCCTGAACTTGGTGTTTGCACCCCTCCACTATTTTCCACGTTCTATCAGTCGCTTCAAATCCTTGTTTGTCATGCAATCCGCTTTGGTTTGCGCGGGGCATATCCGACTCGGCCAGCAAACTAGATACCAGTAACATATTTTTTTCCCCTCTGATCATCTGCCGCACTTTTACAAACACATCCTAGAGTCCGTACACCTACACAATCCATATCCTCGTCCATATAATGAAATCGCCACGATATATGTCTGTCTTTGTTCTTCTTCTTTTTCTTGAGGGTTATCTGCGGTTGGTGCCGCTTCTCCGCCACTTCTTGTATCTTTACTTTTCTCAATGTTCATATTCATTACTTCCCCTGCCTTCTCTACGTCATTTTGCCAGTTGCCTCGAGGGCGACCCCTTTTCTTACACTGTGGTGGTACCCATCGTAGTACCCTTTTTGGACTTCTGGGTTTATTCATTCTGTTTACACTGCCAAACCACATCACTTGTTTTTATTGGATGTCGTTACACATATTCATATCCATTTTCATCATTCGTTGGGTTATGTAATTTCTTATCCTATCCATCCTAGCATAGCTTGAGCTTCATTTCAAGTAATACATCTCAGTGGCAAATAGTTTATTCTTATTTATTTTCCTTAAGTCTCAGTCTCCTGCTCCGTACAATACTATAATCTGCACTATAGTCTCATACATTCTCTTGTTAGTTGTTTTTATTTTATTTTGTTCCACAGAACAGATCTCATAGCCCTTGTTACAGCTCGTCCTTTATTAATTTGATTAGATATTTCACCAGTACTTGTGCCCTGTTTCTTAAATAATACCTCAAGACATTTTGCCTTCCCCACACCTAAAATTAAAATTACGTCTCCTGTCAGTATCAGTTAATGGCCACTTGGAACGGCTTCTATAGTCTCTATTAGCATCTGTTCAACATCATATTTTTTCTTCAACGGCGAGTCTTCAGTAGAGGCATAAACTCACTCTGTCACTACATTCGTGGCTCTAGCTCTCAGATTGAGCTTTTCAACCTTTCATTATCTGCTTCCCAAGAGGTTACAAAAAAATGGCTCTGAGCACTATGGGGCTCAACATCTGTGGTCATCAGTCCCCTAGAACTTAGAACTACTTAAACCTAACTAACCTAAGGACATCACATACATCCATGCCCGAGGCAGGATTCGGACCTGCGACCGTAGCAGTCGCGCGGTTCCGGACTGAGCGCCTAGAACCGCTAGACCACCGCGGCCGGCCCAAGAGGTTACACATTTTGACCATTATTTTATTTAGAATAACGAAAACTCCTGCTACAGCCCTATCACTTTTTCCCACTCTTCTAAAATAATGTGCGAACTCCAACAGACATTCACAATCAGTACCATTCTTTTCTGTTTCAGAGAGCTCAAGTACATCAATGTTGTGCTGTCTTACATGCATTAGAACTTCCTTGTTTATCGCCGGTGCCCTACACATTGCAGATAGCAAAATGCTGAGTCTATTTCTTTTCGTTTATCTTGTGGAATTCCATTAAAGCCATCTGTGTCATGTTACTGGGTATTTTAACTTGCATGTCATAACCTCCAGTCCGGAGGACCAGGATTTGTGATCATGGTTTTCTTCCCCTATGAAGACAGAATTCATCACTCCTCAGAGTACCTCCTACTCTTTGATGAAGAAGATGGGAAAGAGAGTGAGTTACTTAGATCATCCATCGCTTCTTGCAGATATGGAAAGGAAACGGAATGACAGATCGTTGCACAACACCCTTCGCCTGGCTCCTTCGTACTATAATTCCCCACCTACGCCTTCCACATCGGCGTCCCCCTTCCCTCTCCTCAACCTGTGTCTCTCTATCCATCACTTCGCCTTTTGATACCAAGGCCTTTCCCAACCAGCGAACTCCTTCTTCCTCCCCGTCTTCTCACTGTCCGCCCCAAGATATTTCTTCATATCTGTTAACACTACCTACAGCGTATTTCTTTAAAACAACACCCTCCCTCCTTAAAAAACACCCAATGTTTTCCTCTCCCCACAACCATTTTCCTCAAATACTGGTCCTTCATCATTTCAGTGAATATGCAGTGCTCCTTTTAATGTAGGTCACTCTCCAGTTCAACGTGTTTTAATCGTGTATTTACTTTTTCTTTTTTCTTTTTCTATTAGACATTTCGATTTGAATTTTTAAGAAGAGCAATATTTTATATAACTTGCGTTATTCAATTCATCACCTTATACATCTTAAAAACGGTTTTAATTTTGATTCCTCGGAATCTTGTTGTCATGGAAAAAACGAAACTTATTGAGAGGAATCTGTTGAATCACTCTTAAACATTTTTCTGTCTGCTCATTTGCTTTGCCACTCGTTACCTGCTTGCTAAGGTAGCAACGCCCGAAGCGCGTGTTGTTCTAATAATAATGTCAGATCGCTTCCAGTCAACAACTTTTTCCTCAGCCACCTATTCAGCATTCTGCAGACTGTACATATTCCGGAAGGAAGTTTGTCATTGTATTCTACATACAGTGGGGGTGAGCGAAGTGAAATTAAAAGATGATAAACATTTCTAGTTAGAGGAAATAACCTAATCAATGAAGAGAAGAAGAAGAACGAGAAGAAGAAGAAGAAGATGAGAAGAAGCTGAAGCAGACGTGGAGATACCGGAAAAGTCCAGTTGGATTATGCCATGGTCAGACACAGATTCCGATTTTAAGTAGTACCCTAGACCAGATATAGACTGAGACCAAAATTTAGTAATGTATTCCTTTTTCTTATCGTATACCTCAGGTCATATCTATCTTCTGCTAGTACAATCTGCTCATCTAAAAATACAGGCTAAATACTGATAGCCGGTCGGGGTGGCCGAGCGGTTCTAAGCGCTACAGTCTGGAACCGCGCGACCGCTACTGTCGCAGGTTAGAAACCTGCCTCGGACATGGATGTGTGTGATGTCCTTAGGTTAGTTAGGTTTAAGTAGTTCTAAGTTCTAGGGGACTGATGACCTCAGAAGTTAGGTCCCATAGTGCTCAGAACCATTTGAACCATTTTTTAATACTGATACAGAAATTTTTGAAAGGGCCTTTTTCCATATTAGTTATGAACGGTACCAGACTCTATATTCATACGTGTATCTCTCTGTATGGTAAGGGCTTTATTTCAAAGATTTTAAATGTGTTTCTGCGACTTCGTTACAGCGCTGTCATTTTTGGAAAAATTAAAACTTTGTGGTAAGGTCGAATGGGACCAAACGGTTGCCTAAACAACTGAGTATTTTACTGGGTATTTTAGCTGGTTTTCTTTTTGTATCGATGGGGAGCAGGCCCATCGCACAACCACTAATCTGGAGGACCTGAATTTGTTATTTTGGTCTTCTTCCGCTAAAAAGATTGACTTCATCACGACGCAGAGCTCTTTCTACCCCTTGATGAAGAAGATAGGAAAGAAATTATTAAGAATAGCAGGAGAGACTGAGTTACTTAGTTCATTCATTGGTTCTTGCTGATCAAGAAAGGAAAAGGAATGACAGGTAGTTGCAAGAGGGATGCAGGTTCAGCTATAAGGAATACCCCAGCAGCCAGTTGAGTTGAAGGGAAGTTTACATCTCTGAATATAGCAATCAAAGACGCTGGATAGACAAGCACAGCTATTACGAAGGTAACTACGAACAAATCGTAGGTAACAGATAACTACTTCAGTTGGTCTATGAAAAAAGGAGGTGCAGGAATCAAGTTACCTTCCATTAGGAACGTGGGTGCACTCAACGACTGTTATGACTTTCAAACGATAGAGCATAGCAGTCAGTCGTCCTTTACTTTCAAGTTGTGTTACGCATATCTAGATTTCGGCTAGTCTTGAACGAACTGTGACAGAAACCGGACCACAGGGGATTGATGTGCTACGACAGGTATTGATATCACAAAATAGTGCATTGATAATGGCTAGGCACTAGCCGAAATTTATATTTACCTAATTAAAACCTGAAAGAAAAGGACGACTGATTGCTGTGCTCTACCATTTGAAGGTATAAATATGTTCAGCGAAATTCAGGAATACAGAAATACAAGTCACTTAGGAATGAAATACATAGGAAGTGCAATTAACGTATGCGGAATGGCAGAAAGGAAACGGTGCTGAAATCGAAAAAGAAATGCAAAGACTACTCAGCATATGAAACTGAAAACAGCAGTGGCAGCATTTAAGTACGCAATGGTAATTTCACTGTTAACCGCAAAGGAGAGAGCTAGTAGATGGAAATAGTACACTGGAGGCTTCCACGAGGGGGAGGAATTGTCCGATGACGTCATTGAAAAACACATTGGAGTCGATATGGATGATATACGAGATCCAGAATTTAAAAGAGATTTGGAAGGCTTGAGATCAAATGAGGCAGAAGGAATAGATTACATTCCATCGAAACGTTTAAAATCATTGGAGGAAGCGGCAACCAAATGCCTACTCGAGTTAGTGTATAGAACCTATGAGACCGTTGACATATCAGACTTTCGTAAAAATATCATCCATTAAATTCCTAACAAAGCAGGAACAGATAACTGCGAGGAATATCGCACAGCCAGACAGCTTATTCATCGAAGTTTCCGACAAGAATAATATCAGACCAATGGAAAAGAAAATTGAGGATCAGTTAGATAATGATATAGTTTGGCTTTAAGAAAGGTCAGGACATTAAGAAGCAGATTTGAAGTTGCACTTGATAATGGAAGCAAGACTAAAGAAAAGTGAAGACACGCTCATAGGGTCTGTTGACCTAGAAAAAGAGTTAGACAATGTAAAATGATGCAGTGTATTGGAAATTCTGAGAGACATAGAACTAAGATATTGCGCAAGACGGGTAATATACTCGTACAGGAGGGAAGAATGAGGTGGGAAGACCTAGGAGAAAGTGCTCTGATTAAAAAGGGTGTAAATGGGGATACAATCTGTCGCCCCAAACTGTTCAGTCTACATATTGAAGAACCAATGACGGAACTAAAAGAAAGGTTATAGAGTGCGTTTAAAATTCACGTTGATAAGATATCAAAAAGATTCGCTGATGGCATTTCTATCCTCAGTGAAAGTGAAGAAAAACTACAGTATGTGTTCAATGGAATGAAGAGTCTCATGAATACAGAATATGGAATAAGAGTAAATTGAAGAACGCCGAAAGTAATGAGAAGTGGCAGAAATGAGAAAAGCAAGAAACTTAACATCGAAGTTGGTGATATCAGTTTAGAAGAAGATAAGAACCATAGCCAAATAACCCACGACACACGAATCTAGGAGGACATAAAAAAGAGACAAGCACAGGCCAGAAGGACATTCCCGGTCGAAAAGAGGTCTACTGGTATTAAACATAGGTCTTAATTTAAGAAGAAATTTCGAAGACTACGATTGGAGAACAGTATTGTGTAGCAGGGAGCCGGCCGCGGTGGCCGAGCGGTTCTAGGCGCTTCAGTCCGGAACCGCGTGACTGCAGGTTCGAATCCTGCCTCGGGCATGGATGTGTGTCATGTCGTTAGGTCAGTTAGGTTTAAGTAGTTCTAAGTTGTAGGGGACTGATGACCTCAGATATTAAGTCCCATAGTGCTCAGAGCCATTTGAACCGTTTTTGAACTTAACTCAAATCCAAGACGGATGATTTCAAGATGCCCGCCGCTGTCGCCATAGCTCTTACATGTTGCGCCCCCACCGACAGACACCCCATGCCAGATGCCATTATAATTCCTTACACCGTTCGAATCTTTTAGGTGTGTTCCAGATTTTTGGTACATAATTCAAGAGCTACCGGTATTGTACTGTTGTACCTATTGTGGAAGACGTTTGATTCAGTAGCAGATTTAAATTTCACTAATTATTTCTTTATAGTCTGTACAATTCGAATGATGCAACGCAATGCCTTTTCATTTACGTCAGAATACATATTACTTACACTTTCAAAGACTGTTTTCCTCGTCTGTATTACCTGATCTCTTTATAGGCTGTGAATGTTAGTTTACGTGTGAGATGTGATTGTCCTAACATATAAGTGAAGGGTATTCTCTCTCTCATTTTCATGGGTGACTATTACTTTCGCAGAAGCAACACAGGCTGCCGACGACTTAACCTTGCTCCAGATTAACAACGCTTTCTCACAAGTGCGGCCATGTCTGCAACAGGCGTAAGCACATAACACGCGCAATTTGTAACTGCCCCATTACAGTGTGAATGTTTAGCCTCACTGAGGCGACGGACCCTGTGGTTTTGCCTTGCACGCAGTTTCAAGAATGTACCAATGGTTACGAAAACATTAATTTCTGTCTGAAGAAATGTCACAATTAGAACACGCAGTTATACTGTTTCTTTTGGTACGTTTAGTCACAGCAGGAAAGATTAAGCACTGCGAATGCTCGCAGACGACCTTCGTGTTTCGTCACTCTCACAATGAAATTCTAACTGTGAGTGAGGGGAACTGACGATTAACTTTCCTTTTTTAATTTTCATAACGTCATAGGCTCGGGTTATGGCGAAAGCGCGTGATGTCTGTGCATTTCTTGCTTTGAAAAAAAATCTGTAATGACTGCAAGATCTCATACATCATGTTCAGTATTTGTCAAAACTACAAAAAACGGGACCATGGCAAAGGTTTTAATTTCTTACTCCTTTGAAATATTTGAAAGCGGATAAACGAATAATGTAAAAGATATATTCCTCATTTTCTTAAATCGAGGAAACCTTATAAAATATAGGTTGACAACTTCTTTTGGAATAATATCTCGTAGTTTATTGCAGTTACTTCCGCAATGTCTTCTTGGAAACTTTTAAAAGTTCCCGACATCTGTTCACGATTCTAGCTATACATTTCCCTGGTTATGAACGTATTCGATTACTGCGTAATAATCGTAGAAACAATATTCTGTAAGTAAGAGAGCTTGTGGTATAGCTGAACATCAGAGGCTGTCACATTGCTGCTCTTCCCGCCTTAGCGAATACATATGAGAAGACGACGTAATTATACTTGAGGCGCGTAAGTGCAATTCATTTATGTTTACCTACTTAATATGTATATTGGCACATTTGTTCATTTAAGAATGTTTTCTTTGTTTCATGCTGAGACGAAGGGTTGGGCTGGGTTGTTTGGGGGGAAGAGACCAAACAGCGGATTATGGATGAACGGGGAGGGAAGTCGGCCGTGCCCTTCCGAAGGAACCATCCCGGAATATGCCTGGAGTGCTTTAGGGAAATCATGGAAAACCTAAATCAGGATTGCCGGAAGCGGGATTGAGCCGTCGTCCTCCCTGAGACGAAGATTGACGCAATACGCCGACGGCAGAACCTTCGCTTCTGCCGCTGGGGTTGCTGAGCCGGCCACCGCTACAAGTGAAGCGACGGACAGCGGTAGCGAGGAGATCTTGCCGGTTACTGTTGCGAATCTCTGCTTTTACTGGGCGTCAATTGATGCTATTATAAGAAGAATTGAAAGAAAATCTATGCGAATCTGTAATGAAATTTTAGTGATGTAGTAGTGAGTCTGCGGTTGTCTGCTGTTAACGGCGTACATGCTAACATAGGCCTTTGTAATTAAGAACGCAATAAACATGAAAAGAGTTGAAAGTTAATTTTAAGGAGTACTTACTTATGAAGTAAAGAAGTAGCTTATTTACAGAGAAATTGTGAACAACAGATTATATGGCTGTTTATATATATTCAAGCACTACAAGAATGTTTCTGCATCGTGAAAATAGGTTGAGATTAAGATCGCAGTCTGAGATAATTAAATCTTGGAACGAATTTAATCAATACCCAGCATCTTTGAGTTGTTGTCGACGGAATTGCAGTTTCTAGAGAACAAGTGAATGGTTTTTTTCCAATTAAGTCTCATCCTGATACAAAGAAATATTTCACTATTATAGCCGCGACGTCTAGGGCGCCTTAACACTGTTCGCGCGGCTCCCCCCCGTAGGAGGTTCGAGTCCTCCCTCGGGCACGGGTGGGTGTGTTGTCCTTACCATATGTTACTTCAAGTTAGCTTAAGTAGTGGGTTAGCCTAGGGACCGATGACCTCAGCAGTTTGGTCCAACAGGAACAAATTTCCAAATTTTTCCACTATAATACTTCAAGGATTTGATGTGTCTTATTTGATGTGGCTTACGCTCTAGTTAAATGAAATCCTAGCACAGTAGAAGTGATTAACTGCCAACCTGTCTAAACACAGTTCTTCGGATCAGAAGCATTGCACCGCAAGGCATCAAATCCACGTTTATCCGGCCGAATACGCTTCATAAATGTGGAGGGAATGTTAGATCGTTCTGTCTCTCTAATTATTCTTTTAAAAAAATGACTGTCTTAGGCTACAAAAATAATTTGCATTGCCTGATATACAGAGTATTAATTAATAAGTGGGAAACCTCCAGAAAGTTCCGATCGGTCGCTAAATGGGAACCACAGTGAAAATCAAAAACATTTTAATTGCAAGAGCTAGCTACACTTTCCAGATACTTCTCTACATAGTCGCCACTCCGACATAGACATTTGTCGGAGTGTTATACCAAATTACACCATCGTGCTTTCCGACAATTCTCTATGATGGTCTATAACGCGTAGCCTTCGCCCAAGTGTTCTCTTCTTATCCAGCGTTTCATGTGAACAGAGATGATATTCAGGACGAGCCACTTAGGGCTGTGTTGTGGATGATCGAACACTTCCCCTCGAAAAGGCTGCAGAAGCGTCTTCACTGCCCCTGCAGAGTGCGGCTGAGAATTGACGTGAAGAAGGAAGTGCGTGGCAGTTGCGTTAGGTGGGCTGCTTTTGTTAAGGCGAAGTCTCTCAGCGGGCCCTCCTACTTGGCGGGAGACATCGTTGTTCTAGGCATCTTTATTAGCTCATGGTACGCTCACAACTGAAAAGAGCATCTTGATGTGACCGATGATCATACTAGAGACATTACCCAACACATCTGTGCAGAGCTTCATCGGGTTTCCACTGTGGTGTCCATTTCGCGACCGATCGGAACTTACTTTCTGGATAACCCTCGTTTACACCTGAAAATACGGTCAATTTTTTTATTACGTTAACTACAGACACTTCTTTTTGCTTTTACATGTTTGCTACGTTTCTGTATTTTTGTTTTCAAATTTTCAGCTTGGTTAAATTTTTTTTTTTTTTTCAAATGTTGGCTTCTGATGGCTAAATGAAATGCTCAAAGCGTCTACCATTAGCTCTAGCACACGCTTGTAAACAGCACATCATGGATTACCTTATTGATGCCCATATTCCAGGTGTCTCCCATATCTGATGAAATCCTTTTTGAACATGCTGGTGAAGAATGTCATAATTCGCATCAGGTCTTGAATACACTTTGTGCTTTAAATGTTCCCAAAAGTAAAAATCCAGAAGAGTGATGTCAGGAGATCGAGCAGGACGAGATGTTTCAGTTCCACGACTTATCCACTTATTTCGGAAACGCTGATTTCAAACCGCTCTTGCCTGCAGAACTAAATGAGGCGGTGTCCCGTCGTACGTTGTGCATAGTGCAAGACATTAAACGTTCCATTGCATGATACTCCATTCATTGTTCCATAGAAAATGAAACGTCCAGTTAATCTGCCTCTACTTACACCAGTCCACACTTTAATGCTACACTATTCTTGATGTATTGTTACCAAAACCGCAAAAGTATTTCTCATCCGCCCATTCATGAGTGTTGTGAAAATTCTACACTCCATGGCTAATAAACATTGCTTCATCAACGAACAGTACGGTGGACAGAAAATGTTGGTGCTGGGCACACTTCCGCAGTAACAAATACAAAAAGTTTTTCTCTACTTTTATTTCACCCTCCGAAAACTGTATGAATAAAGAAGTTTCTCTCGTAACACTTTCCACACTCTCACAAGACCCAATTCTCAGTTTCTGATATTTCTGTGGTACAGCTGCCATTATTGTTGTCAGTGTAATGAAGTACTCGATCTTCTAAGACAGGTGTTTCGAAAGTATTTGGTCTTCCACAGTGAAACGACCCTTTCTCAAAAGAGCCTGTCTCCATAAGTCGTTCATGTATTTCTTGAAAAGATTTTTTGTTCAGTAAGTGACTATTAGGACGTTTTTTAGCATATAAATGCCTTGCTTTAGATACATGTAATTTACAAGTCTACTCATCATGTGTGCGGAAGCCAACTGCTGGTCACATTACATTTTAGCTACATATGTACAGTACACACCACTCCAATAAGATTACGGCCGAACAGGCGTCATGACCCTGACTCAAGATCAAATCCAACACGTCGTTTCCCAGCTGAGGTCGCTATCATAGGGGCTTGTTCGATTTCATCCCCATAGGAAATAACATATTCGATTCCTAGTGGTGAAAGAACGTTCAGTACGCACTAAAAATTCCTAGAAACACTGTAGTGTAAGCTTCCACTACTGATTGTATTCTCAATACTAAAACGTTCTGTTTGTGTACTGGTACCACGACTGCTAAGGTAAACGTAAGCAGGCTTTGCTTAACACTTCTCTAAACAAGCCCAAGAAAACATCTGAGAAGAAAAAGATACCTTTAGATCCCAGCTGGGAATTTGAAAACAAAAATACAGAAGCGGAGCAAACATGTAACAATAAAAAGGTGTCTCTAACTAAGAGAATAATGTATATGCTTTCTGCTTCGTTTTTAGTCCCCTATCCATTCTCCAGATAGGTTCCCAGCATATTATGTAATAACGTGTCAAAAACTTAGAAAGAAAAAGCACGAAAAGGAAGTAAAATCTATTCAAAAATGTGTGTGAAATCTTATGGGACTTAACTGCTAAGGTCATCAGTCCCTAAGCTTACACACTAATTAACCTAAATTATCCTAAGGACAAACACACACACCCATGCTCGAGGGAGGACTCGAACCTCCGCCAGGATCAGCCGCACAGTCCATGACTGCAGCGCCTAGACCGCTCGGCTAATCCTGCGCGGCGTAAAATCTATTGTACTGCTCAATAACCTCAGTATTATTCGATCGGTTTTTGCTGTACTCGTCACTGACGCTTTCTTAAATGAGGTCAGTCCAGAGAAAAAGTCATTAAGAAAACGTCTTCTCAGTAACGCTCGCACCATAAACGCTTATTATCCACATAATGAGACTCTTTGCAATTAATAATTCTGACGTTCGAATTAAGATTACTTCTGAGAGCAAACGATTCACTTGCTTCATACTTGTATGAGACGTACTCTCATAGTTGGCACAACAAGATGCTAACGCATTTATTACACAACGGAAACTTTATGATTTACGATTCACGTGTCTACAACTGAAAAACATGTTTGTTTCGTTTTGCTTTTATCCTCAGGACATTTGTAATAACGTGGAACAGCACTTTGACAGTAAGTACGCGATTGTAAAGCATAACATTTACGAGTGCGTGCAGATACAAATCTATTGACTGTGAGCTACTCGCACGCCACGAAGTCAACATGGTCTGTCGTAGTATTTTAACGAATAAAAGCCTGCGAACGCTTAATAAGTTGGCGAATGCTTCAGTGTCCTTAGTTGTTCTTGTCAATAAGCCATCACCTAAATATAAGCGGCTAGACAGGCCGTACACTTGTCAGACATTAGCTGCATCTTAAACACGAAATATGTTTCCTTGGCTTGTATTTCTTACTAGGTGAGTACCTGGCGTTGCCTGGGTATATATTTATTCCAATCTTCTATTGTTCCATCTCTTTCTTCCCTCTCTCTCCGTCCGTTTCTTCTGCCTCTCCTCTCTGTCCACTTCTTCTACCCCCCTCCTTATCTGCTCCTGCCCCTCTGTCCATCTGATCCTGCTCCCTTGGTCCATCTGTTTCTTCTTCCTCTGTTCATCTCGTCCTCGCCCCTAAGTTCGTCTCCTCCTTCCCTGTCTCTTTACCCATCTGCTGTTGTCCCTCTCTCTGTCCATCTGCTGCTCCCCCCTCTCTGAACAACTCTCTTCTCCCTCTCTTCCCGTCATCCCCTCTCTCTTTGTCGTTCTCCCCCCCCCCCCTCCAGCCTGTTGTCATTCCTCCTCCTCCTGCTGTTCATCTCCTCCCCCATACTCTCTCTCCATCCCACCTTCCCTCCCACGTTCCATCTCCTCCTCTTCTATTTCCCTGTACATTACCTCTGTTCATCTCTTCCACCCCACTCCTCCACTACCCCTGTCCATTTGTGCCCCCCCCCCATTATTGTGTTCATCTTCTCGTCCACCTCTCTCTGCCCATTTTTTCCTCCCCCTGTCTTAGTCCATCTCTACCTCTTTCCTTTAGCTCCTCTTCTCCCCCACCTGTGTCAATCTTATTCTTGTCCGGTTCCCTATACATTTCCCCCACCTCCTCTTTCTCCATCTCCTCCTCTGCCTATCTCCTACTTTCAGTCTGTCCATATCTTCCTTCCCTCTTCTCGCTCCAAGTTATCACCCCTATCCCTTTAGGAAGTTGCTAGTTCTTACGGCCACAGCTTTTCACCCATGGCTTTTGACCAGGAACACACATGTCACATATATTTCACACAAATTTAACGTATTTAAAACATATTTCACTTGTATTTATATAAAAAATTGCAGTACAGTTCAGTTTTCAGGCAGATCAATGTTTATTATGTCCTATCTCCTCAACTGCCTGTCCCAAGATCATATAATTTTTCAGTGGTGTATGTGGATATTGTCTACGAAATGTGTTGTGAACAGAGTTAGTAGTAAAGAAGTAATAAATTAAAACGTCTGGCATGATGCGTCAGTTTGTCATGCACGTCAGTATTTGACGACATACCTCTCTGGATTATGAGTCGTACAATGATATATTTTTGTGTGTATATTCAGTGGTATATGTGAATGCTGCCTGGAAAATAAGTCGCGAATACTGCTAATAGTAAAGAAGTGTCTGGAACCGCAAGACCGCTACGGTCGCAGGTTCGAATCCTGCCTCGGGCATGGATGTTTGTGATGTCCTTAGGTTAGTTAGGTTTAACTAGTTCTAAGTTCTAGGGACTAATGACCTCAGCAGTTGAGTCCCATAGTGCTCAGAGCCATTTGAACCATTTGAAGTAAAGATGTAATAAATTAAAATGGCATGCCCGATGCGGCAGTCTTACGATACAAACTGCGAAAATGTTGTAAGCGAAAACTGTTCTTCTTTCCTCTTTCCGTGGGAGTTGTCAGAAAGAAAGTTTTGAAATTACATGTAAAGTCTGTCACAAAGTCACGTAGTGCTCTCTTTCTCAAAAACTATGCTACTTTTTCAGTCTCGCCCCCAAGCTTTCGATAGGTAGGTGGGTCTCTTCATCTGAGAGTAGGACTTGCAACCTACGTCCTTAATTATTTTCTGGATGTATTCCAATCGCTGGTTTCCTCTGCAGTTTACTCCCAACAGATCCCTCTAGTACTATGGAAGTTGTCCCATGATGTCTTTACAGATGTCCTACCATCCTGTCCCTTCCTCTTGTCAGTGTTTTCCATTATACCGTTCTTCGCCGATTCTCAGGAGAACCTCCTCATTCCTAACCTTACCTTAGCATCCCACCTAATTTTCAACATTCTTCTGTAGAAAATAATCAATACTTCATTCTCTTCCTTTCCGGTTTACCCACGGTTCATGTTTCACAACCATACAATGCTGTGTTCAGAACGTACGTTCTCAGAAATTTCTTCGACAAATTAAAATCTATGTTTCACGGTAGTAAATTTCTCTTGAACAGGAGTGCCCCTTTTGCCAGTGTTAGTGTGCTTTTTATATTCTCCTTGCACCGTCCGTCATGGGTTATTTTGCTGTCTTGGTAGCAGAATTCCTTAAATTCATCTGCTCCGGGATCATTAGTTATTATGTTAAGTTTCTCACTGTTCTCATTTCTCTTACTTGTCATTACCTTCACCTTTCTTCGACTTAGTCTGAATCCATATTCTTAAACATTAGGCTGTTCATTCTGTTTGGTGCGCACTACTTACTTAAGGTTACCTGGGAGTGCAAGGACCAGGGAAAATAACGATTTGTGTTTTTACTAACACTACTAAGGACAAGTAACTTTACGTATTAGGTCAGCAGGACCATGACGTATTGAGACAAAATCATCCAATTAGATAGAACAATTTAAATATAATTGTTGATAATCGACAAAGCAATTCCGTCAAAGGTTCTTTTTATTTGTTAAAAATATAAACGATTAAGTAAGAAGTTCAAGAATTCCCCAAAGAACAGTGTTTTATAACAAGTATAACATGACAACAAAACAGTCTTGAAAACAGGCAGGCAATAAACATCTTTAGAGTGTGTATGACTAAAATACAACAAATAATTCTAGTCTATCTGAAAAGGGGCTCATTAAAAGGAAATATAAATAATTAAAGCTGATCGATATGATACCACCACGCATCGGGAAATGTGATCCGGGTGGAAGGCCTCGAAATTTCTTAGGGCAAGGCCGATAGACTGCTTACTGTACTCCTCCTTCTCTAAGCAACCAGTGGAGAACACGCCCTAAGGCACGAACATAGAATGATAGCCTTATGAGTAGAGAAGTAAAAACTTAAGTCATCAAATTGCACACTGGTAGCGTATACAAAACAGTTATGATAAGTCACTACAAGATAATATGGTAACTGGCCACCCCCCGCCCCCTACACACACACACACACACACACACACACACACACACTTACACTTTCGCCTCATTGTAAAGAAGATCAGAGGCCAATCGAGATTCAGCTTCAAATCACGCCACGAGATGGGAACGGAAAATACTTAATCGTCGCATGGGGCAGAAAACAGGTGGAAGGAAGACTCGAACGGTTGACTGATGGAGCTCACCTAAGTTAAACACAAGCTTGGCTTGGAAGTATAACCCATCCAAATGCATGCAGCGAGGTTTGTCCCCGTAAGACGCATAAGCTTGTGGGCTCCAAATAACTAAAGAAAGCAGCTTGACGTTTTAGGGAACAACATACCAGGTAAAGAATAAGGTCATAAATATAGACACATCGAACGTAAGATATTTACGTAACTCCAAGCAGTCCAAAACCCCAGTGATTTCAATCACCAAATTGAAGCCATTATGTTTTCATACGAGCAACACGCTCCTCAAATCTCCTGACCAAATTGGAGAACAGGAAACAACAATAGGAGTCCGAACCGAGTCCAGTACAGAAGCAGCAAGACACAAACACGTGCAGCAACCGAAGCAGTCACTGTTATTATGCTCACAGTGGGGAGCAAGATCAGTATTACGTATGCCACTTGATCCCGGCACCGAAGCCCATCGACCATCCAAACCCACTGCAAGGTGACAAACAGTGGAAAAACTTGGAGCCGCCAGGAGATGTGTGGGTGACGACGACCCAAGGCCCGCCTCAAAATCTGGTCGGCCAGGAATAATTTGCCCACACCCGTTTACTGTGCGCGTCCCTCGTGCCCAGACGATGCTCAGGCAGACAAAGCTGGGGGTCGTCCGCCCCCTGTAGCTGAGTGGTCAGCGCGACAGAATGTCAATCCTAAGGGCCCGGGTTTGATTCCCGGCTGGGTCGGAGATTTTCTCCGCTCAGGGACTGGGTGTTGTGTTGTCCTAACCACCATTATTTCATCCCCATCGACGCTCGAGTCGCCGACGTGGCGTTAAATCGGAAGACTTGAACCTGGAGAACGATCTACCCGATGGGAGGCCCTACTCACACGACATTTACATATTACTTGGAAGGTATACGGGTGGAAGATCATAGACCTTTGCAGTCTGTGCTGCATCACTCCCTGCCTCTCCCGGAAAACGGCCTCAACAACGCTCCTCGCGACAAAAGTGCCACGCCCCCTTCACGCCAAAGGTCGTCTCCCAGGAGACGTGGCGCGAGCTATCGATCGCTCAAACAACTCACTATTCAACACATAGTGTCATTCTCCTTCACTTTCACTCAGGATAACAGCGTCACCAGCAAATCTTATCACTGACGTCCTTTCACCTTGAAATTTAATTCCACTGTTGAACCTTTCTTTTATTTCCGTCGTTGCTTCCTCGATGTACTGATTGAAGAGTAGGAGTAAAAGAATACATCCCTGTCTTCCACCTTTTTAATCCCAGCACTTCGTTCTTGGTCGTCCAGTTTCTGTTCCCTTTGTCTCTTGTATATAGTGTGTATTATCCGTATTTCCCTATAGCGTACCCCTATTATCCTTAGAATTCGAACATCTTGCACCATATGGCACTTTTTTTTCAGGACGACAGATCCTATGAACGTGTCTTGATTTTTCTTTGGTCTTGTTTCCATTATCAACCGCAACGTCAGAATTGCCACTCTCGTGCTTTACCTTTCCTGAAGCCGAAGCGATTCCCATCTAACACATCCTCAATTTTCTTTCTCATTCTTCCGTATATTATTCTTGTCATTAACGATGCTGCATGAGCGGCAAGGCCGATTGTGCGTTAATTCTGGCACTTTCAAGCTCTTGCAATCTTCGGAGTTGCGTGGATGACACTTTTCCAGAAGTTAGATGCTATATCGCCAGACTCATACATTCTAAACACCAACGTCAATAGTTTTGTTACCACTGGTATCACTGTTATCCTTAGTGAACTCTCAATCATGTGGTAATGGACTGAATGAGAATCAGTGATTTTAGGAATTCTGGTGGAAAACTGTCTACCCAGTTTACCTTATTCGATATAATGTCTTCGAAAGCATTTTGAAACTCTGATTCGAATAATGGATCCCTCATCACTTCTACACCGTCTCCTGTTTCTTATTCTATTACGTTATCGGGCAAGTCTTCCCACTCATGGAGGTTTTCAAAGTACTCTTTCGACTGTCTGCTCTCTCCTCTGCATTTACACTCCTCTGCATTACACTCTTGATGTTACCAGCGTTGGTTTTAATTACACCGGAGGTTATTTTGACCTTTCTATATGCTGAGTCAGTCTTTATAATAATCATTTCTTTGTCGATTGCTTCACATTTCTGAAGCAACCATTTCGCCTTATCTTCCCTGCACTTCCTATTTATTTTTTCCTAAGTGAATTGTATTTATGTATAACTGAATTTCTCTGAACATTTTTGCACTTTCCAGAATGAGATTTTCACTCTGCAGCGGAGTGTGCGCTGATATGAAACTTCCTGGCAGATTAAAACTGTGTGCCCGACCGAGACTCGAACTCGGGACTTTTGCCTTTCACGGGCAAGTGCTCTACCAACTGAGCTACCAAAGCACGACTCACGCCCGGTACTCACAGCTTTACTTCTGCCAGTACCTCGTCTCCTACCTTCCAAACTTTACAGAAGCTCTAATGGTTCGCAGGAGAGCTTCAGTAAAGTTTGGAAGGTAGGAGACGAGGTACTGGCAGAAGTAAAGCTGTGAGTACCGGGCGTGAGTCGTGCTTTGGTAGCTCAGTTGGTAGAGCACTTGCCCGCGAAAGGCAAAGGTCCCGAGTTCGAGTCTCGGTCGGGCATACAGTTTTAATCTGCCAGGAAGTTTCATTTTTGCACTTCCTTCCTTAATGATGATGATGATGGGAGTTTTACGGGGAGCTCAACTGCGCGGTTATCAGAGCCCGTACAAATTCCCAACCTTTGCTCAGTCCATTCTCGCCACTTTCATGAATGATGATGAAATGATGAGACAACACAAACTCCAAGTCTTCTCGAGGCAGGTGAAAATCCCTGACCCCGCCGGGAATCGAACCCGAGAACCCCCCCCCCCCCCCCCCCCCCAGAACGCGACCACGAGTTGCGGCGTGCACTTCCTTCTTTAATCGAGCATGTAAAGTATTTGTTAGTACAGCAGACGGTGGCGGCCTTCCGGGAAGTAGCGAGAGGCGGCGGACGTGAGGTCGAGGGGCCAGGCCGTGGTCGGCCCGACCCCGTGTGGGCTGGGTGGCGCCTCAGCCTCTCCCCGACACGACCACGGCCACGACCAGCGAGCTGTCGGCCGCCGGCCTCCGAACGCACGCCCCTTGCGAAAGCTCGACTCCTCGCCGCCGACCCGGCGACCACGCTTCCAGCCACCGGTGCTCTGGGCCTTGGGCAGATCTATTATCCTGTTCACAGAAGCTGTTCCCTGCGGCTTATTGGATTCTCGCTTTAACAGCGACGACCATGATGGCTTCTCAAAGGTAAGATATTTGGTCAGACTGCTTGAGTGACGGTGTCAGTTAGCCCATCCACGGTCAGATGTTTGCCAGTAAACCTATACATATTGCTATGTACTAGTGTTCAGAAACAACTAACGCTGTCGAAAAAACAAACCCAAGATACAACAGAGCAGTACTCAATGCAAGCATGACGGTGAAGAGTCCGGTGGGTGATATGGTTGCCGACAGCAAGTACCATGAGTGAATGGAACAAGTTTGTTTCCACGCAAGACACACAGTGCACACCGTTGACATTTCACTGTTGTTCAGAGATTTTCACTGTAACGCAAAGATAAATAGAGGCAACTTAATTAGATGAAACGCAGTTACTCCTCAACGGGGCACTGAAAGGCACTGGTACCTTATGGCAAAATACTTTCTGGAAAATTTTGTAAATTTACCTATGCTCAAGTCAGTGACTAAAAGGAAACTATTGTGGACTGGAAAATGCATGTTCACTGAAAAAATTTCCGTTTTCAAATATTCTATGGCAAATTTACCATATTCTTCTAGCGCATAATTTCTGGTATTACGTCTTTGAACTTTCTATTTAATTTAAATGCTTGTGGCGACAACACGTAACGTGTGATGTCTGTGAAGTATATGTAACGAAGACCCTATGACGAGTCACGAACTTACGTGATGAATTTCTGTACACCTTACATCAATGACGTGTGGACAAATGGCTGCAAAGGCTTCTCTAAATTCGCCAAGATTGTATACTGCCAGCATATTTTGGATCTGTCCGACCTCATTTCTCCATATTCTGATTGACGAATATTTTTATGAGGCTTATGTATCCTGACACTTACTCGTCGGTGTACAAGGCTTATTTGGCTTGCTTCTGGCCTACAGACACGAGCATAGTCGTCTTAGGCAGCAGAAGAATGTAAGCGTATTTTATTACGGTACTTCATATTTAAACACAGCTGTGGAACTTTTCTGTAAATGTTGGCCTTCGTCTCTTTCGGTTTATTACATCTTCGACGCTATTCTCTTGTTGCGTAATGTCATATTGTATTCTAAACTTGTTGCAAATTTAACTTGTATAACCAGTCTGTTTGCATTTCCATCATCGGCAGAAAACATATAAATATTCATTTTGTAAACAAAAACTGCATTTATCTCGCAGTAACGTATTTCATTTGTTCCATATGCATTTTGCTTTTCACTTCAAGGTACCTTTAGTGGAATCCAGGATGTTACAGTTTTGTGTTGATATGATGTACATGTAGATTATAAAACAGTTCACGTCCTGTTTCTTACGTGTATAAGTGATTACTTACAGTTATTCGAGAGAGAGTATTCGTATTGATTTTGTGTGTGTATGAGCGTCCAAAAGTAAACAAAACTCTGAAAAGCATAGACATCTTACTGGGCAACACATAAAAAGGGAAGCTGATTCAATTAATCCCATTGCACCTGTCCTGCGAAGCGAAGCAAAGATCCCAAACCGAATATCACAGTGAGGCCGATACTGGGTTTCTGAAAATCCCCACTTACAAGCTGGAAGGATACACTTTAAGATTACCATTTGAAAATTTCGAAGTACTAGAAGACAGAATCATTAAAAACACTACACAGCTAATGTGACAAATAAAACATACAAAAGTTTCAGACACAGCAATGCTCCTCTCATTTGATATTTCAATATACCGGCACCAGAAACAATAGATATCATAGGTTGTTGTTGTTGTTGTCTTCAGTCCTGAGACTGGTTTTATGCAGCTCTCCATGCTACTCTATCCTGTGCAAGCTTCTTCATCTCCCAGTACCTACTGTAACCTACATACTTCTGAATCTGCTTAGTGTATTCGTCTCTTGGTCTCCCTCTACGATTTTTACACTCCACGCTGCCCTCCAATACTAAACTGGTGATCCCTTGATGCCTCAGAACATGTCCTACCAACCGATCCCTTCTTCTAGTCAAGTTGTGCCACAAACTTCTCTTCTCCCCAATCCTATTCAATACTTCCTCATTAGTTATGTGATCTACCCATCTAATCTTCAGCATTCTTCTGTAGCACCACATTTCGATAGCTTCTATACTCTTCTTGTCCAAACTATTTATCGTCCATGTTTCACTTCCATATATGGCTACACTCCATACAAATACTTTCAGAAACGACTTCCTGACACTTAAATCTATACTCGATGTTAACAAATTTCTCTTCTTCAGAAACGCTTTCCTTGCCATTGCCAGTCTACATTTTATATCCTATCTACTTCGACCATCATCAGTTATTTTGCTCCCCAAATAGCAGAACTCTTTACTATTTTAAGTATCTCATTTCCTAATCTAATTCCCTCAGCATCACCCGACTTAATTCGACTACATTCCATTATCCTTGTTTTGCCTTTGTTGATGTTCATTTTATATCCTCCTTTCAAGACACTATCCATTCCGTTCAATTGCTCTTCCAAGAAGTCCTTTGCTGTCTCTGACAGAATTACAATGTCATCGGCGAACCTTAAAGTTTTTATTTCTTCTCCATGGATTTTAATACCTACTCCGAATTTTTCTTTTGTTTCCTTTACTGCTTGCTCAATATACAGATTGAACAACATCGGGGAGAGGCTACAACCCTGACTCACTCCCTTCCCAACCACTGCTTCCCTTTGATGTCCCTCGACTATTATAACTGCCATCTGGTTTCTGTACAAATTGTAAATAGCTTTTCGCTCCCTGTATTTTACCCCTGACACCTTCAGAATGTGAAAGAGGGTATTCCAGTCAACATTGTCAAAAGCTTTCTCTAAGTCTACAAATGCTAGGAACGTAGGTTTGCCTTTTCTTAATCTAGCTTCTAAGATAAGTACCCGTGGTCTAGGGGTTTGCCGGCACGGTAACTCAGCGTGTTCGATCAGAGGGTTAGCTGTCCTCTGTAATAAAAAAACTGAGTTAATGGATCACACAACGAACTGAAACGGGCGTCTTGCGACGTCCGCGCCGAGCAGATGAAACGAACGAAATTAGATTTAAAAAAAAAGGGGGTAGCGTCTTTGATTCATAATCAAAACGTCTTCGGTCCCGGGTTCGATCCCTGCCACTGCCTAAATTTTGATAAATAATCAGCATTGGCGGTCGGAGAGTTCCGGCATAAGAAGTCAGCCTCATTCTGCCAACGGCCTTGTCAAAGAGGGCTTTGGAGTGGATAGAGGTTCAGGGCACTCTCTTGTCCTAGGGGTGGGAAATTGCCCCTAAAGGCGGAAGAATCAGCACTGATCAACGACATGAGGATGCAGAAGGCAATGGAAACCACTGCATTAAAGACACGTAACGTGGACATGTGGCCTGTAATTGAAGAAGTGTCATGATGATGTCTCCATTGGCAAAAGATTCCGGAAGAGTCCCCCATTCGGATCACCGGGAGGGGACTGCCAAGGGGGAGGTTACCATGAGAAAAAGATTGAATAATCAACGAAAGGATAACGTTCTACGAGTCGGGGCGTGGAATGTCAGAAGCTTGAACGTGGTAGGGAAACTAGAAAATCTGAAAAGGGAAATGCAAAGGCTCAATCTAGATATAGTAGGGGTCAGTGAAGTGAAGTGGAAGGAAGACAAGGATTTCTGGTCAGATCAGTATCGGGTAATATCAACAGCAGCAGAAAATGGTATAACAGGTGTAGGATTCGTTATGAATAGGAAGGTAGGGCAGAGGGTGTGTTTCTGTGAACAGTTCAGTGACCGGGTTGTTCTAATCAGAATCGACAGCAGACCAACAGCGACAACGATAGTTCAGGTATACATGCCGACGTCGCAAGCTGAAGATGAACAGATAGAGAAAGTGTATGAGGATATTGAAAGGGTAATGCAGTATGTAAAGGGGGACGAAAATCTTATAGTCATGGGCGACTGGAATGCAGTTGTAGGGGAAGGAGTAGAAGAAAAGGTTACAGGAGAATATGGGCTTGGGACAAGGAATGAAAGAGGAGAAAGACTAATTGAGTTCTGTAACAAGTTTCAGCTAGTAATAGCGAATACCCTGTTCAATAATCACAAGAGGAGGAGGTATACTCGGAAAAGGCCGGGAGATACGGGAAGATTTCAATTAGATTACATCATGGTTGCAAGTACTACTCAGAGATGAAGAGATTAGCGCAGGAAAGGAATTCGTGGCGGGCCGCATCAAACCAGTCAGTAGACTGATGACCAAAAAAAATAAGTCGTAGGGTCAGTATTGCCTCACGCGTTTCAATATTTCTATGGAACCCAAACTGATCTTCCCCGAGGTCGGCTTCTACTTGTTTTTCCATTCGTTTGTAAAGAATTCGTGTTAGTATTTTGCAGCCGTTACTTATTAAACTGGTAGTTCGGTAATTTTCGCATCTGTCAACACCTGCTTTCTTTGGCATTGGAATTATTATATTCTTCTTGAAGTCTGAGGGTATTTCGCCTGTCTCATACATCTTGCTCACCAGATGGTAGAGTTTTGTCAGGACTGGCTCTCCCAAGGCTGTCATAGGTAAGAAAGTGAAAACACACAGACAACTCCCTGACGAACAGATTTATGAAATACATTAAGGGGCTCCGGAACGCCCTATACTTGCAATGTTAAAATAACACTTATAAATTACATCTTTCCTCACAAAGTATTTGAGGTAGGAAGTTGAACTTTTTACAGATTATTTATTGGAATATGGGCTACAACTTAACACAGGGGTTTTACAAAATTTTAGTTCAGTTATTAAAGATGATTTTTTTTTCAATTGTAATGAAAATTCACAACATGTTTTTGTAATTTTTTATTTATATATTCAAAAATATACAGTTTTTTGGAAAAAGGCTGTGTTAAATTATGCAGTAGGTACTGTGTAACATTTACTGAAAGTTTGAAACAAGTATGTTTGGAAGATCCTTAGAAAACATGTAATTAGTATGAGAAAATAAAAGTTTTGGGAATCGAGCGACAAAGATTGGATTAACCTTTTGGTGCATTCCAGGTCCATAGGATGGATTATCTTCATCCTCTGCAAACTCCTCCTCCAGCTTCCTCTTGTTCCTCCTCCTGTTTACTCTTGCTTGTATTTCTAGACTCTTTACAGCCCTGTCTGCAGCCCGAAGGCGTTCCTTGTCTAAAGCAAGCATCGCTCGTTGTTGTGTTCGTAGATTTTGCTACCATTTTCTTCAGTTGCAGTTACTGCAACACTGTTCCAAAAGGTGGTCATGTATGAACACTTATCACATTTCAGTTGTATTTCACTAGCAAGTCCTACGTGCTTTATTATGGAGAGTTCCAGACCAACTTCACTACAATGAGGGTGAAGATTTGTCTAATGTGATAGAAGAAGAAACAGGAGTCGATTTAGAAGAGATAGGGGATCCAGTATTAGAATCGGAATTTAAAAGAGCTTTGGAGGACTTACGGTCAAATAAGGCAGAAGGGATAGATAACATTCCATCAGAATTTCTAAAATCATTGGGGGAAGTGGCAACAAAACGACTATTCACGTTGGTGTGTAGATTATATGAGTCTGGCGATATACCATCTGACTTTCGGAAAAGCATCATCCACACAGCTCCGAAGATGGCAAGAGCTGACAAGTGCGAGAATTATCGCACAATCAGCTTAACA